>NC_085028.1:1916665-2234656 GCF_963692335.1 Osmerus eperlanus
GGTCGCTACTGACCTGCTGAGAGAGATGGAATGTAGAAAACCTGACACACCTCAACACACTCATGCACACACTCCACACACATCCTCAAAAGCGTCACTGAGAACGAATATAGACATGGGGAACGTAATCGACCCAGACTTTGAGGAGACAGCAGGGGGAAAACATGCACAAATAGGAGCTTACATGAGTTACGACGGGTTCACCTGTTGTCCGTTCTACTGTATCAATGTACTGATCTCTGAGACCCAGTAAGGAGGCAATTCTGTGTTTGAACATGTCCAGCTACTGTATTTAAGCACGTCGTGAGAGACAGTGCTTCACTCATGCCTTCTGACAGAGAATTCATCTAACAGCACCCCAGTCCCTGTTGTGTGGGTGTGTTTGTGTGTGTTTGTCTATATCTCTCATTTATTGTTTACACATGATCCCTCATCATATTCTCTGTAGATGACCCCCCCAAGCACTTAGTTAATACACCCTGGCCCCCCTCACATTCTGTCTCTTCCCCTCCTCTCTCTGTCGTCTCCCCCCTCTCCTTTTCTCTCTGTCCCTCCCCCTCTTCCCCTCTCCTTCTCTCTGTCTCCCCCTTCCCTATCTCTCTTTCTGTCTCCCCCATCCTTGTCTATCACAGGTACCAGGCCACTAGGTCCCAGTGCTGGCCTCCCAATCACAGCCAAGTGACTCACCGGGTGAATTGGGTAAAATCTGGCCCCCTAAAGGAATTACATGCTCTATTTAAGAAGAGGAATGAAATTAACAAACAACCTCAGAGCCAAAGCAGTCCAGCAGCCTGCAGGGGAAGTCATAAATCTCTGTCTAATTTCAATCTTATATTTCATCAACTGATGCGTAGTTTAGATATGCTGACTCATTTGCTATGATGTTTTTAATCAAAGTCAGACTGTGATCAGTCACTTCATTCACCTGGTGAAATAACACAGCCATACTGCTAGATCAGAGGAGTGTAGAGGAGGGTATGGGAGGGGAGAAGGGAGCAGAGCAGAGGACAGGACAGCGTCAGTGTCATTGTCAGCGTAGCTGCACACAGAGCATTCACCAGGTACCTGATAAGGGTGAATTACACGTAGGCTACTCTGGCGAGTTTTAGCAAGCGTGGAATGAACACTACACCATACAGTTTGATGGATAATTAGGTGTGCGTGTAAACTGGCGTAATTTGTGCATATTACATTTGATAAGGCGTGTTTATAGGCAGATGTTATATGTGCTTTGTCTTGCTCACAGTCTGAATATAACTGTAGCTTGAAAGTGTGTGTGTTCTTTGTATTCATTTTCATACTAGGGGCCCTATCTTGCACCCAGCGCAATTGACTTTGTCAACGACGCAAGTATCATTCCTAGTTTGCACTCGACGCAAAGCAGACTTTTCCCTCCACAGACGCACGTCGGTAAATTAGGGAATGAACTTGCACTCCCGGGGACGGTTCAGCGAAAAAAAGAAGGCGTGTTCTGGCGCAAACATTCCCTGGTGCTATTTTGCAGTTTCCAAAAAACAATTCCACCAGAGATCAGGAAAAACTTAGTCTAAAGTCAACGCATTATTCATATGCTATTTGAAGGGCGCAAGCTTGGCCCGTGCGCACTGCTGGCGAGGCCAGGGTATGTAACGTAGTAGGGTATGTAACAATTGTTGTGATTTGTTCTATGGCTGTGTTACATTTCTTTCATGTCAATGATTAAAAAGATTTTCATGAGAAATCTCTATGTATTTGAACTTGATTTGTAACTGTAGTGGCACTCCGTCTGTTCTGAGTCTTCTGTACCACAATTTTGAGTTCAGTCTTAGAAACTATTCATTGACACGCGAGTGAGACAAGTAAATCTTCAATAAAAAATGTTTACTAGAAAACGTACAGATACAAGTTCACACGGTCAAAAAAAACTGTCGCTTCCAACCTCTCTGAGCTCAAATCTAAACTAAAAGTCCAACACGCAGGTATTATACTGACGTAACGTCATCTGATGGAAGCTTACATTCTGACAAGTTATTCAGATTTGAAAATCCAATACTAAATGATATAGTTTAACCTTAACATTCTTTCAAATCATAATGAAATTATTTATCTTCAGTTACCTTTTTAAATCTTTTTAAACTAAATTATTATAACACATGAAATAATGAATTTGGCTCTTACAGTAACAATTGTGGCAATTTCCTCCCACGCCTGTTTATCCAAAGCTAATTGGGGTGGGTTTCTTCTCCCATCCCAATCATTTACATTTAGTCATTTTTTTAGCAGACGCTCTTATCCAGAGCGACTTATAGTAAGTACAGGGACATTCCTCCCGAGACAAGTAGGGTGAAGTGCCTTGCCCAAGGACACAATGTCATTTTGCACAGCTAGGAATCGAACTGGTAACCTTCAGATTACTAGCCCGACTCCCTAACCGCTCAGCCACCTGACTCCCAATCAGAATCAGAATTTGGTTTATTCGCCATGTAGCCTATGTTACACAAACACAGAATTTACTGTGGCAGGAAGGTGCAAACAATAAACATATACGGGTCTTAAATTAAGTTAAAAAGTACAATGGTTAAACTAATTCTACGAACTTAACAATTAAAAAATACCACAATTTAAAAAAATATATATATAAAAATAAGAATAAGAATTTGAATGAGCAGCATGAGTGGGCAACTTAGTGCAATGAGAAAACTGCTCTGCCTTTCCTATACAATGTCACTTCTCTATCTTTTACTGCCCTGACGAGAACGTCTGTCTCCTCGGCTGTGAACCGCTCCTGGCGTGCACCTGGCAATGCCGCTGTTATAATAGCAATCCGCCAATGAACAAGCGCGCCTGCTCTTAAAGGGGAGATGAGAGCACGTTACACCCAAACCACACCCATTAGTAATGTAAAATACTACAGACCAACTTATTTTAGATTTGCGCCAGGCGCAAAGTCATTTATCCCGCCGGTATAATAGCAGCAGCACCGGAGTCCCGCCCACAAAGTTACTTGCGCTTTGCGTTTTGATACTTGCGTCTCAGATCATTAAAATAGGGGCCTATGGGTTTTTATTTATGTGGGTATTTGTGTTTGATTATCTCTCTTTCTCTCTGTGTGTGTGTGTGTGTGTGTCTAAGGCCGTTCTGTCAGGTGTGAAATTAGTTTGGCTGAAAAGTTTCAACTGGTCCAGGAAGCACAGGGAGAGGCTCCACACTGTCTTCCGATCACTAGAGAGAGACGGGGAGAAAGAGAGCGAGAGAGAGAGCGAGAGAGAGAGAGAGATGGACAGAAAAAGAAGCAGATGGAGATGGAAAGAGAGAGAGAGGAGGGAAGGAGGTGAAAAAGGGAAAGGAAGAATCAACCAGGAGAGTGGGGAAAAAGAGTGAGAGAGAAAGCCAGAGAGATACAGTAGAAACACATAGACTGTGAAACGCACACAAAAGACCTTAAGCTCAAAGTACGTGAAAGAGAAACAAAACACATCCTCTTTTCCTCATCACCCTCTTTTCCCCTTCTCTACTCTTCCCCTCTTCTCTCATTTGCTCGCTGCTCACTCTCCCTCCTCCCTGGCTCCTGAGTGAGATGAATGGTACCAGTCGACCCCCATTCTCCACCTTCATTCCACATGTACACAAAGATGGAGGGATGGAGAATAGACACAGAGGGGAGAGAGCCGGCAGCCACAAGGGCGGGTCATTAAGCTCATCACATTATTTTAGCCCTACACTTTATTACACTTAAGTGTGGGAAAAGACACACTCACAACACACACACACACACAAATGCACACACAAGGTAAAGGGCAGGTGTGGCATGATGTATGTGGGTGTGTGTGGCTTAGTTGATGGAGAGAATGATCCATCTAGTTGACTGCTTCCTCACAGGGTGGTGAGACAGGCCAAGCAACTCTAATGTGATGCTAATTGTTTCATAACCTGGAAAATATGGGCTTAAGGACATACTTACAAATGCTAACCATTGCAGTGTGTGCACATGCGTGTCTGTGTGTATGCTTGTATGTGTGTGTATATGTGTGTGCTTGGATTGTGTGTGTGTGTGTGTGTGGGGGGGGGGTTGCGGAAAGCACTGATGCATTGCAGGTGCTCCATCACTCTGTCCAGGGTAATAAGGAAGAATGGGACACTAAGCAGGTCCAAGTCTGATTTATAAAACATACGCATCAGGATAAACAGCTCAATCACCTGGACGGATTGCCTTGGAGATCTAATAGTACTCATAAGCTAGAAGAGAGGATCCGTGCATTTTGACTGACTGGTTTTATCTTCATTCGGGGCATGAATGTGTTTTATTTTTTTTAAGACAAACAAGAAATACTATTTAAGGTTTTTATTTATCCCCTTAAATCAGGGGTGGGCAATTCATTTTCCCGAAGGGCCACATGAGAAATTGGGACCGTTGTGGCGGGCCGAACCAAAGGGTGAACTTAATTCTGCTCAATATTAATTTGATTACTTAATAAAAAAAAACAATACATTATATGGTTTTGAGCTGCTACTGGTAATACATGTTACAATAAGGCTATGAAAATATGTCAAGTGTCTTTTTTTTTTTTTTTTTACATACCTTTAAACCTTCACAAAAATACATAAGATGTATGTTAAAGGCCAGCAATTGATAAACTTTATACAAAAGCGCCCACACTGCATCAGTCAAGTTCTTGTATTTTATTGTTCGTGTGTTTAGTCCCGTAGTGCCGATTTAAATTGTAATCCTTCAACAGTGACCTGTTCTCCACAACCAATAGCTACCTTTGTTTCCTGTCGGTGAGGCTGTATAAGCGCACATACGTAAATTGCCTGATAACTAGTCTTTCAGGACTACAGATTTCCTACCGCTCAACGCATTTATTTATTTTTAATTTTTGATTTACCTCACTCGCCAGACTGGGACAGCAAAAGGGCCGGGTGTGGCCCGTGGGCCGTAAAATGCCCAGGTCTGCCTTAAATACATATTCTCTCTCTTTCCATCCCTCTCTCTCTTTCTTTCTCTATCTTACTGTCTCTTGCTCTCTCTCTCTCTTAGTTATTGTAATGGGGAGGGGGCCTCAAGCCCTCAGGTGGTATTCATTCTTATTTTTATAAAATCAGTTTGACCTGAGTACATTTTCTAATGTCCAGGGTGATGTAACTGGTGGGCAGTTTTGACTGCCCAGCAGACTTTTAAAATCATAATCTCACTCTCTTTCTCTAGATCACAAACTCTCCTCCACCCTCTGTAGTGTAAGTCTGAAAAGTGGTTTAGTGTACTGGGGTAAAGTAGTTGGGCTTCAAGTGTGTGTGAACATGGTTGTGTTTGTGTGCATGTGCGTATCTGTGTGTGTGTGTTGTGTGTTGTGTGTGCGTGTGTGCATGTTGTGTGTATGTATGTGTGTTGAGTATGCTGTGTGTCGTGTGTGTATGCAGCCCAGCGCTTGACATAAAAAAATTTGCTCACCAGCCACTGTGGCTAGTGGTT
Organism: Osmerus eperlanus; assembly: GCF_963692335.1. Taxonomy (NCBI): domain Eukaryota; kingdom Metazoa; phylum Chordata; class Actinopteri; order Osmeriformes; family Osmeridae; genus Osmerus; species Osmerus eperlanus. The sequence goes on from NC_085028.1 coordinate 1,922,115, forward strand.
TTCTAAAGTTACCAGCCACTCAGTAATTTCATTAGCCACAATTTTGTTGTTGGAAAATTAAGTCTTCTTTGATTAAAGTTGACTACAGTTTGCTACAATGTACTTGAATAACTAGTTTTACAATCCTTTCACATGTAAATGACCATTGTCAACACCCAGATAAAGATGACATAAAATGTATATGTACAAAATATATGAACTAAACTGAAAAAACCCACAAGCAAAACAACACCATCAACATCATTATTTTTGTCTAATCAATTCCGATTCCCAAATGTCCTACAAACAAATGTTTATCTTATATTGTATGTTTGTGTATGTGTGATAGTGAGAATGAATGTTGAAATGCGTGTGTTCCACAGTCAATGCGTGAGGCTTGAGAACCCTGCAATGAGTTTATTATTTTAGATGTGTTTTGAGAAGACTAGCCTACAACAGGGTTGCAAACTTTTCAAAAAACCTTGGAGTGAGATTTGGTGGGGCTGTCACAGTTACAGTGAACCTGGCTCCACCCGTGCAGGGTTTAGATCTCGGCACAAGGCAACACAGAAGACTAGTAGAGGCCGACGTACAAAAATATATTTTATTATTTAGTAAAAACAAGTATCTCCAGCCCCGCTCAGCCTGATTAGCAACCGGTGCGTCGAAACCCTCCCTCTCCCGTTCCACCCCGCGACAGGGCCAACCAAAATTTTGCTGCGCAACCCAACCCAGCCCTGAGACGAGATTTCACGGGTGTTCGCGCGTCCCGAGCTTGAGTGTTGCTTCACTCAGTGTATCTGCGCCTCGTCCATTACTGGTTACAACGTTAGCAGAACTACTTGGTCGTTTCCTTCTCAGCGTGAAAAATACAATGTGTGGCGTGAGAGCGTGTGAATTGGTTGAAATGCGAGAGAGTTGGCAGCCCTGCTACAATAAAAAATATATAGAGAGATATAGAATTCCACCCGCCAAAGTGGCTAGTAAGACTGACTGCTTTACCCGCCACAGACGAATTCTACCCGCATTTGGCGGGTGGGCGGGTGCTAATGTCATGCCCTGATGCAGCCCTATCTTAATGAGACTGGGGAGGGGACCGGGCATGTGGAGCACATCAGAAGGGTTCCCTCACAGAACCACACTGTAATTGCAGAAAAGCGACACATCTTTCTATCCTATCCCTCTCTCCTTTTCTCCCTCCATGCCGTAGCTCTGTCTGGTCTTTGTGTTTCTATTTCCGTATTTTCATGTCCGTCCCTCTGCACAAATGCACACACATTCACACGTCAACTGCACATCGTAACTCATCCACTCAGCAATAAGTGATGTTTTTTATTGGACATCTGGCCCCATGTCATTGGGTCTAAGTCAACTTTCTATAAGATAAAAAAGATGGCCACACACAAGCGCACGCACGCACACACACACACACACACACACACACACACACACACACACACACACACACAGTGCACTCTACAAGATGAGGGGAACTCAGGATGGAGCAAACATGAGATGAAAATCTATTAAATCGCCCTTTGTGATTGGCACAGCCTATCAGAGACAAGCTGTTTGAGGATACCCTCACTTGTAGCATTGGCACCAAACATAAAACACTGCACAACATGTGTGTTGAAAGGGAATGCTAAAGTCTAGCATACACTTCTGTAGAGGTGGGAAATATTCAATTGTAAATTATGAGCATTATATTTTCATATCTTTAAATGTACCTTTAAAACACATTGTGCTCTAAGAGTGATAGTTAGACACGATGCCAGCTATAAAACCTTGCTTTACATCTGGTTGAAACTGTCAAGCATACATTTTACACCTTAATATTTGTATGCTTTAAAACTTATTCTATTGGCCAGAGTTGATGTTTTATGTAAATTGTCTTATGAATAATTCACACATTGGTTATGTGTCAACTGCAAGTGTGTTTGTTTATTTGCAAATGACAGTGAGTGAGTGAGGGTGTTATCCAATTATTGCCATCAGCTCATGACGGTCATTTGGCATCGACCTCACGTAATGGGGTCTGCTTGTGAATGGCTGAGAGAATAATTACAAAATACAGCAGCGGACAGTATCAAAGCACACCTATGAGAATGGCAATCATATTAAAACTGGTTCTGCTAAACAGAGCCAATTATCTCCTCACAATACTGCAACCAGTGGAAGGAGAAAGGAGAGACATCTCAACTGTAATGAGAAAAAGCTCTAACATGTTTAACAAAAGCAGTTTTTTGCTGTTTTAAAGATTTTCTTAAGAGTTCATATGACGGATGCTGCCCCTCTCCTCCCCTCTCATCCTTGATTCCTGTAGGTGTCACTGCTGTTCTATGAGCCCGAAGAGAATGGAGAGTGCATCGTGGGATACTGTAATGGTGGAAATTCAAGCGGCACTGTGTAGATTTGAATAGTCAAGAGATGGCGGTTACAATAAATTTATTTTGCTTATACAGATCATGATTTAACAAAGTACTTTGTGATCAGTCATAACGAAGGAGGTGCTAGCCACAGGTCGTTCGCCAGAGTGATACAGAACAACCCCAAAACCCTGCCTTATATAAACTTTAGATCAAATGGTTTTTCTGAACTCTGTGATTGGTCAGCACTGCTCAGTGACAGTTAAGACAATATAACCCCCCAGGTCAAGTGACCAAAGTATTTTGATGTCACGGCTCTTTCTCTAAATGAGGACAGTAAAGATACCCTTAATGAAACACAAACAGGACACAGGACACAATCTCCTTGGCCAAAAGGTCAGGGCTGCTAGATCAACTGAATCCATCTATCCATCTCCCTTTAGGCCACAGAACTCAAACATCCCCCAACCTCTGTGCCCCTAGCTTCTCAATCAGGCATCATAAACCAATACCATAAATACCTTAAGACCAACTGCAACATCCATTTGTTTAAACACAACCTCAGTCTATTAAAAATACATTCTTAGTAACTATATCAAAAAAATGCCATTACAGATACAAACACTCACAGTTGACGATAATGGTGACAAAGGGACTGGAGAAGGCAGGGGAATTACATAGGGAGGGGCGATTGGGATGGGTGTGTGAGGTTGGAGAGTGTGGAGTTTGGGACAGGAGGGGTGGGGAGGGGGGTGGAGGGGTTAGGGGATGGGGTGAGGGCAGAAGGGGTGGAGTATTTTGGAAGAGCAGGGCTAGAGAAAGGAGATGAACAGACCACAAGCTTCAAATGAAGCCTGCAAAAACTCCTCTTTTCTCTCTCTTGCTCTCTCTCTCTTTCTCTCTTCCTCCCTGTTTCTCTCTCTGTCTCTCACACACACAAACACAATTAACTGTCGAGCATCCATTTCCCATTGTGGGGTAATGGAGATGGCATTTCCTGTATCTGGGGAAATGGGCGAGATAGCGCAAGCGTGTTGTCTCTATCAAACAGAGATTAATCAGCTTTTGAGTCTCTCTCCCCCTCCTCTCTGTCCTTCCTCCCACTATCATGCCCCTGTCTCCCTCTCTTTACTGTATCTCTTCCTCTCCCTCCCTCATTTCTCTTGTGTTTTTCTGATTGAGACTGTAATTACTTTGGTGTGGCCGGATAGAAGAGATAATACAGCTGTTTATCTAGTCACATGTCACTCACTACTTCTAAGTTTTGTGTTCTTCAAACACAAGGAACAGGACTGCAACACACACACAAAATGCGTGGCTGCCCTGTGTGTGTGTGTGTGTGTTCAAAAGTTCCTGTGAATGTGTTTCATTGTATCATTTGTGGATTTGGGATGCATTTCAAAGTGTCCCCAGGCAAACCACTTCGAATGGTTTTCATAATCCAAAAGTGTTATTGTGTGTGTGTGCATGCATGTGTTCAATAAAAAGTAAAGCAGAGCGGTCAGAGCAGTAATACACACCTCTCCCCTCCAAATTTACAAATTTACGTCATACAAAAACAAAGTGAAGCATTTTCTTTTAACTGTCGGGCTGTGTCAGACCCCCCACATTGGAATGGTTAAAAGAAAATTATTTGTATTTGTTTTTGTATTGGGTAAAATTGGGTAAACACAACGATGGTTCGTTATGAACCTTTGGGTCATGTGACCCGAAGGCAGCACGACGGTTAAGAGAAGAAGGGGAGTCAACAATTGACTGATGAGAGAGAGAGAGAGAGAGAGGTTTCAAACAGAGTAATATTGGAACAAACGACTCATACGACAGACAGGCCTAACACCACAAAGGTAACTTACACAGGGAAAGCGAAGGAGGGGAGTAGGGGGGTGAGGAGGAGAGAGAAGAGGACACTGGTCTTCCGTGGAATGGATGGATGATTAATGGGAAGCTGTCAGAGAGGTGGAGAGGGGAGGGCAAACAGGGCCAGGTGTAGAGAAACGACAGCGTGGATGACGAGGGAGAGAGATAAAGAGAGAGAGAGAAAGAGAGATGGAGGACAGTGAGGAGGAGAGAACCACATGCTGGGAAAGACCCGTTACGAGACTGTTACAACTCTGTGCTTGTGATTTGACTGTGTTAGTGGGAGTGTGTGTGTATAATATTAAACTTGAGATTATATATGTGTGTATCATTATAAATATACTGTATACTCTCTATCCATATGCACAGCAGACACAGACATTCACATTTGAGAAACTTACCTGGACACTGAGTAAACCGTCCCTCACAGGAGAAGGAGTGAATCAGCACGTTTCAGTGACAGACACGAGCTCCAACGGCCCAGTATTCACACACACACACAGAGAGGCTGGTGGAGTGACAGACAGACGCAGGACACGTTTCTCCCAGTGAGACTCCAGCTGATAGAGATCTATGATGCAGACGGAGCTAGAGTCTACTTCTGCAGAAAGTACCATGGAGGACGTCTTATCTAGCAGCACTCATCAGAGATGGACGGAAATTCTTTCTCTCTCTCTCTCTATCTCTCTTTCTTTCGGACTATTTGTGGACGTTTGTTTTTTGTTGTTTTTTTCTCCCTGAATTGATCTCTCTCCCCATCCCTGTCTCTTTCACTTCCTCCTTGTGTTTCTGCCTCTCCTTCTCTGGTGTCCCTGCTCTCCTCTCTCTGAGTGTGTGGGTAGAGTCTATGTGGGACATGATGGTTGCGCAGATAGTACTTGAGGCCTCATTAATCATAACAGCCCATTTTAAAGACAATTAACAGGCTTTAGAGGCCGCAGAGAAGAGATTAACCCTTGTGTTATCTTCGGGTCATTCTGACCTATCAGTCATTGTGACCCACCGTCGTATTGCGACAACTTTACCGCATACAGAAACAAAGTGAAGCATTTTCTTTTAACCGTTGGGCTGTCTCAGACCCCCCACATTGCGAAGGTTAAAAGAAAATTATTTTTATTTGTTTTTGTATTGGGTAAAATTGGGTAAACACAACGATGGTTCGTTATGAACCTTTGGGTCATGTGACCCGAAGGCAGCACAAGGGTTAAAGCAGAGAGAGAGAAAGAGAGAGAGATAAAGAGAAGAAACAGAGAGAGAAGACAGAGAGAGAGGAGAAAACGACTTCAGAAGTAGTTCTATGAGATGAAAGATAGGATGAGAGAAATGAGCGGGTTCAAATGCAATAGATGTAATCAAAATTATACATACTATTTTACAAAAACTTCTCCGCGAGGTAGCATTTGACTACTTTTTGAAGAGTAAATGGTCCCATTGCACTTTGTGGCATGGATACGTCCTTGTTTTAAAAGTTCAATTTGAAAGTTAAACTGCAGCGAAATCCAACAATACTCAGTTCAGTCAACACACTCACGTGATTGATTTCACAATTTATTCATGAGAATAGGTTTACCTTTGGCGGAATGGATGTACATGGGGAAGCGCTCCCTGCCTTCACTGCAGCATGCATGACACGAGGCAGGGGGCAACGAGTTAAATCCCCCAACAAGGAGTACAGACAGACAACATGGGGGAGAAGGAGATGGTGGTGGGTGGCAGCAGCGCAGAACACTAAGGTAATCGAGGATGCGTGTGCGTGCATGTGTGTAACTTTATAGCGCCGCTTATCGAGCTAAGCCTATGGGCTTAGAACAAGGCGATGGGTGATATGTTGTGCGCTGCCCGAATGCCATGCCTGAACTAGCTTTGCTCATTTAGTTTTGGCGTGAATCTTTTGATTGACATCTAGACAGTGGATGGGGAATGTGCTCTGCTGGAAATACCTTTCTGCTTTATATCTCTTTCTCTTTCCACTCCCCTTGTAGTCACTTCTTCTTCCCTCCCTCTCAATCTACTCCTTTTTTATGCCCCTGCTCCTCCTCCTCCTCCTCCATCCCTCCTACCCCCCTCCTCCCTCCTTCTCCTCCACCTCCCTCTTCCCCTCCTCCTCTTCATCCTTATACTCCTTCCTCATCCTCCTCCACCCCTCTTCCTCCATCCTACTGCTCCACCCCTCTCTTCCTCCTCCCTCCTCTTCGTTTCTCAGAGCTGTCGGGTCTCATCATCATCACTCCCTCTCCTGTCCACTCTGAACCAGGCCAGCTCCGTCCCATGCTGGCTCACAGCAGAACTCCCTTTTCCAATGGTTTGGTATTCAGAACCCAGACGGAGAACTGTGCTTCCTCATTAAACCCCGGCACAGAGAGGAGGGAATGACATTGATTGGCTGAGAGAGGGCAGGGATTGACATTGATTGGTCCCGGCTTGTTTATGTGAGGAGGAAGAGATTTGCATAATGCGGACATTTACAGTCAGGGACGGTACCAGTGGTCAGAGACCAGGAATATAAACCTGAACAAAACAAGGATAGGCCTCTGCATCTTTTGCAGAATCATCTTGGCCCGAACCATCCTTCATATTTCAATTTAGAACAGCTTTATTTCTCTGTCTTGATAGTGATCATAGCGTTCTCATGCGATAAAGTTTGGGAGATGCCAAGGAGTTAGATTGATAAAACAGAGGATTCGAAAAAGACTGATATGAATAAAGAGACAGAGACAGAGAGGGAGAGAGGGGGGGAAGGAAAGTGAGAGGCAAGGAGAGAGGGAGCGAGGGAGAGATAGAGACGATAGAAATGGAATGACACAGAGGAAGAAAGAGATAGAGAAGACAGGGAGAAAGAGAGAACGACAGAGAGAGAATACTGGAGAGAGAAAAGAAGAAAGAAACAGACGGAAAAAAGAAAGAGGGATAAAGAGAGAGAGAAAGGAAAAAATAAAGAGAAAGAAAGAGGCCTGGATGTCTTTGTCTACCATGACAGAGACAGGCAGAGGGTGACAGAAAGACCTTTACGGGCGAGCTGATTAAATAGAGACGAGATGGAGGGATGGAAATTAGGAGGAGAGAGGAACAAAGGAACGATGGTAACACTGGACCTAAATGCCAGTCCCCACATGTCAACCAGCCCTTCTGTTTCTCCGACGTCCAGAGATTCATCAGCCAGAACCACATTTAATAATAACCAAGGAAACCACCACCAGCATCGACGGTGCTGGAGTAAACTTGGCCTGTCGAGGTTTTAATTGTTCGACAGCAACGGTTAAATCAAGTTTGTCAATTTGAAGGTGTGGAGGATGGGGGGGGGGGTGGTACACATCAATGCTTTGCAGACATGTGAAGCTGGCGTATGGGGTACTGTATGCCTTGACACAGCTTTGAGGATGTTGTGCTGAAGTCGTTCCATCAACGGTGTGATCCAGGTGACTTTAAAGCATGCTTCTGTTAGTAACTGTTTCAGCTGAGAAGACTGGCCAAACCTACACAGAGCAGTCAGCTGTAGAAATAAGTCAGTGAAATGATTGGACCACTGACTGATGAGCTAGAGAGTTGATTGGATAATTGACTTGAGTGAGCTAAATGATTGGGAGAGTTATGGTAGAGTGGATAAAATGAGACATAATTGGTTCCACTTTGTTCCCATCCAAGGTTTTTGGACCATGTGGTATTTATCATGGAGTGCTTCTCCTTCGTCACCGTGTCCTTGAATTGAGATACGCTGGTTTAACAAGACTCAATACCAGAAGTACAAATCATTCCAATGACAAAAGGGAGTTGAACGTAAACGGAAGTTTGACATAAAGGGCCCGATCTTGCACCCAGCGCAATTGATTTTGTCAATGACGCAAGTATCATTCCTAGTTTGCATTCGACGCAAAGCGGACTTTTCCCTCTCCAGACGCACGTCGAAATGACCTTGCGCTCCCGGGGGCGGTTCAGCGAAAAAGGAGGCGTGTTCCGGCGCAAACGTTCCCTGGTGCTATTTTGCAGTTTCCGAAAAACAATTCCGCCACTGACCAGGAAAAACGTGGTCTAAAGTCAATGGCGCATTATTCAGATGCTATTTTAAGGGCGCAAGCCTGGTCCGTGCACACTGCTGGTGAGGCCAGGGTCTTCTTTCTGCGAAGCTACGTTACATTGTTTTGATTTATGGCGTGTTACATTTCTTCTATGTATATAAAAAGATTTTCTTGAGAAATCTCTATGTATGTGAACATGATTTGTAACAATTGTGGCAATTTTCTCCCACGCCTGTTTAACCAAAGCTAATTTGGGTGGGTTTCTTCTCCCATCTCCATCAGAATCTGAATCAGAATTCGGTTTATTCGCCATGTAGCCTATGTTACACAAACACAGAATTTACTGTGGCAGGAAGGTGCAAACAATAAACATATACGGGTCTTAAATTAAGTAAAAAAGTACAATAGTTAAACTAATTCCAAGAACTAAACAATTTAAAAAATAAAATATAGGGTAGGCTATATAAAAATTGATGAATGAGCAGCATGAGCGGGCAATTTAGTGCAATGAGAAAACTGCTCTGCCTTTCCCATACAATGTCACTTATCTATCTGTTACGGCCCTGACTAGAACGTCGGTCTAGTCAGGGTCTCGAACCTCTCCTGGCGTGCGCCTGGCAAATCCGCCGTTATAATAGCAATCCACCATGGAACAAGCGCTGCTCTTAAAGGGAATGTGAGATGACGCTTTGATTGGTTTATTGCACGTTACGCCCAAACCACACCCATTAGTAATGTAGCTACTTCGGACCTACCATTTTAGATTTGCGCCAGGCGCAAAGTCATTTATCCCGCCGGCAAAATAGCAACAGCGCCGGAGTCCCGCCCACAAAATTACTTGCGCTTTGCGTTTTGATACTTGCGTTTCAGATCGTCAAAATAGGGGGGAAAGGGTTATGTTCTTATCTGAGTGCACACACACATATGCACATGCACACACTCAGACACACGCACACACTTCTCTGTGAACCTTTGAGTAGAACTCCTTGAAGACCTCCAATTGTTGACTTAGGATCAATGGGACATTGAAAACAAACAAACAGAGCCTCTCTCTCTCTCACAGACACAGACACAGACACACACACACACACAGACACAACCAGACGCACACACACACAAACACATACATGTTGGGTCAGGAGCCTTGGTGACAGAGATTATCCAGCGTTCCGAGAGGGGAATTTAGGAACATCCAATCCCAAACCGGAAAAGCCGATTAGGGAAAAGGGGAACAACTGAGAGAGAGAGAGAGAGGGAGAGGGCAGAGGAAAATAGAGATATGACAAGGCCATGGCCAGCAACATGACGAGGCTAGATACAGTTTACAGAGGACAAAGGAGGATTGAGAGGGTAGATGGAGAGAAAGGATGGAACGTAGATGCATGTGTCCATTGTCCCACTCTATCCCATGGGTGAACATGGATCCACAATAACTAGAAGAAATGGCAACAGAGGATAGATCAGTGTATGTGTGTTCATATCTGGAGTGTGTATGTAGTATGTAGGGAACTCTCCTTTCTCTGTCCACCACACAGAATCACTCTCACTCACACTCACTCTCTCTCACACTCACTCACTCTCACTCTATTTTTCTATTGATCAATGTTGCCATGTTAGTCTGAGTTAGACAGCAGGGTTTGTAGAAACACAGAGCTGGTAACACACTCACGATCACACACACACACACACATGAAATCCACAGGAAAACACCACTCCTAGATGTCCATAAAGATGTGCTAGCTGCTGAGATATCCATAACAGCATATGTATAGACAACCTCATAACAAATCATAGCAACTTGCATGTCTGGCAAAAATAGCATAGAGATCCACAGGAGATACAGCTCCGTATCTGTAGACTCAATTGGAGAGGACAGCAATGCAAAATCTGTGCGAGTGTGTGTGTTTGGAGGACACGGGTGTTGGAGAGGAAGGGAAAATAAGAGACATAGAGAGATAAATTGGATGTGTGCATGTTTCTGTCTCGGTGTGTGTTAGCATATGACTTTGTGTCATCTGTAGATTCCAAAGTTAGGGCAGGCCTGGACTGGGTGTGGGAAGTGGGGTGAGGGGTAAAGGGCGAGGGGTGCGGGATGCAGGAGCAAATTGAAGTGTCATATAGATATTAATAGTGTCTGCGTAGCTCCCCCAAAGTCAGAACTAATGTGTCTAGCAGGGATACCTTGAGGAGCAGGCAGAGAGAGAAGCCTACTGGTTACAACATCATGCTGGTTGACTTGTAAACAGCTTGTAAACAACATATACCTAAGCAGTCTGTAAATAACCTGTAAACAGCCAGTAAGCAGCTTGTATACAAGTACAGTCGTGGCCGAAAGTATTGACAGTGACATTGTGGTGGAAATTAATTTCAAAAATCAATCGTTACGTAAAAGGAATTGAAGGTTTTTCTACGGTGGCCCTGAAGTGCAAATCACAACAGCAAATAGAAAAACGCAACCGAAATCATAAAACTTCTCTCAAACGTGAATTCAAAGTGCGTATACTCATCCTGATGTTTTGATTGGTTGACAACATATCAACTATCACGTCGTATATATGCCCCGCATCAAAATGATTCTTAAAAATAGCGAAAGTATCTTCGGGAGTCCTCATGCTTTCAAAATAGGTGCTTTTCCGTGTTTTTCACCTCTTCTTCCTGTTACAGTTTTTTCCAATTGCTTTGTCCTCATCCTCTTCCACGTCCGACTCCTCTCTCTCTTTGTCCTCCTCTTACTCTGACTCTCATTGCCTCCATGCTTGCAAAGTTTTTTACAGTTTTTTCCAATTGCTTAAGCACAATTTTGAAAACAGGGCTCACTTTGTCAAAACACACCACACGATTCACACAACTAGACACACAAGTAGCAGAACACTTTGTTCAAAACTATACAATCATGTATAAAAACTCATTTCTGTCACCGTATGCCACACATGGTTCATAAAATTGGACTCTGTTTGAATCTGTTACACACTGTAGTGAAACATTTAAAACACTTTTACACTAACTATTCTTTTCTAATGATAGAACCTGCTTGATTTTGTCAGAGATATTGTTCCAGTAGAGTACGTACAAGTACATGAATATGTTGACCAAACAACCAACAAGACCAGTACTGCACACTGCTGATAATATTTACTGTATTTTTCCACATTGTCTAAGTAAAGGTTGCATTTTGTGCATAAATTCTGAACATATTTCAAATCAAATACTGTAGTAGGCTACATAGTAGTCTGTAAACACACCAAATACATTTGTGGAGACAAAATAAAGAATACAGAAAATGAAATACAGTACATTATTTCAATCATTGACTGCAGTGAATATGTACAAAAAAAGTACTGATGTAGTGCATATAGCTGTAGCTACATGTAGCTACATTTTACTGTATTGTACTGTAAACAGTAGAGAACAGTAGTTGTCACCTGTGCTCTTGTCGAAATGTCCAAATTACTGTTGCAACAGTATATCTGCTGAGGTTGGGCTGAACTCTCTGTCCAGCCTCTCTCAATGTTGCCCCATGGTTCACAACATGGTCAACCAATGTTCAATGTTGTTTGAATTTCATTAGATACTGTAAATTTGTCCCTATTCTTCCATGGCCTCCAGGTCTACCTCTCCCTCTCCCTACCTTCCTCCACGGGCCCCCCCTCTCATCCTACCTCTTCCTCTACCTGCAACATTGCCTTCCATTTTTGATGAGGACAGGTACATTTACATTTAGTCATTTAGCAGACGCTCTTATCCAGAGCGACTTACAGTAAGTACAGGGACATTCCCCCGAGGCAAGTAGGGTGAAGTGCCTTGCCCAAGGACACAACGTCAGTTGGCAGTTGACCAGGAATCGAACTGGCAACCTTCGGATTACTAGCCCGATTCCCTCACCGCTCAGCCACCTGACTCACTGACCTGTTGCTTTTTTATAGTGCTTACACCTGATTGGTATGTTTACAGTTTAGCACTTTAGTGCTTGTACACCTGACGCCCGTGTTTGATCCATCTGTTCACATGTGTGGCATTTTACAAGGCAGTGTCTAAAAAAGGCAATGAAGTGACATAATCTTACATTTCTGTGTCTAATGTAGAAAAGTGTGTTTAGTGATGTAGGGGGTTAAATATTGGCCAAACAACCAAAACGAATTCCCCTATGGTTTAAAGGAAGATGGGAAATTGAACAGTGTATTAGCATGAACCGAATAATGCCAATACAAATAAAATTAAGGTTATTTGACTCTATGGGTTCAATCAGAGCAAGAATGGTCAAAGTACGGTTAAATGAAATACACATTTAATAACATTGCAAATTAATGAAATCAATTACAAGGCAAACATGTTACAATATGAAATCTTTAAATCTTACCTACTCTACCATGATCATTGTAAATCAGAGAGAAAGCAAGAGGTGAGCAAGGAGTAGGACAGTAGGACAAGGGAGAACTGAGGAGAAAGTCTCTGGAGATGAAGAATCCACAGAACAATGCATTACAATTCCCTTTATACACAAGGACAACCAATCAGACCACATCTTGAATGGGGTATGAGGGCCATCAAGTTGAGACCATCCAGAAACTCCAGACTTTAGCATATGAGAGGTGGGGGCAGGTTTGACACTCATCCTTAGAGTGATTTGCAAAACACTGTGTGTTGTATTTTGCAAATAGTGTGAGGATGAGAATGTGCTTATAGTTGCACAGGTCTGGCCTTCTGTTGTGCTCCTTGAGTGCCAGATTTCACTAACTTTGTGTTATTTGACATTTTTGTGTCTAAGCAATTGGAAAAAACTGTAAAAGACAGACAGTCCGTCTGTCCAATCAGGAGGGTCCGACCTCTCCTAGATAGGCCCTACCTTATGTTGTGTTTTATTATTTCTTTGTGTTTTCATGTTTGCTGTTGTGTTTTCCTATTTGCAGTTGTGCTTTATGATTTGTTGAAGTGTTTTCATATTTGCTGTCGTGTTTTTCTATTTGCCATTGTGTTTTATGATTTGTTGAAATGTTTTCTTATTTGCCGTTGTGTTTTATGATTTGCTGTTGCGTTTTTCTATTTTCTGTTGTGATTTCATTGAGTTATTTAGCAGACGCTCTTATCCAGAGCGATTTGATTTGCACTTCAGGGACACCATATCAGGGCCACCATATTTTTCACACTGATATTTAAACAGCACAACCATTACATCAACATAACCACATTTTACACACAAACATCAGACAATAACACAAAACCACCTGGCCATGAATCAGATGGGATTAGAAGTAACACATGCCCAAACAGCATCTCACAAGTATCTTTAGTTTTGATATTTAAATAAAATGACTGCTAACATAATTTCACTAAATCATATCATCAGCACATGGGAAAGTGGGAACTACTTCTAGTCAGGTGAAATCACTCCATCATACTGGTTGTATTTAAAGGGGTGATTGATTGCAAAACCGATTTTACCTTGTCATAGTTGAATAACGACAGTTCGGTGGGTAAAATGAAAATACAGTGAACCTCAAAGTCCATTGACACCTCTTTCCTATCAGGGCTTCAGACTAACTTTTTCCCTTGGTTGCACTGGTGCGCCTAACTTTTTTATTTAGGTGCACCAGCACAAAATTTAGGTGCACCCCAATTTTTCCTTGCGTCACCACAATTTCAAGGTCACCTTTTTATCACGCTCCATATACATTCATATATATTATGTAAATGACCTTAAACAAGAATAAGGTGTAGGTAAATATTGGTTTGATTTGACGCACAATTAAACTGTATATAAAAATATTTTAAGTGCTTCACTGAGCTGCCAAACTAAAACATTGCAAGCAAAATAAAACATTTCAAAATAGAAAGTGCTACTGTTTAAAAGTGCTTCCCTGAACTGAGACCTAACATTTCTAGGCTCAAAGTCTTATAGCGGGTCCCCCCTTGCTGTCGCATGCCCTTCAGATGGCCAACACCTGTAATTTGGCTTTCTTGCCCTTTGGCCTTGGCTAAACCAGCTTGCCACACTCTCCCTAGCATCAACATCCTAGCTCCATGGGTTAGCTCCATGGCCCAGCTCCGTAACTCAGGGGTGGGGAATTAATTTTGACAAGGTGCCACATGAGAAACCTGAAATGTGTTGGAGGGCCGCATCAACGTTAACTTGAACTTAATTCTGCTCATTATTCATTTTCCCCCATTGTAAAAAGCAGTAAAGTATATATTTTTATTAGCTGCTGCTGGTTATCAGAAGAATAAGGATATTCTGTGAATATTTATATAAATATTTTACATGTTGGTCAACTAGGAAAAGACTATCGAAGTAACAGTAAAAACTAAAATAATCATTACATCAGTGTTTCATTTTATTTGTAACTAGTTAATCTTCACCAACACTGAAAAGTTGTTTTGCAGTATGTTAAAGATCCTGTAAAGTAAATTCCATGTTTTGCTTCTAAGTACATTATATACGAGTGAAATGAGTTCCTGAAAGTATGTGCAAAGCGCTAAAACTTTGTCGCACTGAAATGTGGAGTTAGACCGAAGAACAGTTTCTCTTCAGTTTTCAGATCAGGTTTTAATGGGCGGAACCAAAAAATGCCCTATCTACGTCATTTCGCCCCATCTTTGTCAGATCACTGAATGGCTCCTCCTGCTGTACTGTTATTGTAGCTTACATCAGCTAGCTAGCTAGCTTCAGGATGTCTCCCACCACCCGCAACTGCATCTTCCCTGGATGCAAGAACTCCAGCTGCGCTGCAACGCCATTTAAGTTCCCTGTTGATAAAGAAAGGAAAAATAGGTGGATAGATTTTGTGAAGACCCACGCTCATGGAAAGCTTCGGATACACTCCAACAACCGCCTCTGCGCCACTGACCATTTCACGGCGGACAGTTTTAACATGGACCAGATACAGACGGGGTTCACCAACACACAGCTTCTCTTGCAGCGCGGAACCGTACCGAGCATCGCCCCCCGGCCGTTCATCCTCCGATCGCACCTGGACCATCCACCGCCGCCAGCAGTTCATCACTCAGTTCTGTGTGCTTGTTATAATTATAATAGATAACTTTTCCAGAGGTATCTCTGCTATAATTAGTGCAAACCGCTAACTTGATATTAGGCTACTCGGTGTAGAATTATGGTATTTTGGTGAAACGGTAACCTAGCTAATGTGCTAGAAGTAGTTGGAGAGCTCACTGTCTGCTGTCTCTGCTGTAAATGTTTACTCCTGTGTTACAGCTCAGGGGAATATTTCATTTATATGAATCTGTATGTTTCACTCATTTAACAAATACATTCTAATTCTATACTGTTTTGTTCGGCTTGACGTAGCGTTCATTATCTGGGTCGTAGGTAGCTTACTTGAGAGAGGCGGCGCCTTCCAGCAAGGGGGCCGAGCTTCAGCTCCTTCAGGCGACACGCCCCCCCAGTCTCAAACAGAGAAGACTGCTGATTTTATTACGATTTCAAAGCCTAATTTAACATACTTGTCTGTGTTTTTTTGTTTTGTTTGGATGGGTAGTTAATAATACATTATTCTGTGGTGTGGTGAACTTGAAACTCGTTTTTAATTCCACTTTACAGGATCTTTAAAGATATGCAATTGATCAACTTTATACAAAAAGCAATACTTTTTTGCAGTTCATTTTGTTATGTGAGAGGAATCCAGTGGGCTTGAACAAGTGCATCGAAATCTGGCTGAATGTCTGAGGTGGATATGCAAAGGACAGCTGACAGGTGATGATCCGAGTGTGCAATTTAACTAGCAACCCATCAGCCCGCGCCCACTGAATCAGTCAAGTTCTTATTATGTCCGCGTTAGTTTTTTTCTTGAGTCCCTTAGTGCCGATTCAAATTGTAATCCTTCAACACAGCAACCTGTTCTCCAAAACTAAAAACACAGCTTTGACTTTGACCTCAGTAAACAGATACTTAGAAGTCCATGTCTTGTTAAAAACTCTACATTCTGTATCAACCTTTCGTTTTTCATTTTTCACTATTTACCTTACGCGGGCCGGATTGGAACAGCCTGTGGACCAGTTGTGGCCCTGCGGGCCGTACAATGCCCAGGTCTGCCATAACTGATTCTCTGGTGCTCAGGTCGTAATTTCAATCACACAGCACGAAGCAGTGTAGGCCTACAGGAATATCTGGACCACAGCCAATCAGAGGCAAAGACCCGCCCCATCTCTGTCTCTGATTAGTTTAGACCACGATATGATCCAACCATGAGTGCGAGTTCCGTTAAAGAAGAAACAAACGCTTTGTTCCTGGAGAGGCAGCGGATGCGAGGAGGTTAGGTGCACCGGTGCGACCTAGTAAAAATTTTAGTCGCACCCGTACAAATTTTGGTCGCATATGCGACCAAATTGGTCGCACTCTAGAGCCCTGCCTATGCAAATCTCAAAATGAAAAAATGTGGCTGTAAAACGCTAGCTTTTCAACAAAGCCACCGGACTGACGTCAGTCCGGGGACCGCCTTTTTTGGCTCTGGTCTGTATCTTTGTCACGCCCCAAAATTTAGATCCAGACCAGCCCACTCACTGGTGTTCTTGCCCAGTCCGAGGTAGCGTAGATCTCCGATGCAAGTTTAGCTGCGCGCTGCTCTGTGTAGGCTACTTCTAAGCAATTACAAAGAATAACCTTTTGAAGTATACCGAGGATATTGAAAATGGACCACGGTCGTAAATGCTGTGTTCCAGGCTGTACAGGGAAGGCTAACACTCATAGTCTTCCCAAGGAGCCAAACATTCGACAGGCACGGCTGCTGTTTGTCTATGAGAAGATCCCGGCGAAGTTCGACACTCAATTATTCATTTGCTCTAAACATTTCACCCAAGACAGTTTTGACAACCTTGGACAATTTCAAGCAGGATTTGCTAAGAAGCTGAACCTGAAAAGATGTGCTGTTCCGACCGTACGCTCATCGCAACCGTAATCTGTAAGTAGGCTACAGTATGATTTTGTCGGTAACAGTTATTAGCAATGCTAACGTCTCCTGTATCTAGCATAGGTAGAATGCTAAATACGTTTCTAAACACATCAACATACTTTACTTAGCAAATGACTCTAGCTAGACTAGCTGTAGTCGGCATTAGAAGGGAAGCTTCCGAAGAAATAGCAGTACTAGCGGTTAGAACCGAAACTGTACTGTACTGTAGCGAGTGGTACGTGACAGTGGAGCGAGTGGTACGTGACAGTGGCTAGTGGTACATGCCAGTGCCTCCACTTGTACGTGACAGTAGCTAGTGGTACATGCCTGTGCCTCTACTGGCACCTAGTGGTACGTGCCAGTGGAGCTAGTGGTACGTGACAGCGCCTCCACTGGTACATGACAGTTACTGTTCTGTTGATAGTGGTATGCAAGTGTGTCGTGGCAGTTGCATTGGGTGTCTTGCAGCTTTTGTTTACTGTCGTGTAACTGCCCCACTGCCATTTTAGAATAGGAGAACAGGCTATAAACTTGTATTTAAAAAAAATAAGTTAAACTGTTCGTGCTAACAGACTCCAAACCATACTTTTGATGTCTCACTACAAGCTCACCATACAAAGTAGTCGATTTAAACATTATATTGCATATAGTGTAATGGTGTGACTGTAATGTAAAGCAGACTTGTACACACGTAATGAATTAGTAACAAATTATTTTACTCAGAGTAACTGAATTTAAGCGTGCACATGAGCCACCGTTGTAGACTCTCGTCTCTAATGCACATCGTTGTGTTGTTATCAGCGCCTCCTAGTGGCGTATATCATTAATTGTAATAACTGAAGTCAATATAGGTAGCCTACATTTGCATTTCGATACTCTGAGTAAATATAGTTGTTAATAATAGTTCATTATTTTCATATGAAGAACCTTGTCAATTAATGACACCCTATGATTGCAAATGTACTTTCTGGGTATTATACATATTGGAAACTACAAACTCTCCTGGATACAAATCTGTTTAAATCACTCAGATATCTTTATCACAACTGAAGTTACATCATTTTAAAGTCGACCTGTGTCAAAAAGTGATATGGGAGAAAATCCTTTTGTTCGTAATGACGTTGTGAATGTAAATGTCAGTTTAAGTATAGGCTACATTAATAACTTCTCAGCAAGTTATTTCATTGATCAGTTGTTATGGGCTGCTGCAGCACTCAAAAGAGCAGGCAAAATAAGCATTTGATTTGACATGGCTTGAAAATATTGCTAGCTGACATGTCCAAAAACCGTTGAAATTAATAGTTTTTCCTAAGTAATCATATACTTTTTGTACATTACAATGAAGTTTAGGGTGTTAACGATACAAAACATAAAAAATATCAATTTTGACAGAAAACGATCTGTCAAATTTCGATCTTTTTTGGCTTATAGCCAACAATGAGCGGCCGCGACATCCACGGGTTTCCGCAGGCCGCCACACATACTTAAACAATTCTATTCTAAAATGGCCGCGGGGCAGTTAGGCTACATGACAGTAAACAAAAGCTGCAAGACACCCAATGCAACGGCCACGAGACACTTGCATACCACTATCAACAGAACAGTAACTGTCATGTACCAGCGGAGGCACTGGCATGTACCACTAGATACTGTCACGTACCACTAGGTGCCAGTAGAGGCACTGGCATGTACCACTAGCTACTGTCACGTGCCAGTGGAGGCACTGGCATGTACCACTAGCTACTGTCACGTACCACTCGCTCCACTGGCATGTACCAGCCACTGTCACGTACCACTCGCTCCACTGGCACGTACCACTAGCTACAGTACAGTACAGTTTCGGTTCTAACTGCCTCTCAGAAATAGCCAGAAAACAAATAGCAGTCTGGCCTATTGCTAACGCCTGTCTAGATTATCTATTTTAAAGAACTGGAGAAAGGCAGGTGCTAGATACAGGATACGTTAGCATTGCTAATAACTGTTAACGACAAAATCATACTACAGCTTGCGGTTGTGATGAACGTAAAGTCGGAACGCACTCTTTTCAGCAACAGCTTCATAGCAAATCCTGCTTTAGCTACACTGTCCCAGGTTTTCAAAACCGTCCTTGGTGAAATGGTTCGCGCAAATGTGTCGAGGGTCGAACTGCACAGGGATCTTCTACGCTACGGTATAGACAAACATCAGCCATGCCCGTCTAGTCAATGTTAGCTAGACTCTAGCTCATCTGCTTTTTATTAACGCTGATTTGCAAGGAATGCAAGAACAGCTAGATAGCGAAAACACCTAGACTGTAGGCATGTAAACTAGTTTAGCTTGCTAACGCAAGAGCATAGGTAGAATGTGTGATGATTTAGCCTAGTTTATTGGCAATGGGGCTAACGTTGTTTCATGTTCCTGACTGTTTCATTGAAATAAATAACCCGTGTTGTTATGTAAATCTACAATTCACGATGCATGTTTGTCCAGATCTTTGTCAGGTTATTTTTCAGCAAGATGTCTAGAGCTAGCTAACTGAAGCTGAGTTGAACTAACGTTATCATTTAAAATATCTAGTCAATCTGTTGAAAACAGTGTTGCGTAGACACAATAGATTTATTCGCGTTTTTATTTCAAGTATCCACCTTCGGTGTTTCAGTGAGTGCTGTTGGCCGTATTGCGTTTTTGCTCCCCAGCTTCACTCGTTGAAAACCAACCAATCAGCGTGCAGCTCATCTAAATATTAATGAGCATACCATAAAAGGAGAAAAGCTAGTGTTTTTTCCTGGGAAAATTTCTGAGTATCTATCAGGGCGCATAGAACAGCACCCAGGCCATTTTCAACCGAACCAATGTTACATACCCTATTCGGAGACCTTAAGGAACAGTGTGAAATACCCCAAAAACCCAGTCAATCACCCCTTTAGAGAGCAGATTGATTGCTGTAAAAGAGGGGACTATTTGCATATATTGAACATGTTTGCCAAAAAAAGCTTTTAAAACCTATGAAATGTGTATTATTGTTTTCCAGTATTCCATAAAATTACAAATAATTGACAAATACTGAATCAGCAAACTTTGCAAAACACAAAATTATTTTGGCCACAAATGAGCCAAGCTAGTTCAGGCATGGCACTCGGGAAACGCTCAGAATCAGTTATTTGCCCCTAGTCTTAGCGATAGGCGGCGCTATAAAGTCGCACACATGCACGCACATGCGTCCTTGATTACCTTAGTGTTCTGCGCTGCTGCCATTGCTGGTCGCTTCCCGTTCTATCTATTGTGTTGGCCTATCTGTCGTTCGCGTAACCCTGTCCGTCTCTTCGGACCCTGACAGCGTGTGCGTATTTTGGGAATCTGGAAGAACGTTTCGAGCTGCTCCCTGATGGTTCTCTGTCCGAGGAACCCTGGGGTTGGTGAAAACTTGGGGCGCCGAGTCAGGCGCAGTTCCTGTTTGGCCGTGAATCGGACAACATTAAGGACTGTCCGTTGTACAAGATGGGGTTCCTGAAGCCACGAGGAGCTGTTCCTGTTTGTTCCTCGAGTGCAGCAAGGCCGTTCCATCCGCGCCCCTGCGGGGAAGGCTCAGGCGAAGGGGAAGCATGGCTCCGTTACCCGTGCTGCTGTTCTGCTGCCCTCAAAAGGGGGCTCGCGTCCACGAGCCGACCACATGCACTCGCGGCATATCGGCACATCTGATGAGCAAAATCTGCAGGTACAGACGTGAATCACGTTCAGATTTTCTCGGTGCACTGACCTGTTGGACAGGCGTCTGATCGATTGCAGGGATTTCAATTGCTTGGATTACAATACACTAGTCTGGTCCTACCAGACTCTCGTACATTTCATTTGTACAGAGAGTCTGGGCTCTCCATTGACAAGTGTTAACTTCCTTGAAGGTGGGTATTCTGTTGAAGTTTAAAACTATTGGATCTGCCCAGAGCCACTCTGGATCTGCCATAACCAATCGCTAACTGGGCTGACACTGGTCGCACACATACACGCACACGTGTCCTCCATACCTTAGTGTTCTGTGCTGCTGCCACCCACCACCATCCCCTTCTCCCCCATGTTGTCTGTCTGTACTCATTGGGGGATTTAACTCGTTGCTGCCTGCCTCATGTCATGCATGTTGCAGTGAAGGCAGGGAGTGTGGGATGATGTACATGGGGACTTCCCCATGTACATCCATTCTGCCAAAGTTAAACCTATTCTCATGTATATGAATAAATGGTGAAATCAATCATGTGAGTGTCTTGACTGAACTGTATGTTTGACTGGGACATGGTATGACCACACAGAAGGTGGAGTACATTTCTATGAGTGTGTGTGTGTGAAAATTATTCATTTGCCAGCCAAGCAATACAACCTAATTTGCTTAAAGGAAAATTCAGGGAGAGAATTGGAAGAGTGAGAAAGAAGCCAGAGTGAGGGCCAGGCCTCAGAGAGCAGAACAGAGTCGAATAGTAGAAGAAAGTGGAGATGGAGTTCGGTAGAGACAGAGCTCAAGAAAAGTGGGAGAGAGATGTAGATGGAAAGTATGAGAAGTAGATGGAGAGCGAGAGAGAGAGAGAAAGAGAGACTTAGTCAGGGGGCTATCGATATTTCCAGCATAAACACTCCTCCTAATGGGCATGGAGTGTTGGAGCGACGGGTCGATGGGAAGACGAGGAGCGACGGTAGAAAGAAAGGATGTATCTGGAGGAAATACACCTCTCACCTGCTGAGAGGGCTAGCCTGGGGGGGGGAGACAGAGAACCAGAATCCTGATGTTGGAAATGTATATTTCATGAGCAGTTGGATCAATCGTGATTTGGAGATTTCTCTTTGTAACTGGAACAAATCTTATGGGGTGGGGGGTGGGGGAGGGAGTTGGTAGATGAAGGGGGAAAGGAGGGAGGAAGAAGAAAGAAAGAGAGGGAAGACTGGATGGATAAATACATGACTGTTTTTAAATGAATAGAAGTTGGTTGAGGGAATGCAGGACAGAATACAGCCTGGGGGTGCAGGTGTGTACTGTATGCCATATTAACCCTCAATCAGGGACCCACACAGAAGAGGACTGGCAATATCTACTGTCAATACTGGGAAAACAGAGTCCTTGGCTATGAGCATGAAAAATTAGTTGATTCCTATGTGAGTAGATGGAGAGAGAGACAATGTGAACATTTGACTACTTACACACTACGTACCACACTTTATCACACACACATATATACACACACATTGCTGCTCTTTATGGGCCCACCTGTGGATGACTTATATGACTTTTAGAGAGAGAGAGACAGAGGAAGGGGAGAAAGAGAAGGAGAGGGAGAAAGAGGAGTAAGAAAGGAGGGAGAGGTTGAGATGAAGGAGAGGGAGACTGACAGGCAGAGGGAGAAAGGAGGGAGAGGAAGGAGAGAGAGACAGGCCAACAAAAGGCAATGAAAGGAAGAAGTGATAGTCTGTGTTACACTCTAAAAAATAATTCAAGGGACTTGTAAATGTAAGAGTTAAATAAAGGTATTCTTGTTTAAAAAAAATACTGACTTTCATTATTATGAGTATTTGGGTTAACTGTATTAAAATTCATGAGTGAATCTCAAACAGCAATCTTTGTTTAAAATGTACATGTTGTAAGTAAGTTTATTTAATAAAAAGAAATGATGATTTGACTGACAGATTACAATGTTTGGATATTTGAAATAATTACTGTATGTTTCAACAAAATTTTTAAGAATACACTATGAATAGCAATTATTTTTAAGAACTACAATTATTTGACAACTCAACTCAATATATTTGGAAACTACTTAACAACTTAAAAGAATGAGTAAACGGGTATGAAGTGACGTCATTTCCTAACGGTTCTGGGTCAGACAGACGACACGGAGACGTTGCTTGGCGGGCACAGCTACTTGAAGGTCTGACTGGACTCCACCGCGACAAGACCAGAAGTTGAAGTAAGTAACATTTAACACAATAATCGTTTTACATACATCTCAGTTACAGAAGCAACAACTGAGCATGAAATATCAGTCGACCAACATTACTGTGACATCGAAGTCATTCTTTGGCAAAGCTAATTTGACTTGTTAGCACACTTTAGCTAGCTAGCTAGCAAGCTGAGTCTGCACGTGCTATGCGTTTTCTTCTGAAGGCTACAACTAAGCTTACATTAGGCAGTTATATTACATACAGTTATAAACATTAGACTCTAACTTGTATAACTACAACACTTTTGCACCTTGTCGGCCTACGTTAAGTTGGAGACAGGTCTGAAAATAAAATATTTTTTACTGCTGAAGTCAATTCAGTTAACGTTATAATATGTGAAGTTAGGCCTTAACAAATTGTCGGAAAATATTCAGGTATATGCAAGGCTAATGTTTCTTTTTCTTTTAATTTTTTCAAAATCAGAGACCGGGTAATACCACAAAGATTGGTCTCTTTGAAGTTCAAGCTTCTTACCTAATTACCATGCCATGTTGATCTTTAAATCTCACTCAGGAGGAAATCATGCATTGCTCTGGCATAAAGGAGCAGTATTCATTACTTGCAATTCATGACTGAAGGTTGTTCTTAAAGTTAATTTTAAGTTCAAGAGTTGTTATAATCCTTGCTAAATATATATTTTAAATACATTTCAGATGGAAAACGGCTGATCAAGAAAATGTGAGGTAAGTTACCATTTGTTTTTGTAAAAAAAAAAATTGGGGGGGGGGGATTGTCTTTAGTCTATCAACTTTTATGGCAATAAAAGGTTTGCATCTCTTTTATTTCAACATATGCTTAACTTAAGAGACGGGACAGGAATGTGTGAGAAAGAGGGGAGGACACCAACAAAGGACAGCAGGCCATATTCAACTCAGAGTGGAAAGGACTGAGCCTCAGGACACTCTCCACTAGCCACCGAGGCTCCCTGATTTGTATTAATCTTTAAGGTAACAGCTCATGGGGTGGCAGTGTAAGCTCTGTACATGTGTCGCATCATCAAAGGGGGGACTTATTAAACACTACCGACTGAAACACAGACATTTAGGTCATGGACATTTTCTTCCTTGTATTCATTTGAACTGTCCATGTTCTTTTAAAACTTGGGGCAGCTTACGTACACACTTGTGTAGAGCTCACAAATCAGTGGAAACTGAAAATCAGCAAGAGGTCAAAGCTTTTAAATGTAAAATTTGTGACTCATGTTTTCTGAATACCAAGGATTATTTTCAACACATTAACTCTCATCTGAAAAGACTAGAAACAATAGTGTGTGTGTTTGATGGTTGTGAGTTCAAAACTAACATATATGGGAGTTATGCTACACATAAAAGCCGAAAGCACCCATCCTACTTGTGTAAGGACTTAAAAGCTGATGTTATTGTAAAACTTCCGATTTCTACCAGTGATCAACCGCATGACAGACAGTTTGCATTACTGGAATCCGTTGATGATGTGGAGTTGGTTGCTACTGTAGATTTGGATTGTGAAACTGAAAGCGCATTTGTGAAAGTTATCGGTTCTCTCTTGCTTAAGTTAGAAAGCATTTATAATGTCTCTGGTAAATGTATAGATGACTTGGTGGAACAGCTTCAGTTTATCTGCACATCATCGTCTCAGTATATTACAAATGTAGTGAGAGACGTTTTGACACAAAATAACTGCACCGTTGATGAAAAGGTTGTCAAGGATTTAGTTGAAAAATTGTGTCTCTGCAATCCTCTAAGTACATCTCTTGGTTCTGATGGTCCTTTTTTTCCAAAATATAAGAGGCAGAAGTTTTTTAAAGACAACTTTCAAGTTATTGAGCCGGTTGAATATAGATTGGATGCATCTGACAACTGCACCTTTCAGTATGTACCTATTCTACAAACCTTACAGCTATTGATAAATAACAAAGACATAGCAAGTAGGATACTGACAAGACATTCAGGCACTCCATCAAAGTTTTCATCCTTTCATGATGGCAAATATTTCAAGTCAAATGAGTTTCTTGCTGATGGAGAGCTAAGGATTTCACTTATACTTGACGTGGATGATTTTGAAGTCTGTAATCCGCTTGGAACCTCGCGTAAAAAACATAAAGTGACAGCGGTGTATTGGGTACTTGCAGATGTGCCATCAGAATTGAGATCACAATTAACATCAATTAATTTGGCACTCCTTTGTAAAGCTAATGATGTAAAAAAAAATTGGCTACAAAACCGTTTTTGAGCTGCTGTTAAAAGATCTCATCACTCTAGAGGAAGAAGGCATTTTCTTTCCTACCATTGGTACAAATATCAGAGGAACTGTTTTTTGTGTTGCAGCGGACAATCTTGGTGCTCATTCTTTAAGTGGCCTTGTAGAGAGCTTTAATGGCCATTACATATGTAGATTTTGTATCGGGGACCATTCAGACTATCAGCAAAAGGAGGTGCATTCAGAGGTTTTTCCACCAAGGACAAAGGAGAACTATGCTTTACATCTTCAGTCTGTAAAGGAAAACCCTGCTCTGGTACATTGTTATGGTGTCAAGAAAGCTTGTACCTTAACAGAAAATTTGAAGCATTTCCATTTTGTAACAGGGTACCCTCCAGACGTGCTCCATGATCTATTTGAAGGAATAATTCCTTTGGAGTTGGCATTATGTCTTAAAGAGTTTATAAAAAAGCAATATTTCACCCTATTTCAACTGAATGAGTCAATAACTCAGTTTCCATATAATTGGACAGACAAAACTGACCGACCCCAACCTATATCACAAAATTTATCTTCTCGAAAAACTATTGGTGGGAATGCACATGAGAATTGGACACTTCTGAGATTATTACCGTTCATAATTGGTGTGAAGATACCATTCAATGAACCAGCATGGCAAGTTCTCATGACTTTAAAAGATATTACTGAACTTGTAGTATCCCCTATTCATACAGAGGAAAGCATTAGCTACCTAGATACTCTAATATCGGAACATCGTCATAGAGTGTTGGAAGTTTTTCCTGATGAAAAGTTAATTCCAAAGCACCATTTCTTGGAGCATTATCCTGCTATGATAAAATGCTTTGGTCCTTTGGTTTGTGTCTGGACTATGCGCTTTGAGGCGAAACATAGTTTTCTTAAGCGAGTTGTCAGATACACAAACAGCTTCAGAAATGTACTGCTATCTCTCGCCTCAAAGCACCAAATGATGATGGCCTATTATTTACATGCTGATACTTTAAAACCTGCATTGTGTGTGAGTAAAGTGACAAGTATTCCATTGGCATTGCTCCATGAGGAAATACAGGATAGTTTAAAAAAAGTGTATCCAACACACACCACAGTGGAGTTGACCAACGTAGTGTCATATCATGGAACTAAATATGCAGTGGGGATGATTTTGCCCTATGGGTGTACAGGTGGTCTACCAGATTTTGTAGAGATCTCACAGATTGTGATTGTAGGCAGTGATCTCAATTTCATTGTTAAGTTACTTAATAGCTGGTATTGGGAACATTTTAGGGGATTTGCTTTGGAACACTCTGGAAAAGTGACCCTGCTGCAGATACAGCAACTTAGTGATACATATCCCTTGGCAGCATATTGTGTGGGAGGCAAACGCATGGTCACTTTAAAAAGACACATTAATGTCCAATATTAGGTGAAAAAGAGAAACGCCTAAGTGTCTTACTCCTACTCTGATTTATTTTTCTGATTTTTCTTTCTTTTTTTTCTTTTTTGATTGTTGTGATTTATTTCATACAGATGGACCCTGTTGTTGTGAAGGTGATAATAGATCACCGTAGTGAGAAGCTCACACTGCCCTCAGGGATGCCAGACACAGTGGATCAATTTCATGAGACTGTAAAGGACACATTCAAACTTGATGAGGAATTCACCCTGCATTACCTTGATGAAGACTTTGGTGATGACTTTACACTTCATTCTACGAAAGATGTTAAGCATAAGGGGACAATAAAAGTAGTAATTATTCCATCAGTAGTACTTTCACTTTCAACTCCTGAGACTGAGAATGTGCCCAGTTGTTTCAACACCTCCTGTTTGAGTTCATCATCACAGCTATCTTGTAGTTCTGCAGATTACCAGTCGGATGGCACGTCAATGTCATCGCAGGACACTGTCATACTAAGCCCTCAAAGGGCATCATGGCCAAATGAAATTGTCATTTCTCAGTTGCGACAGAGGCAGTACTGAGGAATGGCAATGAAGACTTTGCGAAAGATGGCACAGTTCTCAACAACACCTGTGTCAGGTCTGAAATAATGGAAAGACTGGCTGATTACATGTACAGTCACACAGCCTATCCCACAGGCCTTCAGGTTGGACAGGTTGCAGAAGCCTTAGTCAAAAAACATCCATGTCTGACTGAACTTGGGAGCCGCAATGGTTGGATCGGATGGATGTATAGCCTAAAATACAAGATGGGAAATTACAGGTCGAAGCTTAGAAATCTTGGATTTCCTGTAGTTACATGCAACTCTCTCAAAAACAAACGGCCTGGTGAGAGGAAACCAGCACAAAATGTCAAAAAAGCACGGAAAGGAGAAGTGATTTATCTCCCACACTATCCTTCAGGAGAAAGCACTGAACACCAAGAGCAAAAGCGGCTACTTATTCTGTCTGAATGGAAGAAAAAAGATAGCACGACCATCAAGGAGTTAATGGCCAGCACATTTGTGCATAGAAGACATGATGTCGTCAGTCTTCATTTGAGCATCAAAGAGGTCAAGGAGAGGTGGCCTGCTTTGTTTGACGTGTCACATGTGAGTAATTTGCATTTCTCACAGAGTATAACACAAACGCATATTGGCAGAAAATGCTCAAGTTGGTAATGCTTTTGTGTTTTCAATCCTCTAAGTAAAGCTCTTGGTCCTGATGGTCTCTTTTTTTTCTAAATATAAGAGGGGCATTTAATGTAACTTCTGTGTTATTAAGCCAGTTAAATAATCACAATCTCCCTGTTGTTTTTTTTGTCTTTTCGTTAAAGGTCAACGCAGAGTTTCAACGAATCACCACCGTAAATCTTGAGGCAAAATTCATGTCAATGTTGGACCTTTATTCTCCTAAACTGCTTTCCATCTTCCAAGCCAAGAAAGGTGCTGCTGGAGAGAGACATCGTGCAGAAATGAATACTCTGCTCCAGGTATTTCAGTTTACTCCTGTTTAGCTGCTGCTTTCCCCCACCTGTCTTGTAATCAAAGTGCTCATATGCTTTTTCCCTTTCCTTTATTGTTATATATCTTTTTTTGTGCATGCTATACGTTTACAAAGTGAAAAAGCTCAGTCCCCCCCCAAACTGAGTTACCGTCTCCATCAGAAAACACCAGTCAGAAGCAGAGTATGAGGGCGTGCCATATTAGCAGCTAGCATACCTGCAAACTAGTCTCTTTTCGGCAGGCCATAATGTGCACTGAGCGAATAGTGTATCTTCTTGTCATTTAAGAATATATTTTCTCCTAAACAGAGCGGAATTTCCATTCAGAAAACCAGAGAAGTTGTCCTCCGATGTCTCATCGATCACCTTGGTGAAGATGTGAGTGCCTTAATCAAGACTTTTGAGGTGAGTCCAATTTATGGATTTCAGGAGTCTCCCTACAATAAATGTGTAATGTTGAAATTGGTGCTTCCGCTAATGCATCAGTGTATTTTTCTTTTACAATGTCTGCAGAATGTTGATACAGCTGTTGATGTGGAAGAAGAGCTGGCAGCACAGGTGATGGCTGTGTACCTGGTCCGGAATGAAAGTGGACAGATCGATGATGTTGGGATCGTCATTGAAGGTTCCACTGTACTCAGCCATCTTGGAGATCTCAGCAGAGCCTGTTGCTACCTGCTAGGACTGACCTATGCTTTGGATCTGAAATACCCCAAAACTCTTAAATACATTTTTGAGGTATTTCAAAAGATGCTTGTGGAAGTGGATTCTGGAAAGCTTTCAGCAAAGGTGCAAAGACTGAGAAACAGTATGGTCATGTAGTTGCTGAGAGGCAGCTGTTCAGATGAGAAAATGTGACTCATACCCAATTGAGCCATGTGTGGAATGTGATACATGACTGTTAATATTGAAGTTATGTACAGAAACCTGGACAATCTAAAGCTCCATTTAATCAGATGATCTCCATGTGCGGTCAGGCTCACAGTGTTGGAAAGATTTCAGTGTGTTTTGAGTCAACATTTTACACCTTGCATTGATAAGCTTTTTCTCTCTTTTTTCCCATTTATAAGCCATTAAGCATGATTTCAGTTTACAGGCAATTTCCCTACAAATGAATTAAATGCATTTGAAGTTCAAAGTATCTTGAATTGTTAGAAATACAGAAGTCTTTACAAAAGCATGTCCAACACAGATGACAGAAGAGTTAGACTAAAGTAAATAATTTAGATTTTGCCTTATTTAATGGATTTTCATTTTAAGCAGTAATCATAATTCTAATGTAAAGTTACTCAAAAGGGTAATTCCAGGATTTTTGAACCTGGGCTTTATTTTTCCATGTCTTTGGGTGCACATTTACAACACAAGTTCCATATTGCTTGGCTATTTAGTTTGTCCCTTTTAAGATTGCTCTGGGTTGTCCTTTTATCATTTTATTCAAAGGAGATGTGTATACAATCTGAGTCTCACCCTGTCTGCAGACGGTGACCTGTTGTGTAACGGTAGAATGCTAAAAGATATGGTATTTTTTGTGTAAAAGATAGAAATGGCTGGAGTGATGTTTTTTCATCTAACAGGTTCAGATTGTTTCTAGCAACATTGTGAATAGGATACCTTAAGTGGTAAGACGGACATTTGTCAATAGGTTAAATGACATTTGATGATTCAAGATTTTAAAAAATCGCAATTGGTTGAATGGTTCAGTTGGCTCCAGCTCTTTTAAGAAAAGTGGCCAAATTCTCAGGTATTGCAACAAAGGTCTTGTTCTAATGCACTTTTCGCTTATTTGCACTATACTGTGTCAGTGATCAAGTAGAAAACACCAATACAATATAATAAATTGAGTAAAATAAATGTCAGTACAACACATATTTTTAATAAATCATAGGCAAGTATTCAGTTATATCATACTAATGGTTTCAGTTGAATCTACTCACTTCTGTGCCTTGTGCTAATGTTTTCTATATGGTTTACAAAGTCTTTCAATTACATGTACTTAAATTTGGTAATTATACCAAATCAATTCATTCTGAAATGATTACTAATATTACTCAACTATACTCATTATTTATGGTTTGTTTTGCCTGATTTCCAAGCTTTGTAATCTACTCTATATTTTTGAGTGTAAAAGTGTTACACAAATTAAATTAAGTAATGTGCTGTATTTGTTTTTAGAGTGTAGGATAATTTATTTATCAAGTAATGCACAGTCGTCGGATTAAAAAAAAGTACAATAATTTAATTCTTGCCGGCAAGGAGACAAAATCTGATCGCAATACAAAGTTTGTCTGGTTCACAAGTCTTTATGTAGACCATTTAAACATATTGGTGAGAAGTCCCTTCCCCTGCATATCAGATGTCAATGTGATCGATCCCAGAAGTAGAGTGCGCGTGTACGTGGGAACTTATATAGAGTTCTCTGACCCTAGGTTTGACCATATGATTCACTCAACACAGATAAGGTTAAACACATTTATTGCACCTCTAGTATGATTATAGTCAGCCTAAGTTCAGTTTGTTTATGTAAGCCTAGTGTCATCTATAGGTCATGTGGGGAGAGGGCTCTCTACTGACAAGGAATGCTAAGCACCAGTATTTTCAGAATATAACGTTACATTCTAAATGTTTCCGACAGTCTGCCTTCTGCCTCCTAGTACCTCTGTGCTCCCTCTTCCCTCCCTCCTGTTTCCCCCAATTCTCCATTCTCCTCTCAAATGCACATCCTTTCTCTTCACCTTCCCTCTGTTAGCCATTTTCTTCTTCTCTCTCCTGTCTTTCTCCCAGGAGGACAGAAGAAGGTGATATGCATGAATGTACAGGACCACTCGTAAAGCTACAACGACACCATCAACTCAGATCACCTTTCCTCTGACCTCTGTACAGGATTGTGAATTCACACACGCACACTAACCCTCAAACGTGAACATGATAAATCCATGTACTAAGAAGAACCAATACTGAGTATAGCACATTGTTTATTAAAAGGCTACAAGATAAAGACCACATGAAGGGTAATTGTTTGTAATTGCAAGTACATTTTTGTTATCACTATTGACCCTATCCAGGGCTGGACTGGGACAAAAAAATTGCCCTGGCATTTTTGCTCAGACCGGCCCACCACAATCGGTCGGACTCTTTGCCACTGATCTGACACAAGAAACAAAGGGGAAGGGGTGGAGCCTGTTAAGAGATGTGATTGGGCCAGCCCAGTGTCAGTATGGAAAATGAACCACTGGGCTGCTGAGTCAATTCTACGACTGTTAAAGGTAAGTATGTTACTAGTTGGAGGCAACGGGGGACGGGTTGTTTCCATCCTTATTCTATAAGTATAACTTATTTTAGAGTTCTCTTCCCCTGGAACAGATTTCATGTTCCAATCGAGGGGGGCTGTCTTGGTGTGTGGGGCTGCATCAAATACCCCTTTTTTTGCTCTGTTAAATTGCTGCACCAGTCCACACTTGACTGGTGGGGATCTCATTCTATTATGACTGTAACTGTTAGCTGCTCCTGGCATTCTCTAATCCCTGCTCTCCTCTCTGTCCCCCCCCCCACACACATCCCTTGTGGTGTGGGGGGTTTGAGTTGTCAGCACCTGCCTGGTTGTCGGTCGGCCAACGCTGGACCTGGTCGCGAGTCTCCCGGTCCTGTCCTACATCTATAAAGTTGAACAATGGATTTTGGTGTTTCAAAACCCATCGACACTGTATGACTATGTTTAGCCTGTGTTCTGCTCCTCTCTCTCACCAACCGTCTCTGGAGGAGGGGATCCCTCTCTGAATTGCTCCTCCCAAGGTTTCTTCCATTTTTTCTCCTGTTGAGAGTTTTTCTGGGAGTTTTTCCTTGTCTTCCTTGAGGGTTTAGGTTGGTTGAGGGGCAGTTCTATGGGCGTATGTGAAGCCCTCTGTGACATGCTTGCGTGTAAAAAGGGCTATACAATTTTTTTTCTTTGATTTGTCCCTGTTTTATGGGCCGGTCGTTGGCCAATTTTAAGTTTATAAAAAAAAATATATATGAATATGTACAGTTCTGTGCATAAGTCTTGGGCACCCAGGATTTTTTACAAAAATAATGTCTTATACTGTATTTCTTCAATTAAATTCTACAGCTTTTCTTGAATTACATGTTTCGATGAGGGCGGTGTGTACACAAGGGCAGCTTTTATTATTATTATTTAATTCGTAATTAAGAACAACACAGGAATTGCGCAAAGCAGTTTATTACTTAGTAGGCGACATCTCTGGTGTCTCGTTGGTGAGGAGGCAGATGAGGATACTAATAGTGACGCAGTCTATCCGTCCGTATCCGTCCGTATCCGTAAGCCCGCCCATCCGTTAACGGAGTCGGAGAAGCATACTGCAGCCTTTACGGATACGGACGGATACGGACGGATAGACTGCGTTTATGGTATCTCCGTAGGCTGTGGGTGCTGAAAACAATTCACCGCCAGAAGAGTTGGTGGCGCAATGGTTTTTTGTAAGTCGTCGTCGAGTGTTTATTTACATAGGTTACCGAGAAGTCGGAGGAAATTTACAAATTAGCCGTTTCATCAATAAAATACGCACATTTTCAGCAACTACAGTGCCCATTTCTCGTCACATTTTAATTCAGATGCTGATTTACATGTACTGTTTAGCTGAAATATGAATCGTAAAAACTTACAGCAATGGCGGTCAAAGGATTCTGTTCGTCCTGTTTATCACGGCAACCTTGTCCCCGCCGCAAGCGTTTCTTAATATTGACCAATCACAGCCAAGGGGGTATCCGTAACTATCCGAAATTACTACGGATAGTTAGAAAATTCAGGAGGTGCACGTCGAGCTCTCCGGGGCTCTCCGAGGGCTCTTGGAGAGGGCATTCCCCGTAGAGGAGGGTGTTCCCATGTGTCAGTTTTTTGGAAAACGGAGAAGCATATATCGGCCTTTAGTGTGTGTTAAAGAAAGAGAGATGAGAGAAACATTAAATGTTTCTGGGAAAACGAGTCCCTCACACATTTCTAAGAAATATGTGTATATGTGTGTTTATGTGTTTGTATACACTGTATACGTGTTTGTGTGCATACATGCTTGAGTGTGTTTTGCTGTGCAGATATGTGTCTGTGTTCCCTGAAGCAATGCTTGGAGGGAGGATATGAAGGTCTATTGGACTGTGGGCCGTTATCCCCTCTAAACTATCCGACCTAACAAGTCCAGTTTACCAGGCACTGGGTTGACAATACACTGAAATTTCCCCAGTGTGTCCGGATGTGTGAGGAGTTGTTGACAAAGAGTGTGTCTTTCTGTGTTTATTGGTCTGCGGGGCTCTGGATGTACAGGGTGTATTTGTGTGTTTGTGTGTGCATGTGTGAGTGTGTATGTGTGTGAGTGTTTCTGTTTGAGTGGGTTAATGTGTGTGTTTGAGTGTGGTAAAGTTGTTGAGGGATAATCTGTGATTGGTTTTGGGAGTGGGTTCTGATTTGTCTCTTCTTTTAGATCCCAATGTGACATCTTCATCTTCCAAAGCTCCACTCCACAGTAAGAGTGTGTATGCGTGTTTGTGTGTGTGTGCGTGTGTGTGCGCATGTAAGTATATGTGGTAACCATGGTGAAGAGATGCTTTGGCCTAATTAGCTGCCCTTTGATGGATATCACTCTCTTTTCTTTTCCATCATGTGTTTGCTCCTCTTGTTTTGTGTGTGCCCCACTCACCTTTCTCTCAAGACACTCATGGAGGCTTCAATAGGAAGTTTTTCATTTCACTGGAGGACTTTGGGTTGTGAGTGTTCAGTCTGGTCTGGATGGTGGGATCTGTTCGCGGCTCTCAGTTTGTTTGCGTCGTGTACTGACTTAAGATGCTTTTATCCAAAGTGATGTGCAAAAATGCATAGACGTACAAAAGTACATAGAAAGTGCAGAAGATCTTCAAGGAGTGGAAGTGCCCATTTTCTAACGGTATTACTGCCTAGGAACACTGTGTTCCAAGACACAGTACAACAACAACGTTACATCTCAATTACAATGTCGTACACTTCTCCGACTATTACAGTGTCCCCATTTTAAAGATAGCACACTGGTACGTGCTCATACAGAACCTTACATGATTTCAATGCTTATTGAAGTGTACAATCTGTATTTTCTATTTCTACGAAACACTACTTAACTCTTCACTTCCATTGGCTCTGGGAGCTAACCAGATTAACAAGTCTTTCACCTTCACTTTCAGAGAGTTCATATTCACCCAGAATGCTTTACTCTTTCCTCTTCTCATCCCCTACCCATCTTGTTCTCTTCTCTCCATTCAGAAAACAATGTGTTCCTTTCAGCTGTGGTCAAGATTCGCCACAGATAGAGCTCTTCAACTTTAAACACTGACGGGCTTGAGACTGAACAAATAGTTGGAGAAACAGACAACACAACCACAGCCTTGTAGTTCTCAGACCAGGCCTGTTGCTACCAGATCTTCCCTCTCTTTCTCACTCTCCCTCACTGTCTGTCTCTCTGTTTCTCTCTCTTTGTGAGATAAACACATCTCAAGGCTGATATTTATAATATCTTGCCTCTCTCACTTACTTATTTTTTACATTTAGTCATTTAGCAGACGCTCTTATCCAGAGCGACTTACAGTAAGTACAGGGACATTCCCCCAAGGCAAGTAGGGTGAAGTGTCTTGCCCAAGGACACAACATCATTTTGCACGGCCAGGAATTGAACCAGCGACCTTCTGATTACTAGCCTGATTCTTTAACCGCTCAGCCACCTTCCTTTCTCCCTCTCTCTCGCTCCTCATTTATCGCTCCTTTTTTCTTAACAACACCAACCCAAATGATGGAATTGAACAGACCTTCAACTTGTCCTCCAGTCCCCCCAACCTTTCTTTCTCTCTTTCCTCCAGTGTTCCTTTCACATCCTGAAAGGAGGGAATTAGCTTTCCCTCATCGTGGGACTGAGAGCAGCCTTGTCCCTTTCAATTCATGTACACTAAGACTACATGACATCGTTGTCTGGATCGTGGAGGGGAGAGAAAGTAATGATGAACAGAACAGTAAGCTGCCTTAAACCACTCAGCCCAGACAGACAAACAGACAGGAGGAGATTAAAGACTTTGGGGAGGAGGAGAGTAGGTTTGTACTGTGTCTGAACGTGCAGGAGTCACCATGGTTAGCTAACAACCTTTTTTGGGGTCTCTGTTGGAAAGTTTCTTTCCCTGTGTGTGTGTGTGAGTCTATGTGTGGGCATTTTACTGTGGTTATAACTGTAAGAGCAGACTGTGCTCCTGAGTTTGAGTGACAGCAGGCATCCCTGTGGACGACTCAAGTCCCCCTCCTTAGTTTTCTGACAGGTCTTTTCAAGTCCAGTTTCTGCTGTTGGGATCAGAGCTGAGAGAACACACACACACTCACACACATGCATCCATGTGTGCCAATAAAGTTATCAAGAGAGGATGTCCACAGGAGCTTGTAAGCACATGTTTTGTTGACCGACCGCTAAACATAGCTAGCATACAGCTAGGCATTGTTACAATTCAAAACATACTCTCTTTTTCTCTCTCTCCTCTCACTATCTACCTACACTCTATCACACTTTGCTAACACAGGAAAAGCCAGGAAGAAAAAATAAACATTTTTAATTCACAAATGTGAAAACGCAGTCGACTGGAAGGCCAGAGGATGTGGCAGGCCTTTCTCCTTCTCTTCTCGTCACCGGTGCCGAGTACTGTAGACCTCCAACCTGACCATCTCTTTTGAAGTTACCCACACACACTCTCTCCTCTCATATTGATGGAGCTCACACACTGCCAGCACGCACACACACACTTCAGTCACTCATACACACACAGACACACTCACAAACACACACTCACACTAAGTTAGGGCCATTGGCTGTGTCGGCACGTCCAGCAGTTCAGTGTTAAACCGCCTCCCTCTCCACATATCAAAGGAGAAGGTGTCCAGGAGGGGAAGAACATCCTGTCAACAACTAGCAATTACTCCACCGCAGTCCTCCCTTTCCTCTTTCCTCCCTTGCTACTCTCTAGTCTCTGACTGTCTCTGTCTCTCTCTCGCTCTCTCTCTCTCTCTCTCTCTCTCTTTCTCTCTCTGAAAGAGAGAGAAAGAGAGAGACTCAACTGACTCAGTTTTATTCTCTTTCTCAAGTTTTTCTAGTTTCTTTCCCAGGTGTGTCTCTCACAGTGCAGTTGTATTCTCTATGTTCTTTCTTAGTTCTCTTATTTTCTTCCTGGTTATACAGGAATGTTCACTGCAGGATGCATTGAGAGATGTACAGTCATGCGGAATGCAACACTTCATACTGCATAAAAAATGATGGCAGTGGAAAAACCGCCTCTTCAAACACACCGATGTACGCACACACAAATGAACATGCGTGCGCAAACGCAACTGCACAGTCTCTGACCTATGGTCATTCACCTGTAGGATGGTAGCTTCAGCACTGACGCAGGTTGGCAGTGAAGTCACACACACACGGCAGGCAGGCAGTGAAACTGGAGCTTACCTAAGTGGAGCTGTGCCGTGACCCTCAGTGTCACCAGATGGCTGTTCTGTTCTCTGACAGCAGTGCTCCCAATGCTAACTAGCTAATAAAATTATGGAAAAGAGAGGAAGTTGGTTTAAAATGTATTTAAAGAGAAATATTACACAAACTAATGTGGAAGTACTATTATTAGTGCACTGACATATTGAGTTCATTTCCAAGTTCCCAAAATATGGAAGGGCTGTAGTATGTGTGTGTATGTGTGTGTATGGGCAAGGCACAGGGAGTAGCTAGCTAATCTATATTTTTATCACTTATCCAATTACATGTGAGAGGAAAACCAATCTCCAACTCCATTAAACAAGAGGCCCCACTGTTCAAGGTGAAACAATCCACATTATCCTTCAACCAGGAACACACGCATACACGTACACACATGCACACAATGTCCAGAGCAACACTTACTCCACGTCTTTAGTTATATTCAACCATGATGACCTTCATTTATATCTACAATTTTGCATTAAAATGATATAAATCTTTCCTAGCTCTGACTTTAACGGAAATCTTTGATCACAGAACAAAACAGGAAGAATGCCTTTTTAACACATTACAACCAGAGAATACTGTAAAAGTTATGAGCACACACAGACACACACACTTGACTGAACACATCTGACACTAGATGTGAACTGACCCAAGTGCAGGTATCTGATATTGTGGAGCAGATTCAGTTTTTGCTCCTGTTCACACACATGCTGACAATCATCGCGTTCGAGGATGGGAACTTCATGGAAGAGAGACATGAAGAGGATCGGATGGGATTCACATGGTCGCTGACATTTCTGTGATATATAACCCCCCTCCGCCCTCTCCCCCTCCAAAACTAGTCTCACAGGTGGACCTTTATCAACAGTGACTGCTGGACCACTAATACTGGGCCAGACACAAAGGCAATCTCCCAGCACCACCCCATACCCGCTCTCTTTAATTCACTGTTCTCCTCATCCCTTCATCTTCCAATGCTGCAAATCCCACACAACTTTTGTTCCCCTCCCCTCTCCTCCACTCTTTCTTTAAACCCTGACCCTTTCTTTTCTAAAAGTTGTTTGAAGTTCCGACTCTTCTCTTCCTCTCTTGTCACTGAGGAGGGCTCAGTGTAATTTCCTTTTAATCTTTCCATCCCTCTGTTTCCTTAGGAGAACCCCTTACCTGAGGGAAAGAAAGAGGGAGGGAGAGAGGGAGAGGGACAGAAAGCTGCCCTGTGACTGCCCCCAATCAGGCTCCCCTTCATTCCCAGTCTCAGCCTCACTTTTTTTCTTTTCTACCTCTCTCTCTCTGTTTCTCTCTCTCATGGCAAAAAGCTTTGCTTAATCTCTACGTTTTACTAAGATGAGAAAGTATCATAGAGAAAAGGTAGAAAGAGCAATAGAAAAGAAGGTGGATGATATCGGGAGAGAGTGAGAGAGAAAGGAGAAAAGCAAAGAGTGAGAGACAACAAAACTCCTTCTTGATTTGATTGTGTGACCATTTAAGACCATTGTCCTTTTATTTCAACTCCCTTGTTCATCTGTTGATGATGGCAAGAGGGAGCACCAAATGGATGGGAAAAACGGAGGGATGGGGAGGAAGGAGAGGTGAAGGAGAGGTGAAGGACAGTCGGAGGAGTGTGGAGCAGGCTTGGCCTTTCAGTAATTGTGCCGCGAACGGTCAGAGGGCAGAGGTAAATGCCACACGTAGAAACATCCCTACATAATGAGCAGGAAGGGGGCAACACACACATACACACACATACACACCAACCCACACACACAAACACCTACCCACTATTACTCCTCACCACCTCTGTCACACACACACACACACACACACACACACACACACAGACATACATACAGACAGATATGCACTGAGTACACACATGCTCACACATTGAACAACTCCTGACAAGCTTCCCCCTCCCTCTGTGTAGTACAGTTTGTCCCCCCCTCCATTGGTGAGCTGCTTTACTGCTGACTGTCATTCCACATTTGGTCCGTTTTCCCTCCTTCTGTCACCGGAAGCTTATACCATGGTTGCCTCCCCCCCTCACCCCCATCATTTCCTCCAGCGTTCAGCTCTGTCACAGTGGTGAAAAGGCCAGTTGGATCTGTGGAGCAGGAGGGCAATTTACCAACCCCCCAGAGAAATGGGTTGTTCTGGGGGGTTGTAGTTGTACAACATGGTGATCAGAAAGGAGAGGGATTTCCGGACTTGTTCTTTGCGTGTGTGTCTGTGTGTGTGTACTCATCTCCACAGTGTCCATTCACCTTTCCCATCTTCCCCTGGCCCCCCAACAGTGACACAGATGCTTCTCTCTCCCCATCATACAGCCTGTGCACCCCCTCTCAACCTCCACGCCCCATCACACACACACCCCACACCCATCCCACTTCTCCACCGCACCCATGGGATGTCCTTGTCAGGGCAAGTGTGTGCATGTGGTGTTAGTGTGTGTGGGTGTGTGTATGTGTGCGCAGTGTGTGTTCTAATACAGTAGTGTATTAATGATGAAGCTGGCTGGTATCTGTGTGTGTTGGAGCTCCTGGGGCTTCCAGAGTAATTAGACATGACCTGAGCACCAGTGATATTAAGCCCAGATCTCTAAGGTGACAGGAACTACATTCAACTAACCAGTAACCACGGAGACAAAGATGGCAAGCAAAACTAACTTTGCCCTCTTGATTTTTGTCCTGGATGGCACTATTGAAATTAACAATGCAAACTATACTACGTAAGACATAGGTTGGAATGACAGATCTGCTGTTCTGGTAAAAAAAAATACTGCGTGTCTGTGCGTATATGTGTCTGTATGTGCGTAGGTATGTGCTTGAGTGTACCTTGGAAGAAATAATTACTCCCCTGTCCATTAATGTGCTTAAAATTACTTATTCTTGTCAGAGGGCAGACTATGTCTGCAAATGTGTGTGTGTGTCAGACAGTTCTCCAAACATTTTAGGGGGCTGACCTGTTACGCTACTCCAGTAAAATTGCAATGTTTTCCAGGACTTGTTTGGGCCTAGCTGTCACCCAGGCCTCTAAGACAGAACAACCAGCGTTATCAAGCACCAGTCACACTTTAACAGAGGTCAGAGGTACTAGCCGATTCCCTCACCGCTCAGCCACCTGACTCCCCACATATATACCATTATACTCTCACATATATACCATTATACTCTTGCACATAAACTACCGTATTTCTTCGATTAAACGCCGCCCTCAAATAAAGGCTGCACCAAAAATTAACATTGTCGATTAACCGCCGCACAAGAAACCAGAAAAAAACAGAAAACGGTTATTTAATTGGTTAAATTAATACACAGTATTTATTACTCAAGTAAATCACAAGTGTATTCAGGTGGAGTCAGGTGGCTGAGCGGTTAGGGAATTGGGCTAGTAATCAGAAGGTTGGGAAAAATGACGTTGTATCCTTGGGCAAGGCACTTCACCCAACTTGCCTCGGGGGGAATGTCCCTGTACTTACTGTAAGTCGCTCTGGATAAGAACGTCTGCTAAATGACTAAATGTAAATGTATTATAATTCCCTCGAAGCACTGGCAGACACTTACGATGCGTTCACACTGCAGCGTTTTTTAACGCTCTGCACCGCTTGCCTTCCCACAGTGCACCACGATCGGGGACGTGTGAGACATATTAATGCAGAGCTGGAGTTCTCTTAAGTCACACAATGCTTTCCTTCGTCCTACTCTGGAGTCTTTACATTTATTTATTTATTCATTTAGCAGACGCTTTTATCCAAAGCGACTTCCAAGAGAGAGCTTTACTAAAAGTGCATTGGTTAATGATCATAAACAACGAGATAGCACCAAAAAGGCTTTTGCAGGCTTTTGTAGTCTTTGATATTGACTGGTGCATGCTGGGATTGCATGACGTCAACTACCCGAGCTCAGTTCACAATTCAAGGTTCCTATGTCTAAACCAAAAATGATGTTATTAAGAAGTTATTTGTCCGTGGGATGAAAGTAAATATCTGCAAAATAACTGTTAAAATAGGTAGTTATTAAATTTTGTGTTTTAACAAAACATTTTGGTGAAAAAGTTATTATTATGAAATTATGTGTTTTAACAGAACATTTTGGTGAAAATGTTATTAATATTTGTAAAAAAAAAAAGACATTTTAGTGTATTTTTAACTGACAACATTTGGCTGTAATATTTATGTAAAAATATAAATTTACAGTTTGCCATTGTCTTTCTATCTGTATTTCCTGTAATTCAGAAATACAGAAAAAAACACGTATAATTTACAGAAAAAGTGCAGTAATTTATTTATATTTTTTTAGTGTAGTTCAGGAACGTCCCATTGTCTTTCAAATCTGCAGTAGAACTCGTTCTCGAGGTCGTTGGCCAGACGGGAGTTGTTAGTGGTGTGGGGGCCTCTGGGCTTGTAGTTGGTAATCTGCCTGAGACCTCTCCAGACAGAAGCATAGTCGTTAGCAGAGAACTGTTGTTTTAGTCTCTCTGAGTACAGTCGTTTAGCCTCTCTCACCGCCTTGCTAAACCTGTACTTCGACTCCTTGAATCTGTCTCTGTCCCCACTCCTAAAAGCTTCCTGCTTCTCCAGCCGCAACCATCTGAGCTTTGCAGAGAACCAGGGCTTGTTGTTGTTAAAATTCACCCTGGTGCATGTTGGAATACAGCAGTCCTCACAGAAGCTGATGTACGACGTCACAGCCTCTGTGAGCTCATCCAGACTATTGGTAGCAGTCGTGAACATATCCCAGTCAGTACAGTCCAAGCACGCCTGCAGATCCTCGATAGCCTCACTGGTCCACTGTTTTGATGCCCTCACAGCAGATTTATAGAGCTTCAATTTCTGCCTGTATGCAGGAATCAGGTGGACCATGGCATGGTCAGAGTGACCCAGTGTTGCCCGAGGGACGGCGTGGTAGGTATTACTGACCGTAGAGTAGCAGTGATCCAGAGTGTTCCCTTCTCTGGTTGGGCATTTGATGAATTGTCTGTATTTGGGGAGTTTGTGGCTGAAATTACCCTTATTAAAGTCTACACATTTTGACACCTCAGCCTCTGCATGGGTTGTACCATGTGAGGGAGTTCTCCCCTCCCAAATAGAGTTGGTTGGGTCCATAGCCTGTCTTTTCCCAAAAATTTTCTCAGATAGGCTACGGATAGCTGGCCTACCGTAACGCTACGCGTCAGCCAGGATGGATGGGAGCAGGGCCGGAGTGATGGCATCACTAGACAAGGTTTTTTGTTAAAAGTCTATGTTTATTTTACATAAAGCTCAATTAAACTATTTTGCGCTCAAATAATGGCCAAAAATGTAACAATACAATTTTCGCTTGCGCGCTATGCGCGCTCGCATTACGTGTAGAAGTCCCTATCTTGCATCACATCAAACCCATACGTCCTAGGTTTGGGCTAAGCCCATAATGTTTACAAAGTCTGGCTCCGTGCCTGATTAACACTTGGATCGTTAGCAGTCTCAAAAAATGTATCAATATAAAAAATAATACGATCCCTTTATGTCATACCCCCCAGAAAAGTTGACTGGAGAGGGGGGGGGGGACCAAATACCAAATCTCACTCCAAGGTTTTTGGAAAAGTTGGCAGCCCTGCACTTGGCTAATTACAGACATCCTAAACTGGTAAAACCCAGGTGCCGCATACGGTATTCAATGCCTTTGTGTATTCACAAAGGCATTAGCTTTAATTTAAATGATAGTTTGTTTCATCAATTGAAAAACTGATCTGGGACTTTTGACTCAAGTAGTGGGGGTGCTAGCTTGTCCGTATAGCTTCCTAAACAACTATGGAATTTTACATTTGAGTTTTTGGGTGGATTTGCTTGACTCATTGTCAGAAATGTTGGAATCAAACACGACAGCCATCCACAGGGGCTATTTCTAACGCTAACTCTTCAGACCTGGATCAGGTGCATCAAGGAGCAGCAGCAGGTCTCTGTCAGGAGCTAGTCTTAATGCTTCTTAATGCCTAATGCAGTCTTTAAGAGTTGAGTTTAACGTTACACATTAAGGTAAAATTACTTTTGTAGCCGGGGATATGGTTTTATTGATGCCACCGTTTTTTTCTGCTGTGATTTCAATAAAACAATATCCCCGGATAAATAAATTATTTTACCTTAACGTTAAACTCACCTCTTCCTTGACTTTGAAGCATCCACCGAAATACTGCTGAGTGTGATATAAGGGTTGCGCCATCACTTGGCTACCATTAAGACTAGCTTAAGACTAGCATGAATTAAGAGTGCTACTGCCGCTCCTTGATACACGGAAGGCAGATGGCATGGTCCATTTCGCGCTCTCGTTTGCCTCACTGCGCCACTGAGCACTTTTTATAGAAATGAATGGGGACGCCATCTTGAAAGAGCAGGCTTGCTGTGTCTACTGTATGTAAGTCGATGGTATTCTCTCTTGCACATCCTGTTATTCTCTTACACTTACACACTCATTATTGTTCTTAAATATAACTATTCTTATTCACATAGACTACTAATCTTACATATACTATCATTCTGTTTCACACGTACTATTTGTCTCTCTTACATATATTGTCATACTTTAGTATGTTGGTGCATATAAGAAGGTATTTTTGTGTGTTAGACAGAATAGCAATCTGTGTAAGATGTATGATAGTAAATAAAGGAAAATTTGACTGTGCATGTGCAAGAGTATGCCAGTGTATGTGCAAGAGTATAATGGTGTATATGTGAGAGTATAATACTATATATGTGAGAGTATAATGGTATATGTGAGGTTAAGGTGTTGTATGTGAGACCAAGTAGTTTATGTGCAAGAGTATAATGGTATATATGTGAGCGTATAATGGTATATATGTGAGGTCATGGCATGTATGTGAGACCAAGTATTAATTATGGCCTATACGGCCTCTCATAGTCCTCTACAACTCTGACGTACATTTTCCTTGTCGCTTCTCCAATATGGAAGTCTGGATTCGGGGTTTGAACTTAGTTGTGAATGACGTTCCTTGTGATGGCTTCCCTGTCATGTGTTGGTGCTTTCACTAGACTGAGACATGTTAGAATTGACTTGATGTGAACAGACACTGGCTTCCTGCATTACCCCAACCCTGTGAGACCGCTGAGCTGAAGCCAAGACTTCACCTCTAGGAACCAGACCTGTTAATCTGATGACATGGTTCATTATACCGCCTCCACAGCCCCTAATGAGATGACCCAATACCTAAATAGCCACAACATCTGACTCAGTTGAAATAATTTGTGTGTACTAGTGTGTGCATGATTGTACGAGCGTAGATATGTACCCAGTGTGTACGCATGCTGCACGCACGAGTGTGTGTGTATGTGTTTTGATGTCCAACCGCTTTTTAATTAGAGCTCAAGCTTAATTCAGCTTACCTTGCAGTTTTAGAGGTTAATGGTGAGTGTTTTGCTGCTCTAGGCTATCTGCACTTGAGCTCTCCAAAGAACCGAGCATTGTTAGCATTAAATTTGAGGGTACATTATTCCACAGGAACAAATAACAATAACAATCCTATTATACTCATCTACAACATTGATAGAGCGAGACAGAAAGTGAGACAGAAAGAGAGAGAGAGACAGAGAGAAGGACAGAGTGAGACCAGACATTACAAATATTAGTCCAGAGATTTATTGTAGTATGTGAGAACACTGTGAATGGGCTCTCTTGCCTCTGATAAAACCGTTTTTCTCAATTGTTAAAACCCATTGGCTGAATAAAGTTCTCAGTTGCCTGAACTCATTTAGCTAATTGCGCAGTCTGTTGTCAATACCTTAAACCATTTCACATGGTAAAACACAATATGCAGATCTCACTTAGATTTTTCAGCAAAACTCTAAACTCATTCTCACTGTAAAAATAGGGGTACAAGGAGGAGGAAGGACAAAAAAAATGCAAA
This sequence comes from Osmerus eperlanus, assembly GCF_963692335.1. Taxonomy (NCBI): domain Eukaryota; kingdom Metazoa; phylum Chordata; class Actinopteri; order Osmeriformes; family Osmeridae; genus Osmerus; species Osmerus eperlanus. Next base: position 1,966,728 of record NC_085028.1, read on the forward strand.
GAGCAAAGCATATTAGTAATTTCTGATTAATTTTGAGCTACTATGATAGAACATGTTTTCGTTCATCAAAAGACAATGACAGATAAATATGAAATTAGTTTTGAGATAAAAAATGAGAACTATATGTTTTTAACAATGTGTTTTCTATGTTTTGGTGTATTGTTTACTGACTGCTTGATAATGTATATCATTTTGATCACTTTGTTTATGATTTAAGAGCAGTGTTTGATTTTGAGCACAGGTAAATCTGTTTTGAGGCGAAAGTTTGATTTTGAGAACAGGTAAAACAGTTTTGAGGGGAAAAGTTTAATTTTGCCTTAGCAGTCAGAGGTTTTGTAAATAGTGCTTGAAGATGAAGTTTTGTGTTTTCTGTTTTCAGAAAATGGAGCAAGGTTTCAGAAATTGTGTTTTAGCAATTGAGAACAACTGTAATGTGTGTGTCTGTGTGTTTGCGTATGTGTGTGTTTGTATGGCTCAAAGGTTAAGTGTAGGTGGACATTCTAATGCTAATTGTTACACACTGACACTGAACAGATGCGGAGAGAAGGAGAGAGAGAGTGTGTGTGTGTGAGAGAGAGTGAGAGTGAGTTTGGATGTGAAAGTGTGAGAAAGACAGTTTGTGAGAGAGACAGGGACAGAGAGATGAAGCGTGAGAGACAGAGAGAGAGAGAGAGAGAGAGAGTGAGAGGTAAGGGAACAGAGTGCTGTGGGCAGAAGGTATATGACTGACAGACAGCTGGTAACCTTCTTGCCACGGCAACTCTGTGATTGACGTTTCCATGGCAAGAGAGTGGGTGTCGGAAGGGCAAAATATTACCACGGAGGTCAGGGTTGACCGAGAGCAATCACTGCACGTCCACTGATGGTGTGTGTATGTGTGTGAATCCTTTAACTACAGCAATTTTCTTTGCTTGATGAGATCAATTTAGCAGACAGATCACTCCTTTTGCTGAACGGTGGAAGTGATGTTTGATTCTCAAATATTTCGCCTGTAATATAAAAAAAAACTAAAAACATGTAAGCTTTAATGTGTAATCAGTGTATTGCAATGATAGCGTCCTTGGTTTTTATGACGGTTAATTACAACAGAGTAATTTGCTGGGTGAATTAGAGTGGGAGTAAAAATGACAGAAATAGAGTGTCCTTCTCCTTGGTTTAGCTTGGTTGTTTTCTCAGGGTGTTTAAACACTGTAAATCACCAGACGAGAAAAGAGGAGAGAGCAGGGAGAGAGAAGGCGGCTATTCAGCCTCTCTCTGGACCTGGCTGAAACAGGGAGCTCCTTTTCTCCCTCCCTTCCCCCCTTCCTTCTCCTGTGAGCTTTAGACCTCAGACAGCAGGAGGGATGGAGGGGTGAAGGTGAATGTGTGGGGATCAAGAGGTAGGTGTGTGTGTGTCTATTGAAAGTTTCATGAGAGGTATTTGTTACTCAGAGTTGCCCCCCTCCATTCTTCATTGTTTAGGCTGTCACATGACTAGCTGATGATTTGATTGTTTGTGTGTGTGTGAAACATGTATTCTCAAGTGTGCATGTGTCTCTCAGTTAAACGTTTTCTCAAGTGTGCACGTGTGTGCGTGTGAAACATGTATGCTCGAGTGCATGTCTAATGTGTGTGTGTGTACATGCCAGAGAAATCATATTGTCTGGTGGTTTGAGACTTGGTTTGTTCTGTCAGCTCATTTGTCTTTATCACACAAAATCAAGCTGGCCCCTTGAGAGGAGTGGAGTTACTGTCTAATTACTGACAAGACTTTAGTCACACACACAATCACATACAGATGAACACACATACACACACACACACACACAAACACCTGGACTTTCTACGCCTCAAACCTCATGTACTCAGAGAAATGCATCCAGAATCTCATTCACACAACCATCATTTATTTTCCACGGGAGACAGTCGGTATGACAAACCAAATCCATAATTAATCAAGCCTAATAGCCACCTGTCTGGAACGTGGTTGTTATCCTGGATAAATGATGCTGCCTGAAATCACTGTGTTTTTGACTTGAGGTAGATGGACGACAAAGAAGAAAAATGCATTGACAATGAGAGTCCCCGTTTGTAATCCCAGGCTATTCAATGCGGAGGCTGCTGCAGAGACACAGGTGAGTGATTGTCAACAGACACGTGGAAATGTCTGAGTCATGAGGAACGAGGAACGAGAAGAAGAGTGTTGGAGGTTGGCCTGTTTTAAATGAAAAACAGCATGACCAGTCCAATCCCCCCCTTTCTTCCTAAGACCCACCCCTCAATCCTCTAACAGCCCCTGCTCTAGCTCCTGACCTGCTTGTCCTCGCCCCCCCCCCCCCCCCTCACGTGAGTGCCTATAATAGAGATCGCAACAATCTGCTGTTGTCCATGAAGCGTTAAATCACACTTGGAATTAGCATAGATTAGATCACACAGACGCACACGCTAACACATACCTCACTAACACACACCACACACACAGACACAGATGAGCCTGGATTAAACTGATTTCCCAGGCTCCTCATCCCCTTAATTGGTCTTTCTTCACTGAGTCCACCTTCATCACTGAGATCTATAAATTTCCCATCCTCTGTCTGCCCATTTCGGCAAGGCCGTAATCATAATATATATTTCAAATCTGGTCAAAAAGGTCCCCCCCAATATATTAATATAAAAAGATAAAAATACATATATATATGTCCTACGTTACGAAAGGCAACCACGCACGCTGTCCGAAATTTTCATAAAAAATGAAATTTGTCGCCCCCAATGTTGACTCCATGGCTATGGCCTTGCATTTCGTTATGATCTCCTCCTCCTCCTTTTCCTCCTCTCATTGATTTAAAAGGAAGACTAGAGAAGTACAATGCTCACTCATTGGTTGTTATGGTAACCCATAGTCAAAAGGTATGATGTGCCCTGGAGGTGAACTTGTCTCTGGTTGTCTGGTTCACCAGTTTAGATACTACACTAAATAAACACCATTAGTACATGTTATACATTAAAGTATTGTTTTTTATAATATGTATACATACAGTGTATAGTATTTCTTTGCATCAACTTAATTACAAATGGTTCTATTATATGTCACATTCATATCCTTCGGCTTTCAAATAAGATCATGGTTTTTAATGTATGGAAAATGTCTGTTGTGTGATCAAATTAGCAAATCAGGGCTTGGAGGCTGGACAGGGAGGCAAGGACTGTCAGTGTCTCCGGCAGACTGGACTCGGGAACACTGAGAGGACTCGGAGACTTCTGTGAGTTTCAGAATGAAATGGTCAATAGAATTCCAATTCCAGGTGGTGGATTTACCCTTGTTAGTTTAATTATCATCCTGACATCCATGTTTTTTCTCTTTGTTTAATATAATTTATATGGCAGGCTTAAGCACAGCATAAAATGTATACTTTATTGTAAAAAAATACATACAATGTTGTAGACTGTTTTACTTTGGTTCTGAAAAGAGCAGGACATGGAACCAACTTTTATCTGTTCCAAAGCATAAGTTATGTAGTTTTAAACATCTTAAGCCTCAGAAAATTACTTTTTCAGAATCTCTAACCGAACTCGCCCTACTTACTGGTATCAAGGTCAGAAACAACTTTGTTTTATCGTCTTCAAGGCTTTCTTTCCACACCAGACCTGTGAATTAGAATGGCATCAACCTTTAATACATGGACAACTTTATCTTTGTCAGGCCTCGTGTCACATGTTTGACAAATCCTGTCTCATAAGACGAATAACCTGGAGGAGGACTGTGATAACCTCCCAAACGACCTCTCCAATAGTCTATCACAACAGACCTATTTTTTCTTCTGCTCAGAGGCATCCACGGGGGTGCTGTGCAATCCTGTTCTCGTGTGAAAAGTATGATTTTGTTTTGACAAATTGCTTAACCCTTTTATTTAAACAGGACAGTTGGTCCTTGCTTTAAATGAAAGCATCAGGAATCTTGGATGTTTCCCATATATTTGTTTTAATCATTCCTGTCTAGACAGAGGTCAGGTCTACAGAGGGAGAGGTGGGTGGAGGGTTCTACAGGGAGAGAGGTGGTGGTGGTGGGGGGGGGGGTAGAAAGTTGTGAAAGGTAAGCGACAGTATGATATCCTGATCATTGATTCTATGTCTCCACAACTTCAAAATAAACCTCATTCCCTCCACAGCGCTTTGATTTCAACGGGTTATAACTGTTTGATAATCCCAAAAATGTACACGCTGACTGTCCACTATTTGGGCTGTGAGCAGATAGTGAGCCCTCCCCCCCCCAAAACCCATCCTCTCTTGAATTTACTCTGGGCTCCTACCTTTAAAAAAATGTTTTACCACTTCTGGTGAGAAACTGTCAATTTTTTATGTTCATCAGCATAGAGCTTTGGAGCGCTAATGACAAAGCTGCCTGTAAACAATTCTTAAACACACACCTGCACACAAAACACACACACACACATTCGCCTGCATGCAAAACACACACACGCACACAATTCAAATGAGTATTTGTGAAGCGTCAGAGTGGCAGAGCCCACAGCAGTGGAGGACTTTAGCCAGTCTGAGTTCTACCAGCAGGGGCATAAAATTAAGAATTGGTTCAGGCCTTGGCGCTGGAATGGGCATCCATCTCTAGATGTGCAAGTGCTATACCTTAACTTGCGTGAACTCACATGTATATGCTGGCATGTGGGCAACTTGGTGGTGTGTGTTTGTGTCGAGTGCTGGAATAGATATGTTGGGGAGAGGAAAGATTGTGCAGCAACCAGAAGAGATCCATCACTTTCTCCAATGTTGTGGATCACCTGGATGCCGGTGTAGATAATCTACACTAGACCAGTTCCCAAAAATGTAACTGGTCAAACCGAGGCCACTAAGGGACTTTGGGGAACACACGCACGGAAACATTTTCCCCAGCTCATAGCCAACGGACACCTTTTTTTTCTCTTAATGGGTAACCCAGCTCCCTGCCAGTCAGCCATCTTTTTACACCCACATGTATGTATTTGCGTTGCCTGTGTGTGTTTACTCTTTGTGGTGCCATACTGGAGGAACAATGTCCTATGATGCTCAGCAGGAAAGACCATCACCCTCTGGTTGCTTCCTGTAGCTACTTCCTGTATATTTGAAAACAACATAACTGTTTAGAGATGGGAAATACCTGTCAGAAACACACACATGCACACACACATACACACACACACATGCAGGCATATTACAGTTTTTCACGATTGCCAAAACACATTTTTGAAACAGTCAACCATTTTCTCAAAACTGTAAACACAAATCCAAATATTCAAACTCAATTTCCAAAACCTCTGACTCCTCATGCAAAATCAAACACTTGCCCCTAAACCATTTGACATGAGCTTAAAATCAAACAATGCTTTCAGATCATAAACACAGCAAATCAATATATACACACTATGGAGCAAGCATTTGACAACACAAAACAATTTAGAACACAGAATCCAGGCCATGTAGTTTCATGTAAAGACACATTTGTTTATGTATACACAGTAAATGCATTTACGTAGCAATAAAGAAAATGGATTTAGGATTTTGAAACACAGGATTTGGGTGTTTCAACACCCATTGACACTTTCCTGATGTATGACTATGTTTAGCCTGTGTTCTGCACCTCTCTTTTGCCAACCGTCTCTGGAGGAGGGGATCCTTCACTAAATTGCTCATCCCAAGGTTTCTTCATTTTTTTCCCCTAGTGAGTTTTTCTGGGAGTTTTTCTCTGTCTTCCTTGAGGGTTGAGCTTGGCTGAGGGGCAGTTCTATTGGTGTATGTGAAGCCCTCTGTGACATTGCTTGTAAAAAGAGCTATACAAATACTGTACATTTGATTTGATTTGAAAATATTACAGTAACCATCACAACTTACTACTCTCAACAAAGAACAAAGAAAAACAGGGTAAAAACCCTCTGGTGTGCTGGATCCAGCCTTGAAAACACTCCACACCTATGTCACCACAGGCCAATTCCATTGCCTGTAGGAGATTTACCTTGGTATATGGGTTTCGATCATAGACCCTTCAACGCCAGACAGAGAACAACTCTTCAATTGGGTTGAGAAAAGGGCTGTATGGTGGAAGGCAAACATTTACAGAAAAAATGCTGGTTGATGTTGAACTATTGTTGTATACGGACACCACGGTGAAAGCTGACATAGGGACCTATTTTAACGATCTGAAACGCAAGTATCAAAACGCCCAGCGCAATTGACTTTGTCAACGACGCAAGTATCATTCCTAGTTTGCACTGGACGCAAAGCAGACTTTTCCCTCCACAGACGCACGTCGGTAAATTAGGGAATGACTTTGCGCTCCCGGGGACTGTTCAGCGAAAAAAGGAGGCGTGTTCCGGCGCAAACTTTCCCTGGTGGTATTTTGCAGTTTCAGAAAAACAATTCCGCCACTGACCAGGAAAGACGTAGTCTAAAGTCAATTGCGTCGTTGACAAAGTCAATTGCGCTGGGTGCAAGATAGGGCCCCTAAAGTCAATGGCGCTTTATTCAGATGCTGTGCGCACTGCTGGCGAGGCCAGGGTATTCTTCCTGCGAAGCTACGTGTTTTGATTTATTGTATGGTTGTGTTACATGGCTTTCATGTCAATGATTAAACATATTTTAATGAGAAATCTCTATGTATTTCAACTTGATTTGTAACAATTGTGGCAATTTCCTCCCACGCCTGTTTAACCGAAGCTCATTTGGGTGGGTTTCTTCTCCCATCTCCATCAGAATAAGAATTCGGTTTATTCGCCATGTAGCCTATGTTACACAAACACAGAATTTACTGTGGCAGGAAGGTGCAAACATATACGGGTCTTAAATTACAGTTTTTTTTGATAGCTTACACACTAAAATTAAAAGTAGTACACTATTAGCAAAACCTTACACTCAAGAAGCAAAACATCAGCCCATATTTGCACAACTATAAGCACATTGTCAACCTCACACTTGTTGCAAAACTCTACACACAGTGATTTGCAAAACACTAAACACACTTAACATACATTACACACAAAAATCTATCATGAAGTCACTTCCTTGCAATACCAAAGCACTGACTGTCAAATTACCGCACCTTCCAACCAATTGGTTCAACACAGTCATCAGGTGTGCAAACACTTGTTTGCTTAATTGTAGACACACCAATCAGGTGTGTAAGCACTATAAAAAGCAGCAGGTGAGTTCATCGGTTTTCAAGCACAATGGAAAGAGTCAGAGAAAGAGTAAGACGGGGAGGAGAACGAGGAGGAGGACAAGGAGGAAGAAGGGGAGGAAGAAGGGGAGGAAGAAGGGGAGGAAGAAGGGGAGGAAGAGGAATCAACAGAGGAAGAGGAAGAGATGGAGGCCATGCTGGAGGTAGAGGTAGAGGAAGACAAGAAGGTGCTCAAAGAGGACCGAATCTGACAAATGAGATCCGCGCAACACTGGTTGACCACGTTGTCAACCATGGCCTGACGCTGAGGGAGGCTGGACTGCGAGTACAGCCAAATCTAAGCCGATACACAGTGGCAAGTGTGATAAGAACATTTCGACTGGAAAATAGGTATTGTAAAAATATCATATCAAACACATCTGCACGGTTTCAGTAACTGCTTACAGTACTGTATTCTATGCACTATCAGCACTTCTGTTACCTTTTCCTGTGAAATTACTGTACTATTGTATACAGTTTTTTTTTTCTACATAGGATTGAGGGTCAGGAACGACAAGGGGGAAGGCCTCCTATGTTCACAGAACAGCAAGAGAGGGAGATAGTAAACATGGTTTTGGCCAACAATGCTATAACACTCAATCAGCTCCGAACTAACATTGTCAATGACCACGCCAGTTTCAACGATATCCATCAGGTCTCAACATCAACACTGGCACGCATCCTAAAAAAAAAACATATTCAAATGAAGCAAATTTATCGAGTGCCTTTCGAGCGCAATTCCGAAAGGGTGAAACGACTGCGGCATGATTATGCAGAGGTATGTATTCACTTTAGCAGTGTGATCTTGCATACTGTCTCATAATCTTTTACTGTACTGTAATATGTATACTACATCTACACTGAACTACACAATTTTGCCTGACACTGTTCTTCAGAGAGTTTTACGAATGGATGGAGAGGAGATCCAGCATGAGTTCATTTACGTAGATGAGGCTGGGTTCAACCTGACGAGAGCACGAAGGAGGGGAAGAAACATCATTGGCCACAGGGCTATAGTCAATGTCCCAGGGCAACGTGGGGTATAACACTCTGTGCAGCCATTACACAGAATGGGGTCCTCCACCGCCATGCCAATATGGGCCCTTACAACACAGCACTCATACTTACATTCTTGGACCAATTGCACAACATAACCGCAGCAAATCAAATCGATCATATGCAATACATTGTTGCTCTGGTTCAGAACTGGTTTCAGCAACATCCACATTTCACCGTTCTATATCTTCCACCATACTCTCCATTCCTCAACCCTATAGAAGAGTTTTTCTCGGCATGGCGGTGGAAGGTATATGATCTCCGTCTCCAGGCTGAGGTACCCCTCATCCAAGCCATGGAGGAGGCCTGTGACCAGATGGAGGTAGCAGCAATGCAAGGATGGATTCGTCATTCAAGACGTTTCTTTCCAAGGTGTCTTGCTAATGACAACATTGCCTGCGATGTTGATGAAATTCTCTGGCCAGATCCAGCTAGGCGAAGAGACAATGTCTTTTGTGTTTGTTTTTTACAGTAAACTTACAGTACAATACGTAAAGTGACATTTTGTTACAGTATTATGAATCTCCATGTCAACATTTTGGGCGTGTTGAGAAATAAATGAGTTTCTTCAGTCTGCAACATTGGTCTTGTGTAGTGTTTGGTGAATTTACATTATATTTGTACTTTGTTGATGGTAGCCTACTCTAATCATAGGGAAGTAGAAGTGCTAAAAGTGTTTTAGGTTTATCACAGAAGAGTGTAACTCGTGCAAACAGAGTATAGTAATGTGAAACGTGTGTGTTTCATATGGTAACAAAGTGTGGTTTTTAAACAAAAGTGTATAGTTTTTACAAGAGTGTTTAATTATGCAAAGGATCTGTAGTGTTTTGCTAATTGTGTGTGTGGTTGTGCTAATTGTGTGTAGTGTTTTGAAAACACGGGCCCTGTTTTGAAAATCGTGCTTAAGCAATCCAAAAAAACTGTAAGTAAGAAAGTCAAATTGTTAAACTAATTCTAAGAACTAAACAAGTTAAAAATATAACAATTAAAAATATATAAGAATTTGAATGAGCAGCATGAGCGGGCAATTTAGTGCAATGAGAAAACTGCTCTGCCTTTCCCATACAATGTCACTTCACTATCTGTTACGGCCCTGACTAGAATGTCGGTCTCCTCGGCTGTGAACCGCTCCTGGCGTGCGCCTGGCAAATCCGCCGTTATAATAGCAATCCACCATGGAACAAGCGCAGCTCTTAAAGGGAATGTGAGATGACGCTCTGATTGGTTTATTGCACGTTACGCCCAAACCACACCCTTTGGTAATGTAGCTACTTCAGACCAACCCAATTTAGATTCGCGCCAGGCGCAAAGTCATTTATCCCGCCGGCAAAATAGCAACCGCGCCGGAGTCCCGCCCACAAAGTTACTTGCGCTTTGCGTTTTGATACTTGCGTTTCAGATCGTTAAAATAGGGCCCTAGACCTTGTTTTTCCTGGTCTGTGGCAGAACAGTTTTTCTGAAACTGCAAAATACCACCAGGAAACGTTTGCGCCGGAACACGCCTCCTTTTATCGCTGAACCGCCCCCGGGAGCGCAAGGTCATTCCCTAATTTACCGACGTGCGTCTGTGGAGGGAAAAGTCCGCTTTGCGTCGAGTGCAAACTAGGAATGATACTTGCCTCGTTGACAAAGTCAATTGCGCTGGGTGCAAGATAGGGCCCAGTGTGTTTTACGGATGAAAACTGTGTTGTAGTTGTGTTTAGCGTTTGCCGCTTGTGTTTACCATTTTGCAGCCCAAGTGCATCACAGTGCAAAATGTGTTTAGTGAATGAGAATGTGATTAGAGTTTCGCCAAAAGAGTGTCTGATTTGACAAATTGGTTTAGTTCACTGAACATTTGATTCAGAGAATGGGGTTTAGTGTTTTAGCAATTGTGAAATTGTGACTGTAGTAAAGGTATAGTTCACCCCAAAATCTAACATATATATTTTTCCTCTTACCTGTAGTGCTATCCATTTACATTTAATCGGGAATCAAACTGATTGATTACTAGCCCGACTCCCTAACCGCTCAGCCACCTGACTCCTTCTACCATCTAGATTGTTTTGGTGTGAGTTAGCGAGATTGTTACACTTGGCCTGTGCTGCTCAAAGCACCAAAATATAATACATATTATTCAACAGCAATGTATCTTCCTAGAAATCTTAACCTGGTTCAAGAACTACTCAAGATAGTCGATAGACCTTGTGACCAGTTTCATGTTGGAACAATTTTCTTTCCATTCAACTACACTTGCCAACTGTCTCAGAAAGAAGAGCTGTATTTAGTTTGTCGCTTTCTAGTTCCATAATACTCAAGAGAATACAGACATCTCTATGGCCCACATCTCCAAAACAAAACAGACCAGATGGATAAACAGCACTACAGATCAGAGGAATGATGCAGTTTTGATTTTGGGGTGAACTGTCCATTTAACATCCTTTGACTAATTTTTCACTTGCATAACAGCAGAACAGTTACAGAACAGTGGAAAATGTGTTTTTGGCATGCACACATAATACAGTACCTGTGGACAGACTGATGATGTTTCAGTCACAGAAAGAAGCCAGATACAATGAGAACGAAGTCATAGTGTGAGTGAGAGCTGTTGACCAGCCTGATCCTGACTTGTATTCACAGTCATGCATTTTTAAAGAGTGACTGAGAGTGTCAAGCCAAATTTACTTGATTGTGAAGATATTGAGATGAACGGGCCAGTTCCAGCTCACACTGTGTGTAAGGTGTGTGTGTACTAATGGTTGTGTGTGTATTAGGGTGTGTGTGTGTGTGAGTGTGTGTAAGAGGATGAGTGCGTGTGTATTATTAGATGTGTGTGTGTGTGTGTATTTAACAGTGTGTGTGTGTGTCAGAGGGTATTTCTGTGCATAACAATGTGTGTGTGTACATTTTTAAAGCCCTGGATCTGTGATTACAACCCATTCTGATCTTCTTAAATCCTCCCCACCTGTCTATCTCCTTCTTCCCGCCCATAATGCTCACATCTGCTTACACTCCAATTAATCTGAAGAGGATTGGGTTTATGACCTGACAGACCAGTTGATTGGGTGAGGGTAATTGGAGAGGTGATACAGACGTAGTGGAGGGATGGAAGAGAGGAGGACAGGAACGGTGGGAGAGCTGGGTATTGATGTAACACATCACTGTCCACTGTGAGAAGACTGTGAGATGAATTCATCCTTATGCCCTGAATCCACCAATGGTGTGTGTGTGTGTATGTGAGAGAGAGAGTACGCTTCACCTTGAAGTATGGCTGAGCAATCAGATATTTGATCTGGGCTTAGCGGTAAGATTTAATCCCCACAACGGTTAAAAGGTTTTTTCTGGAATTGCATTCATGCAATTTTGCCTGCTGGAGCATTTCTATAGAAATGAATCTGTGCAATACCAGCATCTGGGATTAGGTTGTTTTTGTGTTTTCTGTGTGTATGTGTGCATGTTTCCTGTGTGAGTGTTTGAGTGTGTGTGTGTCTTTCTGTGACTGACACAGAGAACTAATGCCAAACCAAACAGTGACAGGTTACATTGGGCACAAATGGAAGCATAAAATATTTTCAGTATCAATGCAACCTTGCAGGAGATTTCACACCTATACGTTTACATGCTCTCTCTCTCTCTAGTATTGTATGTATGTCATCAATCATGCATCACTTGGGTTTGGTATTATGTTCATAATGCATTATGAGCGTTGAACTGATCACAAATGACTCTATACTATAATGTAATCCCTTTGTATTTACATCTAAATTCAAATTTTGTTGTTAATAGCCCAGTGGATGTGTGGCTTTCACCACAGGGATCGTTTGAGTCTGGCTCTCTCTCCTCATTACAGCCAGGGTGCCAGTTAGACAGGTAAGTAGGGAGGTGAGAGTGTTGAGCGTTAGAATGCTTCCAACAGCATGCTCTCATCTCACACACACACACAAACTCATACACACACATACTGGGAACACACACACATGAGTTAAGAAGCCATCTATCTGACGCAGCAAAAACACTTCACTCATGTGAAGTGAAAAGAGACCAAAATTCTCCATGGACTCAATCCCAACATGGTCTTTCACCAGAGACGGGCTTTGGATTGCCTCTTGATGCTGACTGATCTGAAATGAGACGAGAGACAGGAGAAAACAAACAGGTGTGTCTCAATTGTCAACAGAGGCGATCTCTCGTCTGTGTCAGTCTAATGCACGTCCCCATCAAAGAGCTGCAAGGAGACGTGTCAGGGAGTGACTCACACTGTGAGGGGGGCCCACCAGAGGGTCGCTGACTGATTGCTGGGTGACCCACTGTTATAGATTTCAACAGTCTTACGGTACCAACAACTTGATTAAGTTATCAATAAAGTACTTTTTTATTACTGTAAATATGTATATAGTTTAGTCTGTGTGGCCAGTACAATTGTTAGTGAGTACACACCAAGAGTTTTTGCTGGAAACACATCTGCAATATTGATAATACATCACTTCAAATGATAACTGACTACATGAATTAAGAACATTCGTCATTAAGAATGTATACAGTAGAGTATATACGTGCATGTGTGTGTATCTTTTTCAATACCATCCGCCTAAGTGTACTGTGTCTAAAGTGGCACTGTGTGTTTTCAAATGTAGGAGGGCTGCCAACTTTTAAAAAACCTTGGAGTGAGATTCGGTGGGGCCAACCAACATTTTGCTGCGTACAAACCTAACCCCTCCCCCCCCCAAGGTGTGGCGTGAGAGCGTGTGAACTGGTTGAAATGTGTGTGTCTCACGGCCAATGTGTGAGAGTTGGCAGCCCTGTGTAGTCATGAGGTTAGCATGACAGCTTTGCCGCTCTGAGGTGGAAAGTCAGGCTCCCTTCAGGAGAGGTGCAGTCTTCAGGCTTGGCACACATGTTGATCAAGAGATAGAAGAGACAAATTAATTCCTTGGTGGATTGAAAGGACAGACTCCAGCTTACATCCACATCCAGCCGATACACCCTTAGCATAATGAGCTAGCTTCTCCCTTGAGTGTTTGGATAACACAGAATTCTTTGTATGAGTGTACTTGTGTGTGTGCGTGTGTATGTGTGTGTGCAAGAGCGTGTGTGTATATATGTGTGAGTGTGTTTTCTTTCTCCCAGGAGCATTTGAGTAAATCTAAATGCTGCTCGCTGGCGTAAGAGGATTTGGCTTCTTCGTTGTCGTGGTAATAAGCTACGATAAACACAGTCGGATAAGTCACACGTTGAACACACGTGCCTAAACACACACACGCCGCACTCGGTGACGCGTTAATGGAGGGAAAACACAGGATTTAGATCAACGGCGTTACCGCAATGATTTCCCCCGAGTGCCTAGGGCTGGCACAGGAAGTGTGCGATCTTGTTTTGGGTCCCCCTAGGTTTCATAGGAAATGTTTTCCATTCCTTCTGGCAAGACTGGTTGCTGGGGTGAAATAACCTTATCCCACAGGAGAGATTATGCTTGCATGTGAACCCTTTTCCAGAATGTTCATTCAGAATTCACTGTATGAAAGACAAGAGTTGTCTAGCAGCTTGCGTCAGCGTTTGGCAAACCTCACACTCAATTAGAAATTAGCCAAGCAGAATTCCAGCAGGAAAAAAGTCAAACCTCTTGAATGGAGTGCAGATGTCAGATCTGACAATACAACAATCCCTCTTGGTACACGAAAAATCTCCTTCAAAGGAAACACTGTAAAAGATATACAGTATTTTCCCATTTACAGGCGAGACAGTCATGTCCTCCTCTTCTCTCTCATCTACCATGAAGAGGAGGAGGAGGCTAAAAGAGGAAGGTCCCCTCTCTCTCTTGAATGATTTACTAAACCTGCGTTCCCATGATCAAATACCTGAGATGGGACTGAGATGAGCTGTGTGTGTGTGTGCTTGTATGTGTGTGTGTATCAGAATGAAAAGCATAGGGCGTGATGGGTTGTGATTGGTGTCCCCCTGCACCAGTGTGTTAATAATGCAATAACTAGCTTTATATCTGTTATGTATTATTAAAACAGATTATACACTCAGACACACATGCTGACACACATACACATCAGGTCCACAGGGAGAAAAAAATGAGGTGTGTGTGTATGGAGATAAAAGCATGAGACAAGTCATCTGCAGGCCCAAACGTAATACGTGGGCGCAGAATTCCGACGAAAACCCGCAGAACGCATTGGTCTGAGGCAAAATGGAAATACATTTCTCAACTCATATTACGTCTCTATTATCATTACCGCAGAAAATGTAAAAAAAATCTGCGCATTACGTTTGGGCCTGGTCATCTCCAATTGTTTTAATGCAGCACTGACTTCCCAGACAATGTTATAACAAGCACTCAAAATTATTTGCCAGCATGTGGGGCTGGAATAAAAATCCATCTATTAAGATCATATATCCATGGATGGATGTACGTGTGTATGTGCACGTGTATACATGTGTGTGTGATCCTACATACAGTAGTTGATGAGATAAGGGCCTGTGACCCTTCCTTGTGACAGACACCTGATAAACAGCCAAGGCGATGCTCAGTCCACCTCTATCTACCAGGTATCACACCGTGTCATCAGACCTGCAGCTCCTTCTGTATGTACTGTATAGGGAGATAGCAAGGAAATTGTGTAAATGTACACTCTACAGAGGGGGGAGTCTGAAGATGGTCTGTCCAAGTTCATACTCCAAAGACCGTTCCCTTTACAGGAATGTTTTTAAAATGTTTATTATAAAATAAAGATATATTGGATTTAATTTCTTGAGGTTTAGATGTGCTGGGTCTTTATCTCCAACTGTTGTCTTCTCTTCCAGTCTAGTCAGGAGAAGAATAACTGTCCAGCTCAAACAACAAAAATATTTTTGATGAGATTCAGCCAGCCAGCATCCAGCCAGCATCCAGACAGCCTCCATCCAACATCCAGCCAACCAGCACCCGGCCTGCATCCAGCCAGCCAGCATTCAGCCGGGAACTGAATTTGAACTTATTGTCTTATCCTTCCCAGGTAGTGTGGGTTGAGTCAGTCCATACATGGGTGGACGAAGAGAAAAAAATGACAACTTTGTGTTTAAACCCTTTGCATTTAATTCAATGTACCAGAGACTGCAACTCAAACACTGACCAACATGACAGCTGTGTAAGCACACTGGTATGGCTAACCAGCCTAAAAAAAACGGATTGAAGGATTCAAAGGATATATGTGTATGTTCTAAGAATCTTTGATTTAACATGATCTATTGAAACATTGACAGAAACTTAGGGAATCATGGCACATCAGCAGCAGGATGTAAATGGCAGTGCAGAGGGCGTCAAAATGCTGACCCAGAAAGAGGGAAAAATACCTTGATAGAGAGCTTCAGAGACGGAAAAGAAATGTTGAGGCAGGAAAAGAGTGGTGAATGAAGTGAGAGAGACCAACGACAGAGGCGTAAACAGTGGGGAAAAGCACACAACAGAAGGAAGGAGAGGAAAGGAGCAGTGAGGAACTTGACCTTCACATGGGCCAGATCAAGTTCCAGAACAGTCCCCACAGCCAGGATCAACAAGGTCAGGGCAATGTGCATTTACGGTTTAGAAACTAGAGAGGTTGAGGGCCCTATCTTGCACCCAGCGCAATTGACTTTGTCAATGACGTGTAACAATGTAAAAAATGAAGTTTCGTGCCTTTTATGAACTTCCCCAAATCTCTGTATATATGTATATAATTTTTGTTGGTTCCACTACTGGGTTCAGTGTTGTTGCTAATGGGGCGATAATTGGTGTGACACACCCCAAGACTTTCCCTTGCTTGGAAGTCTGTTAAAGGGGTAAGCTGGGTGTCTTTAATCCTCCGTTAAGAAAATGAATTAGTATTGTGTATTTTTCAAAGTTTTCCATGATGTGTGTTTTTTTTGTGATATAAGATTGTCATTTATCATTTCCGCTATTTGCATTGGGTTAAATATGCAAATTAGCGGCGTTAAATACGTGCAAGTTGTAAATATTGTCTAGCCATTAATTGGGTGCTAACTGGCTAATTCATTGTTATAGATACCAGCATTGTGTTACCCTCATGTTTGTGATCGCCCATTACTGCTGTGTTGCAGGTATGTTGAGCCTGACTGTGTTGTGAATATTTATACTTAAAACTGTCACTTATGTCATGTTTATGTCTATGGTTGCATTTTAATACACTATACGATCGCGTTTTACTACTAGTGTTGTAGACGGTAGGCTGTAATGTATGGAACGGTGGTTAGCCTATGGTAGCCTACGCACATTTCATTTGTTAGCCCCTTGCTTGGAAGTCTGTTAAAGGGATACCAGCATTGTGTTACCCTCATGTTTGTGATCGCCCATTACTGCTGTGTTGCAGGTGTAATAAAACTGATGACAGAGAGCGTCCACGACTACGCTGCATGTTCTTTTGACCACAAAGAGACATTTATTTATAATTATTGTAGCGGGCTGGTTAGAGTCCGTTACAGACGCAAGTATCATTCCTAGTTTGCACTCGACGCAAAGCGGACTTTTCCCTCCACAGATGCACGTTGGTAAATTAGGGAATGACCTTGCGCTCCCGGGGGCGGTTCAGCGAAAAAAGGAGGCGTGTTCCGGCGCAAACGTTTCCTGGTGGTATTTTGCAGTTTCAGAATGGGTTAGAACTATGGAGCAAGCATTTGACAACACAAAAAAAATTTGAACACAGAATCCAGGCCATGTAGTTTCATGTAAAGACACATTTGTTTATGTATACACAGTAAATGCATTTACGTAGCAATAAAGAAAATGGATTTAGGATTTTGAAACACAGGATTTGGGTGTTTCAAAACCCATTGACACTTTCCTGATGTATGACTATGTTTAGCTAGCCTGTGTTCTGCACCTCTCTTTTGCCAACCGTCTCTGGAGGAGGGGATCCTTCACTGAATTGCTCATCCTAAGGTTTCTTCATTTTTTTTCCCCTAGTAAGTTTTTCAGGGAGTTTTTCTCTGTCTTCCTTGAGGGTTGAGGTTGGCTGAGGGGCAGTTTTATCGGTGTATGTGAAGCCCTCTGTGACATTGCTTGTAAAAAGGGCCAGGGCTCTAGAGTGCGACCAATTTGGTCGCACTGTGCGACCAAAATGTGTACGGGTGCGACTAAATTTTTTCCTAGGTCGCACCGGTGCACCTAACCTCCTCGCATCCGCTGTCTCTCCACAAACGAAGCGTTTGTTATCCTAAAACGGAACTGACACTCATGGTTGGATCATATCGTGGTCTAAACCAATCAGAGACAGAGATGGGGCGGGTCTTTGCCTCTGATTGGCTGTAGTCCAGATATTCCTGTAGCTCCGTGCTGTGTGATTGAAATTACGACCTGAGCACCAGAGAGTCAGTTTAGCAGACCTGGGCATTGTATGGCCCGCGGGCCATAACCGGCCACAGGCTGTCTCAATCCGGCCCGCGTGAGGTAAATCAAAAATTTAAAATAAATAAAAGTGTTGAGCGGTAGTAAATATGTAGTCCTGAAAGACTACAGTGATCAGGCGATTTACATATGTGCGCTTGCGCAACCTCACCGACAGGAGAGTTAGCTGTTGGTTAGCCCTCGAAAATGAAAAACTTTGCCACTGATTAACTTTTAACAAGACATGGACTTCTAAGTATCTGTTTACTGAGGTCAAACTGAAAGTTTGACCTCAGTAAACTGTATCAGAAGTCTCTTTCTCGAAATTCAGCCTTGGTGCAGAATTACAGCCACTACTAGCAGTCCCACAAGGAGCTTTCCTCAGAACGCGCTGTTTTGGTGTCTGTAGCTTTAAATGCTAATGAGGAGCGGAGGGGCGGCACCATGCGCTAATGTTTACAATGGATGTATCGCAATGGCTGTAGCCCCGTTGCTGTAAGATGCCTCGAATTTGCCCATTCTCATCTGATAACCCTGGTTTGCAGAGGTACACATCAGTCAGTCATTTCAATGAGGGGAAAGGCGGATATCGCGCGCGCCAGAACACCAACAGCAGATCGGTTATCCAAATAACAAAGAAGTGTACAACACTCACGTTACAGTATTCACACGCATACTTGATGCTATCTACCTTTCCATTAGCGACAGTAACTCAGCTGTTAGCTGCAGAGCTAATGTTACAGCCACATTCTAAGGATAGCAAGCTAGGTAAAGGTACTGTAGGCTACAGTAAAGCTACAAAATTATATAGCGTTAGTTAACTTACTTGTCCGAGGTTAGTAGCTGGACGAAGGAGAGTTAGTACTGATCCAGAATTTAATTTCAGCAAGGAGAGTTTTGTATTAGGGTCAATGACGTGGCATGTCAATTCTGGTGTCCAAACCATATTCATGATATAAAACATATTTACATTTTTAAATACACTACATAAAATGACTCAATCTTCCCTTCTTAATTAGTCATATGAATATTCAATATAAAACAATCATTAATGAATTATTTAGCTCAAAAGTCCCAAAATGTCATTCTGGGTAACTGTCCTGGCTTAAAATCTGAACAGAAAATATAACAAAAATGTAAAATATATGAATAAAAGTATTTCAAATATACTTAATAATAGTACTGATGTTTTCAATGATACCTAAACATATAGTGATAATACTAAGCTTATAAACAATTTTGTAGACAGAAAGACTTCTGTCTACAAACTGTGATTTCTTAAATGTCAGTCCTGGATAACAGACATCGATGACCATTTTGGACCATAATGCAATCTGAAATGTCATGTGACATCATATTGTATCAAAAAGAAGACCCAAAGGAGCCCCAAAACATGTGCCAAAGTAATACAATAGTAATATGTCATATGTTGATTTTTTGACCTTTTCAGTCACTGGTGCACTTTGTAGCAATAGCAAGTGTCCTTTTGGATAACACTTACAAAACATTTAAAATGTTTTTATATAAAAAAATCTATTTGATCTAAAAGATTACCTCAAAGTGATGATAGCTAAGTAGTGATTTTCCATAGGTGGTTAAGTTAGTGCCTGATTATAAAGAAAAAAATGTAGCTTTGTCATTCCTGGATAACAGCTTGTCATTCTTGGATAACAAAAAACCTCTGTTAGCCAGGACATGTCATTCGTTATCTAGAATGACATGTATAACAATCTAGTTTTTTATTAGTATTTGTAAACTTTTATGCATAGTTATATTAACATATTAACATTATTAACATATTTGTATGTTTTCACCCCATATTCTTTCCTTAATTGGGTGTGCTCAAGCCTTCGGCGAGAGCACAACCTTTGTTCTCTCACATTTATTTATTATTGTGAGAATGCTGTTAAGCATTCTCACTATTGTTTTCCTGTTTCTCTTTATTATTATTGTGAGAATGCTGTTAAGCATTCTCACTATTGTTTTCCTGTTTCTCTTTATTATTATTATCACTATTGTTTTCCTGTTTCTCTTTATTGTGAGAATGCTGTTAAGCATTCTAACTATTGCTTTTCAACTTCTCAGTTCTTCTCAGCACCAGGAAAGCAAAAGGAACACGTTTTTGAAACTGCAGGTAGAGTCGTATTTCTGACTGCACAGACATATAAAGAATATCTCTGGTTTCGGCAGAGTCTTGGGTCTCGGAAAATATCCTTATATTTTGGATTGGACGTACAGTTTTGCGCCTAGGTTATCTTGTTTGAGGTGTGGATTCTAGCTACATTTCTCTTATTCTCTGCCCTCAGCGCGTTAGCAATCATAGCTGCACCATCACCGTAACGACAGACACGCACCACTCAGTCTCTCACACAGGTGATTGGTACGTTTACTTGACCATGAGAAACACGATTACTAGCAATTGTCGGTTTATGCCAATAATACGATTACTCCGTTTACATGTGTAATTAGTTATGCGATTACTCAATAAACGCGTCTACATGATTCTTTTTTATTAATCGTTGTATGCTCCACGGACAAAACTTGCACCATCATCCTTCTGCAACAAAGTGTCGCCGTGTCTTCCTGTATCGGCCCTACTGCTGTATGTTTCATTCCATCAACACATTGAATCCAACTAAGAAAGCCGAGTAAACACACTCAATGGTAGGCTACATCTGCTACTGCTATTACTATCCCAACTATAATTTCATCTGTTAAAACGATAATATTCTTGTTACGACTAGCTAGCCTACTTCTTCTTCTGTTTAACAGTTCAGCTTCTCCCACATTGTAGGCTATTTTAGCTCTTAGCTTTGTTAAGATGATGCAGTTCAGCTTCCACACTGCCTCTTTTGTGTGACTCACACATTTTTGAAATTCATTTCAGCTTGCGGGTATTTTCTCATTTCTCACTTTTATACTTTTTAAAATATTAAGGTTTTTGTGCAAATTATTCTCCCTTTAAAAGTAATGGTAAATCCTTTCAAATCATTGTTGGAATGCTGCTCCAGCCCCTTTCAAAAATACCTTTCGGTTGCTTTGAAGCTTCAGCTTATAACTTTCTACTAAATTTTCACTATTTTCAGCTTTTTTAGCATGGTCAGCTATCCCCATTCAGGTTTTCAGCATTCTCACTGCTGTTTCGCAGGAACAGCTTTTTCTAGTTATTGTGAGAATGCTGTCAAGCATTCTCACTATTGTTTTCCTGTTTCTCTTTATTATTGTGAGAATGCTGTTAAGCATTCTCACTATTGCTTTTCAACTTCTCAGTTCTTCCGCCGTTTTTTGGCCTTTAACTCGTTCTGCATACTTTAACCGATTCCTACAACTTTTGTATCAAAACGTTCAGCTCCTTCAGGAGATGATGGCTATGACTTTTGGTATTTTTCACTTTTATACTTTTTAAGACATTAAGGTTTTTGTGCAAATTATTCTCCCATTGAAAGTAATGGTAAATCCTTTCAAATCATTAAAAAGCTTCCTCCTCTTTCAAACGTAACTACTTCAGCATACTTTCAGCTAGAGACACCATTCAACCTTTAAAATGTTCACAAGACATTCAGCTATTCCCAAATGATTCAGCTTTTTCAAATGTTCAGCCAATTTTGAATTATGACAGTTTGAAATACATTAAAATGTTTGCTCCTTCTTGATTTTTATGAATGAGCAGCAAGCAGAGTGGCACACTCTGCTGGCTGCTCTTTTTCTGATATTCAACTAATTTGTCAAACAAATTCCTCTAACGTTCATATAGTTTAACTTACAGAAACAAGTTATACCTTAAAATGTAGGAAAGATTGTCCTCTTTCAGCCAATGTAACTACTAAAGAGCTCACATTTACAGATTTTCAGCTATGAGCCTTGAAGCGAGAGCAGCCTTTCAAATTCTCTCACTAACTTCAATGGAGAGGTGAGTAAAATCAGTCAGAGAAAGCAAGAAAGAACAAGATTTTGAAACTGCCGATAGAGTCGTATTTCTGACCGCACAGACATATAAAGGACATCTCTGGTTTCGGCAGAGTCTTGGGTCTCGGAAAATATCCTTATATTTTGGATTGGACGTATAGTTTTGCGTCTAGGTCAACTTGTTTGAGGTGTGGATGCTAGGTAAATGTTCGTTTTTCTCTCTGCCTAGCTCGTTAGCTATCACAGCTGCGCCATCACCGTGGCAACCAAACAAACAAGCACCAGGAAAGCAAAAGGAACACGTTTTTGAAACTGCAGATAGAGTCGTATTTCTGACTGCACAGACATATAAAGAATATTTCTGGTTTCGGCAGAGTCTTGGGTCTCGGAAAATATCCTTATATTTTGGATTGGACGTACAGTTTTGCGCCTAGGTTATCTTGTTTGAGGTGTGGATTCTAGCTACATTTCTCTTATTCTCTGCCCTCAGCGCGTTAGCAATCATAGCTGCACCATCACCGTAACGACAGACACGCACCACTCAGTCTCTCACACAGGTGATTGGTACGTTTACTTGACCATGAGAAACACGATTACTAGCAATTGTCGGTTTATGCCAATAATACGATTACTCCGTTTACATGTGTAATTAGTTATGCGATTACTCAATAAACGCGTCTACATGATTCTTTTTTATTAATCGTTGTATGCTCCACGGACAAAACTTGCACCATCATCCTTCTGCAACAAAGTGTCGCCGTGTCTTCCTGTATCGGCCCTACTGCTGTATGTTTCATTCCATCAACACATTGAATCCAACTAAGAAAGCCGAGTAAACACACTCAATGGTAGGCTACATCTGCTACTGCTATTACTATCCCAACTATAATTTCATCTGTTAAAACGATAATATTCTTGTTACGACTAGCTAGCCTACTTCTTCTTCTGTTTAACAGTTCAGCTTCTCCCACATTGTAGGCTATTTTAGCTCTTAGCTTTGTTAAGATGATGCAGTTCAGCTTCCACACTGCCTCTTTTGTGTGACTCACACATTTTTGAAATTCATTTCAGCTTGCGGGTATTTTCTCATTTCTCACTTTTATACTTTTTAAAATATTAAGGTTTTTGTGCAAATTATTCTCCCTTTAAAAGTAATGGTAAATCCTTTCAAATCATTGTTGGAATGCTGCTCCAGCCCCTTTCAAAAATACCTTTCGGTTGCTTTGAAGCTTCAGCTTATAACTTTCTACTAAATTTTCACTATTTTCAGCTTTTTTAGCATGGTCAGCTATCCCCATTCAGGTTTTCAGCATTCTCACTGCTGTTTCGCAGGAACAGCTTTTTCTAGTTATTGTGAGAATGCTGTCAAGCATTCTCACTATTGTTTTCCTGTTTCTCTTTATTATTGTGAGAATGCTGTTAAGCATTCTCACTATTGCTTTTCAACTTCTCAGTTCTTCCGCCGTTTTTTGGCCTTTAACTCGTTCTGCATACTTTAACCGATTCCTACAACTTTTGTATCAAAACGTTCAGCTCCTTCAGGAGATGATGGCTATGACTTTTGGTATTTTTCACTTTTATACTTTTTAAGACATTAAGGTTTTTGTGCAAATTATTCTCCCATTGAAAGTAATGGTAAATCCTTTCAAATCATTAAAAAGCTTCCTCCTCTTTCAAACGTAACTACTTCAGCATACTTTCAGCTAGAGACACCATTCAACCTTTAAAATGTTCACAAGACATTCAGCTATTCCCAAATGATTCAGCTTTTTCAAATGTTCAGCCAATTTTGAATTATGACAGTTTGAAATACATTAAAATGTTTGCTCCTTGATTTTTATGAATGAGCAGCAAGCAGAGTGGCACACTCTGCTGGCTGCTCTTTTTCTGATATTCAACTAATTTGTCAAACAAATTCCTCTAACGTTCATATAATTTAACTTACAGAAACAAGTTATACCTTAAAATGTAGGAAAGATTGTCCTCTTTCAGCCAATGTAACTACTAAAGAGCTCACATTTACAGATTTTCAGCTATGAGCCTTGAAGCGAGAGCAGCCTTTCAAATTCTCTCACTAACTTCAATGGAGAGGTGAGTAAAATCAGTCAGAGAAAGCAAGAAAGAACAAGATTTTGAAACTGCCGATAGAGTCGTATTTCTGACCGCACAGACATATAAAGGACATCTCTGGTTTCGGCAGAGTCTTGGGTCTCGGAAAATATCCTTATATTTTGGATTGGACGTATAGTTTTGCGTCTAGGTCAACTTGTTTGAGGTGTGGATGCTAGGTAAATGTTCGTTTTTCTCTCTGCCTAGCTCGTTAGCTATCACAGCTGCGCCATCACCGTGGCAACCAAACAAACAAGCACCAGGAAAGCAAAAGGAACACGTTTTTGAAACTGCAGATAGAGTCGTATTTCTGACTGCACAGACATATAAAGAATATTTCTGGTTTCGGCAGAGTCTTGGGTCTCGGAAAATATCCTTATATTTTGGATTGGACGTACAGTTTTGCGCCTAGGTTATCTTGTTTGAGGTGTGGATTCTAGCTACATTTCTCTTATTCTCTGCCCTCAGCGCGTTAGCAATCATAGCTGCTCCATCGCCGTGGCAACCAAACAAACACGCACCAGGAAAGCAGAAGGAACACGTTTTTGAAACTGCAGGTAGAGTCGTATTTCTGACTACACATACATATAAAGAATATCTCTGGTTTCGGCAGAGTCTTGGGTCTCGGAAAATATCATTAGATTTTGGATTGGACGTACAGTTTTGCGTCTAGGTTATCTTGTTTGAGGTGTGGATTCTAGCTACATTTCTCTTATTCTGTGCCCTCACCGCGTTAGCAATCATAGCTGCACCATCACCGTAACGACAGACACGCACCACTCAGTCTCTCACACAGGTGATTGGTACATTTACTTGACCATGAGAAACACGATTACTAGCAATTGTCGGTTTATACCAATAATACGATTACTCCGTTTACATGTGTAATTAGTTATGCGATTACTCAATAAACGCATCTACATGATTCTTTTTTATTAATCGTTGTATGCTCCACGGACAAAACTTGCACCATCATCCTTCTGCAACAAAGTGTCGCCGTGTCTTCCTGTATCGGCCCTACTGCTGTATGTTTCATTCCATCAACACATTGAATCCTACTAAGAAAGCCGAGTAAACGCACTCAATGGTAGGCTACATCTGCTACTGCTATTACTATCCCAACTATAATTTAATCTGTTAAAACGATAATATTCTTGTTACGACTAGCTAGCCTACTTCTTCTTCTGTTTAACAGTTCAGCTTTCAGCTTCTCCCACATTGTAGGCTATTTTAGCTCTTAGCTTTGTTAAGATGATGCAGTTCAGCTTCCACACTGCCTCTTTTGTGTGACTCACACATTTTTGAAATTCATTTCAGCTTGCTGGTATTTTCTCATTTCTCACTTTTATACTTTTTAACATATTAAGGTTTTTGTGCAAATTATTCTCCCTTTAAAAGTAATGGTAAATCCTTTCAAATCATTGTTGGAATGCTGCTCCAGTCCCTTTCAAAAATACCTTTCGGTTGCTTTGAAGCTTCAGCTTATAACTTTCTACTAAATTTTCACTATTTTCTGCTTTTTTAGCATGGTCAGCTATCCCCATTCAGGTTTTCAGCATTCTCACTGCTGTTTCGCAGGAACAGCCGTTTCTAGTTGTGAGAATGCTGTTCAGCATTCTCACTATTGTTTTTCAACTTCTCAGTTCTTCCGCCGTTTTTTGGCCTTTAACTCGTTCTGCATACTTTAACCGATTCCTACAACTTTTGTATCAAAACGTTCAGCTCCTTCAGGAGATGATGGCTATGACTTTTGGTATTTCTCACTTTTATACTTTTTAAGACATTAAGGTTTTTGTGCAAATTATTCTCCCATTAAAAGTA
This sequence comes from Osmerus eperlanus, assembly GCF_963692335.1. Classification (NCBI taxonomy): domain Eukaryota; kingdom Metazoa; phylum Chordata; class Actinopteri; order Osmeriformes; family Osmeridae; genus Osmerus; species Osmerus eperlanus. Next base: position 1,992,140 of record NC_085028.1, read on the forward strand.
ATGGTAAATCCTTTCAAATCATTAAAAAGCTTCCTCCTCTTTCAAACGTAACTACTTCAGCTTACTTTCAGCTAGAGACACCATTCAACCTTTAAAATGTTCACAAGACATTCAGCTATTCCCAAATGATTCAGCTTTTTCAAATGTTCAGCCAATTTTGAATTATGACAGTTTGAAATACATTAAAATGTTTGCTCCTTCTTGATTTTTATGAATGAGCAGCAAGCAGAGTGGCACACTCTGCTTGCTGCTCTTTTTCTGATATTCAACTAATTTGTCAAACAAATTCCTCTAACGTTCATATAGTTTAACTTACAGAAACAAGTTATACCTTAAAATGTAGGAAAAATTGTTCTCTTTCAGCCAATGTAACTACTAAAGAGCTCACATTTACAGATTTTCAGCTATGAGCCTTGAAGCGAGAGCAGCCTTTCAAATTCTCTCACTAACTTCAATGGAGAGGTGAGTAAAATCAGTCAGAGAAAGCAAGAAGGAACAAGATTTTGAAACTGCCGATAGAGTCGTATTTCTGACCGCACAGACATATAAAGGACATCACTGGTTTCGGCAGAGTCTTGGGTCTCGGAAAATATCCTTATATTTTGGATTGGACGTATAGTTTTGCGTCTAGGTCAACTTGTTTGAGGTGTGGATGCTAGGTAAATGTTCGTTTTTCTCTCTGCCTAGCTCGTTAGCTATCACAGCTGCGCCATCACCGTGGCAACCAAACAAACAAGCACCAGGAAAGCAAAAGGAACACGTTTTTGAAACTGCAGGTAGAGTCGTATTTCTGACTGCACAGACATATAAAGAATATCTCTGGTTTCGGCAGAGTCTTGGGTCTCGGAAAATATCCTTATATTTTGGATTGGACATACAGTTTTGCGTCTAGGTTATCTTGTTTGAGGTGTGGATTCTAGCTACATTTCTCTTATTCTCTGCCCTCAGCGCGTTAGCAATCATAGCTGCACCATCACCGTAACGACAGACACGCACCACTCAGTCTCTCAAACAGGTGATTGGTACGTTTACTTGACCATGAGAAACACGATTACTAGCAATTGTCGGTTTATGCCAATAATACGATTACTCCGTTTACATGTGTAATTAGTTATGCGATTACTCAATAAACGCGTCTACATGATTCTTTTTTATTAATCGTTGTATGCTCCACGGACAAAACTTGCACCATCATCCTTCTGCAACAAAGTGTCGCCGTGTCTTCCTGTATCGGCCCTACTGCTGTATGTTTCATTCCATCAACACATTGAATCCAACTAAGAAAGCCGAGTAAACGCATAGGCTACATCTGCTACTGCTAATACTATCCCAACTATAATTTAATCTGTTAAAACGATAATATTCTTGTTACGACTAGCTAGCCTACTTCTTCTTCTGTTTAACAGTTCAGCTTTCAGCTTCTCCCACATTGTAGGCTATTTTAGCTCTTAGCTTTGTTAAGATGATGCAGTTCAGCTTCCACACTGCCTCTTTTGTGTGACTCACACATTTTTGAAATTCATTTCAGCTTGCGGGTATTTTCTCATTTCTCACTTTTATACTTTTTAAAATATTAAGGTTTTTGTGCAAATTATTCTCCCTTTAAAAGTAATGGTAAATCCTTTCAAATCATTGTTGGAATGCTGCTCCAGCCCCTTTCAAAAATACCTTTCGGTTGCTTTGAAGCTTCAGCTTATAACTTTCTACTAAATTTTCACTATTTTCAGCTTTTTTAGCATGGTCAGCTATCCCCATTCAGGTTTTCAGCATTCTCACTGCTGTTTCGCAGGAACAGCCTTTTCTAGTTATTATTATATCAACTTCTTAGTTCTTCCGCCGTTTTTTGGCCTTTAACTCGTTCTACATACTTAAACCGATTCCTACAACTTTTGTATCAAAACGTTCAGCTCCTTCAGGAGATGATGGCTATGACTTTTGGTATTTCTCACTTTTATACTTTTTAAGACATTAAGGTTTTTGTGCAAATTATTCTCCCATTAAAAGTAATGGTAAATCCTTTCAAATCATTAAAAAGCTTCCTCCTCTTTCAAACGTAACTACTTCAGCTTACTTTCAGCTAGAGACACCATTCAACCTTTAAAATGTTCACAAGACATTCAGCTATTCCCAAATGATTCAGCTTTTTCAAATGTTCAGCCAATTTTGAATTATGACAGTTTGAAATACATTAAAATGTTTGCTCCTTCTTGATTTTTATGAATGAGCAGCAAGCAGTGTGCCACTCTGCTTGCTGCTCTTTTTCTGATATTCAACTAATTTGTCAAACAAATTCCTCTAACGTTCATATAGTTTAACTTACAGAAACAAGTTATACCTTAAAATGTAGGAAAGTTTGTCCTCTTTCAGCCAATGTAACTACTAAAGAGCTCACATTTACAGATTTTCAGCTATGAGCCTTGAAGCGAGAGCAGCCTTTCAAATTCTCTCACTAACTTCAATGGAGAGGTGAGTAAAATCAGTCAGAGAAAGCAAGAAGGAACAAGATTTTGAAACTGCCGATAGAGTCGTATTTCTGACCGCACAGACATATAAAGGACATCTCTGGTTTCGGCAGAGTCTTGGGTCTCGGAAAATATCCTTATATTTTGGATTGGACGTACAGTTTTGCGTCTAGGTTATCTTGTTTGAGGTGTGGATTCTAGCTACATTTCTCTTATTCTCTGCCCTCAGCGCGTTAGCAATCATAGCTGCTCCATCGCCGTGGCAACCAAACAAACACGCACCAGGAAAGCAGAAGGAACACGTTTTTGAAACTGCAGGTAGAGTCGTATTTCTGACTGCACAGACATATAAAGAATATCTCTGGTTTCGGCAGAGTCTTGGGTCTCGGAAAATATCCTTATATTTTGGATTGGACGTACAGTTTTGCGTCTAGGTTATCTTGTTTGAGGTGTGGATTCTAGCTACATTTCTCTTATTCTCTGCCCTCAGCGCGTTAGCAATCATAGCTGCTCCATCGCCGTGGCAACCAAACAAACACGCACCAGGAAAGCAGAAGGAACACGTTTTTGAAACTGCAGGTAGAGTCGTATTTCTGACTACACATACATATAAAGAATATCTCTGGTTTCGGCAGAGTCTTGGGTCTCGGAAAATATCATTAGATTTTGGATTGGACGTACAGTTTTGCGTCTAGGTTATCTTGTTTGAGGTGTGGATTCTAGCTACATTTCTCTTATTCTGTGCCCTCACCGCGTTAGCAATCATAGCTGCACCATCACCGTAACGACAGACACGCACCACTCAGTCTCTCACACAGGTGATTGGTACATTTACTTGACCATGAGAAACACGATTACTAGCAATTGTCGGTTTATACCAATAATACGATTACTCCGTTTACATGTGTAATTAGTTATGCGATTACTCAATAAACGCGTCTACATGATTCTTTTTTATTAATCGTTGTATGCTCCACGGACAAAACTTGCACCATCATCCTTCTGCAACAAAGTGTCGCCGTGTCTTCCTGTATCGGCCCTACTGCTGTATGTTTCATTCCATCAACACATTGAATCCTACTAAGAAAGCCGAGTAAACGCACTCAATGGTAGGCTACATCTGCTACTGCTATTACTATCCCAACTATAATTTAATCTGTTAAATCGATAATATTCTTGTTACGACTAGCTAGCCTACTTCTTCTTCTGTTTAACAGTTCAGCTTTCAGCTTCTCCCACATTGTAGGCTATTTTAGCTCTTAGCTTTGTTAAGATGATGCAGTTCAGCTTCCACACTGCCTCTTTTGTGTGACTCACACATTTTTGAAATTCATTTCAGCTTGCGGGTATTTTCTCATTTCTCACTTTTATACTTTTTAAAATATTAAGGTTTTTGTGCAAATTATTCTCCCTTTAAAAGTAATGGCAAATCCTTTCAAATCATTGTTGGAATGCTGCTCCAGTCCCTTTCAAAAATACCTTTCGGTTGCTTTGAAGCTTCAGCTTATAACTTTCTACTAAATTTTCACTATTTTCAGCTTTTTTAGCATGGTCAGCTATCCCCATTCAGGTTTTCAGCATTCTCACTGCTGTTTCGCAGGAACAGCCGTTTCTAGTTATTATTGTGAGAATGCTGTTAAGCATTCTCACTATTGTTTTCCTGTTTCTCTTTATTGTGAGAATGCTGTTCAGCATTCTCACTATTGTTTTTCAACTTCTTAGTTCTTCCGCCGTTTTTTGGCCTTTAACTCGTTCTGCATACTTTAACCGATTCCTACAACTTTTGTATCAAAACGTTCAGCTCCTCCAGGAGATGATGGCTATGACTTTTGGTATTTCTCACTTTTATACTTTTTAAGACATTAAGGTTTTTGTGCAAATTATTCTCCCATTAAAAGTAATGGTAAATCCTTTCAAATCATTAAAAAGCTTCCTCCTCTTTCAAACGTAACTACTTCAGCTTACTTTCAGCTAGAGACACCCTTCAACCTTTAAAATGTTCACAAGACATTCAGCTATTCCCAAATGATTCAGCTTTTTCAAATGTTCAGCCAATTTTGAATTATGACAGTTTGAAATACATTAAAATGTTTGCTCCTTCTTGATTTTTATGAATGAGCAGCAAGCAGAGTGCACACTCTGCTTGCTGCTCTTTTTCTGATATTCAACTAATTTGTCAAACAAATTCCTCTAACGTTCATATAGTTTAACTTACAGAAACAAGTTATACCTTAAAATGTAGGAAAAATTGTCCTCTTTCAGCCGATGTAACTACTAAAGAGCTCACATTTACAGATTTTCAGCTATGAGCCTTGAAGCGAGAGCAGCCTTTCAAATTCTCTCACTAACTTCAATGGAGAGGTGAGTAAAATCAGTCAGAGAAAGCAAGAAGGAACAAGATTTTGAAACTGCCGATAGAGTCGTATTTCTGACCGCACAGACATATAAAGGACATCTCTGGTTTCGGCAGAGTCTTGGGTCTCGGAAAATATCCTTATATTTTGGATTGGACGTACATTTTTGCGTCTAGGTTATCTTGTTTGAGGTGTGGATTCTAGCTAAATTTCTCTTATTCTCTGCCCTCAGCGCGTTAGCAATCATAGCTGCTCCATCGCCGTGGCAACCAAACAAACACGCACCAGGAAAGCAGAAGGAACACGTTTTTGAAACTGCAGGTAGAGTCGTATTTCTGACCGCACAGACATATAAAGGACATTTGTGGTTTCGGCAGAGTCTTGGGTCTCGGAAAATATCCTTATATTTTGGATTGGACGTATAGTTTTGCGTCTAGGTCAACTTGTTTGAGGTGTGGATGCTAGGTAAATGTTCGTTTTTCTCTCTGCCTAGCTCGTTAGCTATCACAGCTGCGCCATCACCGTGGCAACCAAACAAACAAGCACCAGGAAAGCAAAAGGAACACGTTTTTGAAACTGCAGGTAGAGTCGTATTTCTGACTGCACAGACATATAAAGAATATCTCTGGTTTCGGCAGAGTCTTGGGTCTCGGAAAATATCCTTATATTTTGGATTGGACGTACAGTTTTGCATCTAGGTTATCTTGTTTGAGGTGTGGATTCTAGCTACATTTCTCTTATTCTCTGCCCTCAGCGCGTTAGCAATCATAGCTGCACCATCACCGTAACGACAGACACGCACCACTCAGTCTCTCACACAGGTGATTGGTACATTTACTTGACCATGAGAAACACGATTACTAGCAATTGTCGGTTTATACCAATAATACGATTACTCCGTTTACATGTGTAATTAGTTATGCGATTACTCAATAAACGCGTCTACATGATTCTTTTTTATTAATCGTTGTATGCTCCACGGACAAAACTTGCACCATCATCCTTCTGCAACAAAGTGTCGCCGTGTCTTCCTGTATCGGCTCTACTGCTGTATGTTTCATTCCATCAACACATTGAATCCTACTAAGAAAGCCGAGTAAACGCACTCAATGGTAGGCTACATCTGCTACTGCTATTACTATCCCAACTATAATTTAATCTGTTAAAACGATAATATTCTTGTTACGACTAGCTAGCCTACTTCTTCTTCTGTTTAACAGTTCAGCTTTCAGCTTCTCCCACATTGTAGGCTATTTTAGCTCTTAGCTTTGTTAAGATGATGCAGTTCAGCTTCCACACTGCCTCTTTTGTGTGACTCACACATTTTTGAAATTCATTTCAGCTTGCGGGTATTTTCTCATTTCTCACTTTTATACTTTTTAAAATATTAAGGTTTTTGTGCAAATTATTCTCCCTTTAAAAGTAATGGCAAATCCTTTCAAATCATTGTTGGAATGCTGCTCCAGTCCCTTTCAAAAATACCTTTCGGTTGCTTTGAAGCTTCAGCTTATAACTTTCTACTAAATTTTCACTATTTTCAGCTTTTTTAGCATGGTCAGCTATCCCCATTCAGGTTTTCAGCATTCTCACTGCTGTTTCGCAGGAACAGCCGTTTCTAGTTATTGTGAGAATGCTGTTAAGCATTCTCACTATTGTTTTCCTGTTTCTCTTTATTATTGTGAGAATGCTGTTCAGCATTCTCACTATTGTTTTTCAACTTCTTAGTTCTTCCGCCGTTTTTTGGCCTTTAACTCGTTCTGCATACTTTAACCGATTCCTACAACTTTTGTATCAAAACGTTCAGCTCCTTCAGGAGATGATGGCTATGACTTTTGGTATTTCTCACTTTTATACTTTTTAAGACATTAAGGTTTTTGTGCAAATTATTCTCCCATTAAAAGTAATGGTAAATCCTTTCAAATCATTAAAAAGCTTCCTCCTCTTTCAAACGTAACTACTTCAGCTTACTTTCAGCTAGAGACACCATTCAACCTTTAAAATGTTCACAAGACATTCAGCTATTCCCAAATGATTCAGCTTTTTCAAATGTTCAGCCAATTTTGAATTATGACAGTTTGAAATACATTAAAATGTTTGCTCCTTCTTGATTTTTATGAACGAACTCTGCTTGCTGCTCTTTTTCTGATATTCAACTAATTTGTCAAACAAATTCCTCTAACGTTCATATAGTTTAACTTACAGAAACAAGTTATACCTTAAAATGTAGGAAAAATTGTCCTCTTTCAGCCAATGTAACTACTAAAGAGCTCACATTTACAGATTTTCAGCTATGAGCCTTGAAGCGAGAGCAGCCTTTCAAATTCTCTCACTAACTTCAATGGAGAGGTGAGTAAAATCAGTCAGAGAAAGCAAGAAGGAACAAGATTTTGAAACTGCCGATAGAGTCGTATTTCTGACCGCACAGACATATAAAGGACATCTCTGGTTTCGGCAGAGTCTTGGGTCTCGGAAAATATCCTTATATTTTGGATTGGACTTATAGTTTTGCGTCTAGGTCAACTTGTTTGAGGTGTGGATGCTAGGTAAATGTTCGTTTTTCTCTCTGCCTAGCTCGTTAGCTATCACAGCTGCGCCATCACCGTGGCAACCAAACAAGCACCAGGAAAGCAAAAGGAACACGTTTTTGAAACTGCAGGTAGAGTCGTATTTCTGACTGCACAGACATATTAAGAATATCTCTGGTTTCGGCAGAGTCTTGGGTCTCGGAAAATATCCTTATATTTTGGATTGGACGTACAGTTTTGCGTCTAGGTTATCTTGTTTGAGGTGTGGATTCTAGCTACATTTCTCTTATTCTCTGCCCTCAGCGCGTTAGCAATCATAGCTGCACCATCACCGTAACGCACGACTCAGTCTCTCACACAGGTGATTGGTACGTTTACTTGACCATGAGAAACACGATTACTAGCAATTGTCGGTTTATGCCAATAATACGATTACTCCGTTTACATGTGTAATTAGTTATGCGATTACTCAATAAACACGTCTACATGATTCTTTTTTATTAATCGTTGTATGCTCCACGGACAAATCTTGCACCATCATCCTTCTGCAACAAAGTGTCGCCGTGTCTTCCTGTATCGGCCCTACTGCTGTATGTTTCATTCCATCAACACATTGAATCCAACTAAGAAAGCCGAGTAAACGCATAGGCCACATCTGCTACTGCTTATACTATCTCAACTATAATTTAATCTGTTAAAACGATAATATTCTTGTTACGACTAGCTAGCCTACTTCTTCTTCTGTTTAACAGTTCAGCTTTCAGCTTCTCCCACATTGTAGGCTATTTTAGCTCTTAGCTTTGTTAAGATGATGCAGTTCAGCTTCCACACTGCCTCTTTTGTGTGACTCACACATTTTTGAAATTCATTTCAGCTTGCGGGTATTTTCTCATTTCTCACTTTTATACTTTTTAAAATATTAAGGTTTTTGTGCAAATTATTCTCCCTTTAAAAGTAATGGTAAATCCTTTCAAATCATTGTTGGAATGCTGCTCCAGCCCCTTTCAAAAATACCTTTCGGTTGCTTTGAAGCTTCAGCTTATAACTTTCTACTAAATTTTCACTATTTCAGCTTTTTTAGCATAGTCAGCTATCCCCATTCAGGTTTTCAGCATTCTCACTGCTGTTTCGCAGGAACAGCCTTTTCTAGTTATATCAACTTCTTAGTTCTTCCGCCGTTTTTTGGCCTTTAACTCGTTCTGCATACTTTAACCGATTCCTACAACTTTTGTATCAAAACGTTCAGCTCCTTCAGGAGATGATGGCTATGACTTTTGGTATTTCTCACTTTTATACTTTTTAAGACATTAAGGTTTTTGTGCAAATTATTCTCCCATTAAAAGTAATGGTAAATCCTTTCAAATCATTAAAAAGCTTCCTCCTCTTTCAAACGTAACTACTTCAGCTTACTTTCAGCTAGAGACACCATTCAACCTTTAAAATGTTCACAAGACATTCAGCTATTCCCAAATGATTCAGCTTTTTCAAATGTTCAGCCAATTTTGAATTATGACAGTTTGAAATACATTAAAATGTTTGCTCCTTCTTGATTTTTATGAATGAGCAGCAAGCAGAGTGTCACACTGCTTGCTGCTCTTTTTCTGATATTCAACTAATTTGTCAAACAAATTCCTCTAACGTTCATATAGTTTAACTTACAGAAACAAGTTATACCTTAAAATGTAGGAAAAATTGTCCTCTTTCAGCCAATGTAACTACTAAAGAGCTCACATTTACAGATTTTCAGCTATGAGCCTTGAAGCGAGAGCAGCCTTTCAAATTCTCTAACTAACTTCAATGGAGAGGTGAGTAAAATCAGTCAGAGAAAGCAAGAAGGAACAAGATTTTGAAACTGCCGATAGAGTCGTATTTCTGACCGCACAGACATATAAAGGACATCTCTGGTTTCGGCAGAGTCTTGGGTCTCGGAAAATATCCTTATATTTTGGATTGGACGTACAGTTTTGCGTCTAGGTTATCTTGTTTGAGGTGTGGATTCTAGCTACATTTCTCTTATTCTCTGCCCTCAGCGCATTAGCAATCATAGCTGCTCCATCGCTGTGGCAACCAAACAAACACGCACCAGGAAAGCAGAAGGAACACGTTTTTGAAACTGCAGGTAGAGTCGTATTTCTGACTGCACAGACATATAAAGAATATCTCTGGTTTCGGCAGAGTCTTGGGTCTCGGAAAATATCCTTATATTTTGGATTGGACGTACAGTTTTGCGTCTAGGTTATCTTGTTTGAGGTGTGGATGCTAGGTAAATGTTCGTTTTTCTCTCTGCCTAGCTCGTTAGCTATCACAGCTGCGCCATCACCGTGGCAACCAAACAAACACGCACCAGGAAAGCAAAAGGAACACGTTTTTGAAACTGCAGGTAGAGTCGTATTTCTGACTGCACAGACATATAAAGAATATCTCTGGTTTCGGCAGAGTCTTGGGTCTCGGAAAATATCCTTATATTTTGGATTGGACGTATAGTTTTGCGTCTAGGTCAACTTGTTTGAGGTGTGGATGCTAGGTAAATGTTCGTTTTTCTCTCTGCCTAGCTCGTTAGCTATCACAGCTGCGCCATCACCGTGGCAACCAAACAAACAAGCACCAGGAAAGCAAAAGGAACACGTTTTTGAAACTGCAGGTAGAGTCGTATTTCTGACTGCACAGACATATAAAGAATATCTCTGGTTTCGGCAGAGTCTTGGGTCTCGGAAAATATCCTTATATTTTGGATTGGACGTACAGTTTTGCGTCTAGGTTATCTTGTTTGAGGTGTGGATTCTAGCTACATTTCTCTTATTCTCTGCCCTCAGCGCGTTAGCAATCATAGCTGCACCATCACCGTAACGACAGACACGCACCACTCAGTCTCTCACACAGGTGATTGGTACGTTTACTTGACCATGAGAAACACGATTACTAGCAATTGTCGGTTTATGCCAATAATACGATTACTCCGTTTACATGTGTAATTAGTTATGCGATTACTCAATAAACGCGTCTACATGATTCTTTTTTATTAATCGTTGTATGCTCCACGGACAAAACTTGCACCATCATCCTTCTGCAACAAAGTGTCGCCGTGTCTTCCTGTATCGGCCCTACTGCTGTATGTTTCATTCCATCAACACATTGAATCCAACTAAGAAAACCGAGTAAACGCACTCAATGGTAGGCTACATCTGCTACTGCTATTACTATCCCAACTATAATTTAATCTGTTAAAACGATAATATTCTTGTTACGACTAGCTAGCCTACTTCTTCTTCTGTTTAACAGTTCAGCTTTCAGCTTCTCCCACATTGTAGGCTATTTTAGCTCTTAGCTTTGTTAAGATGATGCAGTTCAGCTTCCACACTGCCTCTTTTGTGTGACTCACACATTTTTGAAATTCATTTCAGCTTGCGGGTATTTTCTCATTTCTCACTTTTATACTATTAAGGTTTTTGTGCAAATTATTCTCCCTTTTAAAGTAATGGTAAATCCTTTCAAATCATTGTTGGAATGCTACTCCAGCCCCTTTCAAAAATACCTTTCGGTTGCTTTGAAGCTTCAGCTCATAACTTTCTACTAAATTTTCACTATTTTCAGCTTTTTTTTAGCATGGTCAGCTATCCCCATTCAGGTTTTCAGCATTCTCACTGCTGTTTCGCAGGAACAGCCGTTTCTAGTTATTATTTATTTTCGCCCCCCTAAGGATCAGTCAATATTTGGACTACATACACAACGGCGGTGTCAAAAGGTTCGTCTTGGTAGCGATTGCGTTGGTTGTATTTTTATTTACGTTCCGTTGCATGGTTTAAGTAGAAATTGCGTTTTTGTGGTGAAAAGTGAAGCTAACGGTGGCTAATTTGCTAGCCACAGTCACTGACGTTACTAACGTCACTACGTCACGAAAACACGCGTGACTACCTGTAGCAGAACATTCGTTTCACATCTGTTAACTTGGGGGATAGCTAGGCTAACTATAGCTTTACTGCAAGGCAGCTGCAGGAACGCCACAAGCAAAGAGGCCAGGGTGATAACTATTTACTCATTTTACTTTGTGACGTGAAACACAATTATGAAATGTAATGTACAATATTAGCTGATATTATTAAGGAAGTAGGCCCACATCTACTTTTGGAAACGGTAGTCTACTATTTCACTGAAGCATTAGCATCATGACATTAGCCTCTGTTGCCCGGGCAACACATACTACAGTGGTCTATGATGCATCTGTTTTCAATCTTTAAAATTAACATTCCTCACAAATACATTTTCGTTGTAGGATTTATTATGACATTACATTACAAGTAAACGATTTGTGGGTGAAATTATCATTACCTGTGGTTTCAAACCAGTGTTGCTCACTGAAACGCTGTAGCCTACGCGAGACACTACAAAAACATCTACACAGCTGTAGGAAGTCAAACGGCGACAGAACATGTTCGGCACTCCCCTTAAATCAAAAGTCTATCTAACTACTAACCTGAACTTCATTGCCACAGCCTAAACGTTGTCAATCTGTTCATGAAAATAATTAATTTCAGCCTAAACCGTACAACAGAACGTTAAATCCAATTCAACCAACGCAATCGCTACCAAGACGAACACAGCAGTAGTCTACTAGTACTGTACCGTAGTAGTACAATTTACCGGGGCAGCTTCTCCACACAGGGCTATATCGCATTTTGCGTTGTTACTGACAATGATCGCTACCAGTGAGCTTTTTATGAATGAGCGATTTTCCACTAAATAAATGTCAAGTTTATTTACGTTTTTGGGGGCATATTTTCAGTTAGCAGATGGTACTGTTTGAATCGCGGTTCTATCTTCTGCCGGTAACGTCGTAGAATAATCTTCAAAGGGGGTTCTTTATTAATGAATGAATGCAATATGAGTAGGCTAAATGCCTGAAAATATCACGAGAAGGGAAAACTTAAAAGGACGTTTAAGTCATAGAGATTAGGTCAATTTTTACACCGGTCTGCCAAATGTATTCGTTTTGATTCAGCTATGAGGCTGCCTCTTGCAGGGGAAATTAGAAGACATCATATTTCATTCTACACTTCACTCGTATTTTGAGTTGTAAATGAGCAGCAAAAAAAAGATGCTTTTAAATCTATGTAATATTTATACATAATAAGTAGGCCCTATGCATTTTTATATAAAATATACAGGAATATCAGTTGTAAAAATTGCATTAAAATCCCTGTACAACCGACACAAGCAAGCACACCCTACAATTTCCCCAGAAATTGTACCCTCTCTAGTTAATCTTGATTTCATATGATTCCATGGGTCACATGGGTCATCATCATTTATTTGAATGTTGTAATGTTATCAGTCAAACATGAATAATTTAATCATTTATTAATGTAGCAACATTTGATTAAAGCCTTAGTATAGATTCTGACATTTTAAGGTCAATTCTGTCTTTCCAGATGCCTCTGTCTAATAAAGAGAGGCAGAGACGGTTCAGAGCCAGGAAAAATGCCGATGCAGAAGCTAGGGCTGAGTATCTTGAGAAAAAGAGAGCAAGGTATTATAGTGATAAACAAGTGAAGTGATTGTATGTAACAAGAAAACTTGAAATATTCTTAAAAATAGGTTCACACTAATTAGTTTACTAGTTTAATGTGTCAGACTATACCCGTGGCCATTGTTTATGAAGCCATATCGTTTTACAGATTTACTGTCATATTTTGAAAATAAGATTGTAGTGAAATTGATTACAATCTAATACTTTTATTATTATTACTGTTTGTAGCTACTACAAATCAAGGCCAGTCCCCAAAACACCTATACGGCTGATGAGCCCTTCAGCTGCAAAGAGGAAAAGGGAGCAGTGGAGGGTAAACCAGAGGAATCGGAGGGAGAGATTAAAGCAAGTCAATAAACTAATGAACGACACTCCAGTCTCAATGAATGGGTCTACTCTTGGAGAACCCCAACCCAGACCACCGGATGACCCTCAGCCACACTCACCCAGAGAGCCAGATGTACCTCAGCTACAACCACCCAGAGAGCCACAAGAGGATGTCCAGCCACTTGCTTTGTCTACCCCAGAAAGAAATGATGGCAACATCGCAATAAAAAGCCCAAACAACAATAAACTAAAGAATGAAATAGTCAAACTTAAAAGGCAACTTGCTCTGTCCCCCAAAAAATCGGAGAAACTAAGAAAACGTCTGCAAAGGGTTAACAAAACAAGTGCTACACGCGTCAGTGAGAAACACAAGCCACGTGGAGCCAAGAAACTCTCTGCAGTAAAGAAGGCAGAGGTTACTCGCTTCCTGTGTAGGGATGAAAATAGTAGACTTTTACCTGGAAAAAAAGACACAGTAACAAAAAAACAAGAGAAAGTTCAAAGAAGAGTCCTACAAAAAAACATGAAAGAATTACATTTACACTACACTAAGGAAACACAAAAGGAACTGACACTGTCATATAGACAGTTTGTGTGCTTGCGCCCATTCTACATCACGGAACCTAAAACAAGTGATCGCAACACTTGCGCCTGCATTGACCACGAAAACGTCCATGATCCTCTTAGAAAAGATTGTATGTATCGTGTTTGTGTTAAGTGCTGTTACAAAGATGTGGAAATAGCTCCTCAAGAACAGAACACCACCACCACATGGCTACAGTGGGAAAGGATTCCTTCTCACCTCTGGTGAGAAGGAATTCACAAACTTTGTGAAAAAAGCTGAATGTGGAACATGGCAGGACCTACAAAGAATACTGAATGAAAAACTTGATCTGCTTGCCAAACATCACTACAACTGGATACACCAGGTTGAGCAGTGCAGACAAGTGAAAGAAACAATCAGTGACACAGAGGTCGTGGTCCACATGGATTTCTCGGAAAACTATGCTTGCAAGCTCCACACCGAGATTTAAGCTTTCCATTTTGGTGGAAGTCGTAAACAGGCCACAATTCACACCAGTGTGGTCTACACATCCGATGGGAGCCAATCATATGCCACAATCTCGGACAGCCTTCGCCATGATGAAAGAGCAGTGTGGGCACACATTGAGCCAATTTTAAAGAAGTTGAAGGAGCAGAAGCCCACTCTTACATCCATCCACTTCATGAGTGATGGGCCTGTTACACAATATAGAAATAAGCGCAACTTCTAGCTCCTGACAATGCTGCCCTTTATTTGGGGGTTCAAGGAGGTGACCTGGAATTTCTCTGAGAGAGCCCATGGTAAAGGTGCACCTGATGGGGTGGGTGGTGCTGTAAAGCGCATGGCTGATCAGAGGGTGAAAATGGGAGCAGATATTCAGACACCAAAAGAGCTCTATAAAACTTTACAGACCTCAGCCTCTTCTATCAAGTACTTTTGGGTGTCAGAAGAGGACATCCTGAAACATGATGAAGCTGTACCAGAGAAGCTACCTGTTGTGAAGGGCACAATGAAAATTCACCAGATTGTGTCTCTTACCCCTGGACAGTTTAGTCACAGAGAGCTGTCCTGCTTCTGCAGCCGAGGGAACGGTAACATTTGTGACTGCTTCAGTCCCAATGAAGTGGACACGAATGTGTGTGAATTACCCACCAGTGCTCCAGCAACAACACCACATCATACTATGACAACAGATATTGTTGGAAGGTTTGTCATAGTGAAATATGATGCACAGCCATTTGTCGGCCAAGTCCTAAATCTGGTTGGTGATGAACTTGAAGTGAGCTGCATGCGACAGACAATGGGCAGAAATGCCTTTGTGTGGCCAACAACCTCAGATGTAATATTTTATTACGTGTCTGACATGCAAGCCATCCTATCGGAGCCTGAGCCATTAACAAACCGCTCATCACAACTATGTATCCCTGACTGGGAAACATTCCAAAACATGTGGTAGTCACATGCCCACACTCATGATATTGTCACAAACATGTCTTTTTAAGTTCATTTGGAAATGTTCAAAAGTTCCTATCTTCTCTTCATAAACTGATTTAAACTCGTCTTATTAAATGTTGGCAACTCAAATGGTTATATGAGGTTATAAATGTAAATGTCACTAAAACAGTATGTTACTCTTTAAATGTATTCTCTATGTAAAATATATGAAATATGTTAATTCCTAAGTGTTTTATAAAAATGTTATGTAATGTTAAGTGAAATTAATCAATTAACATTTTAAAATCATTACAAACTCGTCAATTTCTCTTATTTAGTTTCAAGTTTGAGTGTTGGTAAGAAAAATGATACAAAAGATGGTTTTTATGGTAATCCTGAAAATGTTTGCAGAATGTCCTTCCGTCTAACAGTATATCATTCCGGCTAACAATGACACAGCCAAGTAATTGAACCCATATTTTTGTGTTAAATTACACAAATCTGTTATTTGTTGAGTTAAGGATACATCAATAGTCTTGTTTTCTTTACTGGAAAACTTTTTTTTTAAATTCCCCCCAAAATTACAATTTGATTTTGAATTATGAGTTATCGACAGCCAGAAATGAGCCCATGTCTATATGAGATTCCAAATTGATTATATTAGTTGGGAGTAAAATGTCGTTTTCTGAGCACTAATTGTTTGTTGAGCTCCAATTATAAATATTAGTACATTTGTATATTCCAACAGTGGTAGTAATATGACTAATTTCAAAATTAATTACAGTTACCCGGGACAGACATTTTCTTTGGGAAAAATATGTGAATCACCAACAAAAAGGTTTATTACATTCTTAAAATTAAAACATGCAATTGCATTATATACGCAACACTGTAAACAGTTTTGAAAGTCCTTAAATTTGATATTATTGTCAGTTTTTTTTCTCTCCAATTTTCAAATCCTTATCCGTCATTCACCCATTAGCTCAAGTTGAGGAAACAGTCGTGGCTGAAGTGTTTGGCGCAGACATACAAAACAAATGCGCCTACAACAGAAGTTGTGTAGGCGCATTACCAGAGAAAATAAAATTAAGATACTGGGTCTTCAGAGGCTCGGATGTAGGAACTGTAAAAATATTTTTGTTTTCATTTCTGAGCAAATGTAATGCTTCGTTCGTTTGCAAGCCATGATGTCTCTCTAGGATAAAAACACTTGCACGGTCGTAGCTCAGTTTCTTATTGGCGGGCCAGATTCTCTGGGCGGGCAAAGCAGAGAGAGGGGAGCTAACCTTCCTCCTTGTGACGTAACAAAGAGGAGATTTTCAAACAGAGCAATTGAGCTTTCATTTTCTGAAAGGCAGAGAAGAACACCCAGGGCTTGGTTTACACCGATCGAAAATTCTAGCCACTGGGGGACCAAAGGCAGGCTAAGGGAACTCATATTAATGTTAAATAACCTCCTAAAGTGAAGTTTTCATGTCATGTCACCTTTAAACTAGGGGGGTTCTGATAGTGTAGATGGTACATTGAAGAGGCAGACAGGTTGGTGGCTAAAAGGCTGTGATATAATCGACACACAGGAGCGTTAAGGGAGCCCTCAATGCAACAAACACATCAGTGAAGCAGTTCTATGTAAGTGTCGATGTTGAACGTGCAATGAAGCTGATTCCAAGCCAGATCAAAGCGGTGCCCTTCACTATGAGAATACACAAGGTCATCATCACCCTCGTTCCTGGAAAAGCGATGCCATCCTATAGGTAAAAGATATGTGACAAAACATTTATTGGAACGATTTGGCAACCCTTTCTTCCTGTGGATAGATGACCCTCTTAACCCTTGTGTTATCTTCGGGTCATTCGGACCCATCAGTCATTGTGACCCACCGTCGTATTGCGACAACTTTACCGCATACAAAAACACAGTGAAGCATTTTCTTTTAACCGTTGGGCTGTCTCAGACCCCCAACATTGCGAAGGTTAAAAGAAAAATATTTGTATTTGCTTTTGTATTGGGTAAAATTGGGTAAACACAACGATGGTTCGTTATGAACCTTTGGGTCATGTGACCCGAAGGCAGCACAAGGGTTAATAGATATATGGTGCTAATCCGTAGTGACAGAAACAAGCCCTAGTAACCGAAAGTCCCTGGGAAAGTTTACTTCCAGTTATCTACCTGGCCATGAACAAACTATTTTTACAAACAAAAATGTATTTATGTTAAGTACATTTCATGCTAATTTACGTTCTTTAGAAATAGTGTCACACTGCAGATGCAGAGTAATGGATCAAAACTAGGGCTAACCCAAACCTTCACATTGGTGTGCATTCCTGTTTCAGCTTGATAACGCTCCCATGGACAAAGCGAGGTCCATCCAGAAATGTTTAGTTGAGTGTGGTGTGGAAACACTTGACTGGCCTGCACAGATCCCAGACCTAAACATCATCAAACATATTTGGGATGAATTCTGACACCCTCTGCAAGCCAGGTCTAATCATCCAACTACATTTACATTTAGTCATGTAGCAGACACTCTTATCCAGAGCGACTTACAGTAAGTACAGGGACATTCCCCCGAGGCAAGTAGGGTGAAGTGTCTTGCCCAAGGCGTCAGTTGGCATGACCGGGAATCGAACTTGCAACCTTCGGATTACTAGCCCGATTCCCTCACCGCTCAGCCACCTGACTCCCCAACTAGTGCTCAGCCTCTCTAATACTCTTGTGGCTGAATGGAAGCAAATCCTGCATCTATGTTCCAACATCTATAACTTTCCCAGAAAAGTGAAGGTAGTTATAGAAACAGTGGGAACCGACTCCATATTAATAATCATGATTTTGGAATTAGAGGTTCAACAAGAACAAGAGATGTTTGTGTACTAAGTGGTGTCCTCGTACTATTGGCCCCACAAATGATTCAGGGGCTTGTGCTGTGGTTATATAGCCTGGTCCTAACCAGACTCTCGTACATTTCATTTGTACAGAGTGTTAACCCTTGTGTTATCTTCGGGTCATTCTGACCCATCAGTCATTGTGACCCACCGTCGTATTGCGACAAATTTACCTCCTACAAAAACAAAGTGAAGCATTTTCTTTTAACTGTTGGGCTGTCTCAGACCCCCCACATTGCAATGGTTAAAAGAAAATTATTTTTATTTGTTTTTGTATTGGGTAAAATTGGGTAAACACAACGGTGGTTCGTTATGAACCTTTGGGTCATGTGACCTGAAGGCAGCACAAGGGTTAAGCGTTAACTTCCTTGAAGGCGGGTACTCTGTTAAAGTTGAAAACTATTGGGTCTGCCCAGAGCCACTCTGGATCTGCCATAACCAATCGCTAGCGTTCGCCATAGCCAACTCCTTTACCACTAACGAAGCTAGCTGGAAAATCAAACGAACCCCGTGGGGATCAAAGATTGTTCTTGCTCCGGCTTTAACTTCTGGATATTCGGCAGCGTTGCCACAACGGACCCAATGGCTTTGCTCGCATCTTCTCCGCCGCCATTACAGAACTACAACTCAAACTAACGCACAACATCAATGTCATCGTTCTCAGACACTCCCTCTGTTCGCTGATTGGACCGGTAAAAAGTTTACCGGAGACATCTGACCAATATACCTCAAGCCCAGACGCAGTACAGAAGCAAAATGAAAATTGAGCGGAAGTACGTAGGAGGGCAGGGCCAGGCTAGTGGTTATAGGGACAAGGCTGAATATCTGTTCCATTGTTATCTGACAGGATGCTGAACAAAATCATTACAAACTAAATCAAACCAAAAATTTATTTAGTGGAATGAAATATAGAGGACACTATTATCTCAGTGTCTTGTTTTGCATGGATTGTCTAAAATAATTAAAAAGCAGCAGAACGCAATCTTCTGTAATCTGTAAACATAGCTCATAATTAGCTAGCTGTAACTGGATCAACTGAATTCCCCAAATACATCTACCACATGGGTGGTCTCATCCAATCATATTGCAATTTGATGCCCAAAGGGTATCCCATTATAAATCAGTATATTCACACATACTATGAATATTACACCCAGTAACAACTTGCATTGTTCACAAGTCTCTTGTCTGAATTCCAAGTCAAGTTTGAGGTCAATTGTTTATAAGTCTAATTCAAGTTGCAAGTCATTTTCTATGCTTCTCAAACTTGTGTTTCCATGTGTCTGGCTGTGTCTTAACATAGATGTGTTGAACCTTGTTTTGGGATGAGGGAATAGATAACCTAATGGCATTGTGACTAAAGTCTACACACCAGTAGGATACCCTAACGATGCTCTAAAATCTGTATGTCGGTGTGTGTGCACACGTCTGTTAATGATGTGTGTCTTTATATCTTCTCTTCATGGCCCATTAATCCCAAAGGGACAAGCTGCCATTACATCTTTAACCTAGGTGACACTGTGGGTGGGAGATAGGTGCTTTCACCATGGGGAGCTGTGTGTGTGTATGTGTGTGTGACTCGAGCATGCGTGTGTGTTTGCATGGGCAAGTGTTCCCATGTTCACACGTACTGCATCCCCCCAAAAATGTACTGACCATGTGTGTGCACATTTCCATTGAGAGTGTGCATGTGTGCGTGGCCAGATATGATATGTAAAACCTGACCTTAAGATAAAACCCATCTCAACGCAGCTCAACCATCCCATAATATTATTCTTCCCCGGTGACTGTTAGATAAATTCCAGTGTTTGGAACAAGTGATGTAAAGAGAGAGAAATCAACCAGGTGAGACTTCTCTTCAACATGAGGCCACCTCTCCTGAAGACTGATACAGCCACACAAACAGTCTTTCAACTCATGTTCACCTCATATTTCACCATGCACTTCAGACCAGGAAAATTCTACACATACTTGTAGTCGACAGAATTCCGAAGGCTTCGCTCCCGTCTTCCTGTCAGCTTTCCAGACCATCTTTTCTGCTTGGGTGGACTTTGAGGATCCGGGATAAAAAAAAAGCAGCTTAAGCAGCGAAGTGAAGCTATTACCATTCAGGGCTCACGACACGGAAATCTCATAAATTTGCTCAGATTCTCGTTTTTCTTTTTCACTGGAGAGATGCCCCAAGCACAGATAACCTCAAGAATCCACTAGAAGGATTTCAAGTGGATTCCCTTGAATTGGTTTCACCATTGAAGGTGGTTCTTCACATGTCAAACCCTATTCACTGTAGGATTGGAGAGTGTGTGAATCCTGGTGGGGCATGGGCATCTGTGTGAGAGTGGTTGTGCGTGTGTTTCAAAGTGGGTGCTTACCTGTGTGTATTTTATGTGTGTTTGTGTGTGTGTGTTTGTGTGTGTAGAATGGAGGGGGTGTAGTCCTAATATGTTTTGCTACCAGGGGAAATAAAAAACCAATACTCCAGACACCCCAGCCTAATAGTCAGAAACCACCTCCTCACCTCTCACTTTATTTTCATTTACACCACAAACACAGATACACACACTCTTGAACACACACACCTTACACACACATTTCTCTCAAAAACATCGACACACTGACCCTTCTCTCTGTGTAATCTGTGTACTAAAACATCATCTCCTCTGTCCCTCTTAATCCCAGCAGTGATGTTCCATTCCCTGGGCCTGTCCTGGGGAATAGTCTTAAGCATCTGAAACACACGCACAAACACACACCGACACACACACACTTACGGTATAAATACACACATACAGTGCATGCCCTCACACACACATACACACAAACCGACACACACAGACTCATGCTGCATGAAACGGCAGCTTCTGAAGCTAACTACGAGGCCCTGCGGTTGGCGTCTAAGTCACCCCACAAACTGACAGTAATTGCGAGCGTTTTTTCCTCCCTGTGTTTTAAGGCTGACAGGGACCCTGCCTCTGTCACATTCCATCTGCAGCAGTCGAAGAGACATGAGGCCCTGGGATTGTCTGCCTGGGACTGAGGAGTCCACCTTCTAAATGGAGCAGTGCTCTGAGTGTGTCACAGTGTGTGTGTGTGTGTACAGTTATTGCGTTTGTTTACGTGCTTCTGTATGTGTGGATACTGTATAACCACATGTGTGTATGTGTGTGTATACGTGTGTGTGTCCTGTACATATACCCCTTAGGGACATTAGCATAATGTATGAGCAATGTTTCATAGGCAGTGTCGCTCGGCATCTGCATCGGACTGTAATCCTACAGCCCTGAGTGAGAAGGATTTAAAATTGCATATAGGCATGAGGAGAGACAGAGAGAGAGAGAGAGAGAGAGAGAGAGAGAGAAAGAGAGAGATGGCTTGGGGATGGAGGCTGACCCCTATTGTTTTAAGACTTCCTGTCAAACATCTGCCACAATATGCTACTAATTTCCAATGGATATTGTTTTATGGACCTTCTGTTTTCTTTCTTTATATCTCTCTGGCTCTCTCCCGCTCTACCTTTCTCTTTCTACTTGTTGTTTTCTGTCTCTCTCTTTTTTACATACACTCACCACACACACTTAATGTAGAGTAACTGTACAGGTCTCTACTCCACGATACTTTCTCTGACTCACCTGTCTTCATCAATGGTAGATGGACAAGTAGACAGATGAGTCAGAGAAGGGCTGTGAAGTCTATGTGCATGTTTTATGTGTGTGCGTGTGTGTGCTTGAAAACAGCCAACTTCCACACTGGATAGCTGGATCCACTGCTATTCACTTGACGCCTCCTTTTTAAGGATTGGGCCATTTGAAGTTAATACACTTTAGAAAAGGTCCAATTTAAAATCATTGCATTTTAAAGCATGTCTCCTTTGAAGTCAACACTATTCAAGGAAGGCTTCCTTTGAAGGCTGTTGCTATGGACATAAATGGGCTTGGTGAGTGATGAGAGTGAGGATCATGGCTACTTGGGGATCAAATCTTGCTCACTTAGTTCCTTGACATATCTGTTTCCGCCCATTGATAATGCATTCCGTTATTGAGTAAAGTGCTCTTTGTGTGTTTGTGTGTGTATGCGTGGGTTAGTGTGTGTGTGTCTGGGTGCTAATGGATTTCCATTTATCCCTGTCATGTTCGATTGAAACCACATGGATAGTGGTATCATCTGGTGTGTTTTTGTTGTTGTGTGGGTGTACATGTGTTTGTGTGTGTTTATTTGTGGAAGATGACATACTTGTGTACACAAACACACATGCTCACACAACAAACAAACAAACACACACATTGAGCTTATTCTTAACAAGCCTTCATAGGCTGGATTCTCTCAGACTAGAAACTTCCATCTCTCCAGGCCTCTTTTTCCTCTTTTCCGCCCTCTTTCCCTGTAGTTTAAAGAGAACAACATGTTAACGGTGGAAGAGATGCAGAGCAGCTCCAAAGTCATTTTTTGCGACACAACCAACACTGCATGTGGGGGTGGAAGTAATTCATACTTTCCATCTCTCTTCCTTCTTTCTCTCCCTCTCTCTCCCTATCTCTCCATCTCGCTCCCTCTCTCTTTCTATCTTTCTCTCTTGTCTTTCTCGCCATCTTTTTTTACCGGGGGTTCCGCAAAATGTGTTCTGAAATTCTGGCATTGCCGTGCCAACAGCTGTTGCCTGGCGGAGAACAGTAATTATGCCTAAGTGCTTTCGGCTTCTCATCAATAGCTGTAATTATGGGGGAGTTGCCAGTCCGGGCGCAACAAGTGGAAAACGCTAGTCTGAGCGCGTGCGCCGCTTTTGTGTGCCCTACCACCACCACCACCACCAATCCTGCGCCCTCCCCCGGCTCTGATGGAAAGAGAGCGGTGGCAATCGTGAGCTAAGAAAAGAGTGAATGAGAGAGACAGAAAGAGAGAGATTAAGATGAATTAAGTAAAATGATAGTCTGTGTGGCATTAAGAGAGACCCCTTGAGAGGCAGAGTGAGGGATGAGCATGGAGATGGGGCTTGGATGGAGGAGGGTAGCGAGTCTTTTGAACCTGTGTAAAATGTCCGCGTGCGCGCTCACTGACTGAGATTGGAGCTGGTTGCATAATCAAACATAACATCATCCTAAGTTTATGTTGCTTTGCCTATGGAAAAAAGGGGAGCAAGTAAGAAAAAGAGACAGAGAGAGAGAGAGAGAGAGAGAGAGAGAGAGAGACTAAAGAGGAGAAAAGCGAAGAAGAGACAGAGAAGAGAGGATGGTGACTGAGAAGCATCAGGTTCTATTTAAAACTCAGTCAAATCTTCCTAAAGACAAATCATGTCTTCAACATGACACATTGACATGGACAGGAAAATGGGATGGGGTGGGGGGTTTAAAAGGAGGAGAGGACATAGGTTAGGGAAGGAGGAATCAAAGAGGAGACATAGAGGATGGACATGAGAGAGGGGAGTGGATGAATATAGAGAGACGACAAGCGTGAGCGAAGAGCATGATGAGAGGAGAAAAAGGAGAAAACAAGAATGATGTTGGCTCATATCGCTATAATTCACAAGCTGCCCTAATCCATCTTCATGTCTTTTAGAGTTTTGGGGCTGAATTTCAATCAGTATAAAACGATGTGACAAACATTCTGAATATGTTTGGGTCCCTGTTTAGCAGGCTGGGGGAGTTTGGGAGCCGTGGTGACAATCAGCCACAAAGGCAGATGGTATGTGTGCATGACTCTTTAGTGTCATTCACAGAGACAGGAAATCTACACACTAACTGTGATAGAATTTTAGGCATGTAAAATGAATGTGGTTTTAGTATGGTTTGCTTTGTAAGTTTCTATGTTTATTGGATAATCAGGAAAGGGTAATAATTTAGTTAAGGTCAAGAGGTTGTAAAGTGTTAGAAACTGTTGGGGGATTGTTTATGTTAGGACAGATTTCTGTATTAACTCTGTATTAACTATTTCTGAGATTGATGACCTCACAAGGGACAGTTGACCATTTGGGATGGTCATTTTCTTGGAGTTTTAAGACTTCCTGACTTTGGGAGACTTGCATGAGTGTTTTTTATTACGTGGAGGGAAGGGGCTTTGGGAGAGTACATCTGAAGGACTGTTGTTTCAACTCGGATTGTATTGTTTCAGGACTGCTTTGATCCAGGAGATCATTGTGCAGGGGAATGTAAATGACGTTTATATTGATTGATTGTTGCTAAGAAAGACCAGGTGTCAGACAGACCTGGTCACAAAGATAAGTATTTTCGGTATTAATAAATAATTTGTATTACTACGGCATCCTGACTATTCTATCAGACAGTGTGTGCAAAAATTCAAACACAAAACACAATTCTTGTGTGTGCATATACGGTATGTGTGTGTTTTTCGGTCTGTGGGTGTATGCATGTGTGTCTTGTGGTAGTCAGATGGTTGAGCGGTTAGGGAACCAGGCTATTAATCAGAGGGTTGCCGGTTCGACTCAGGCCGTGAAAAATGACGTTGTGTCCTTGGGCAAGGCACTTTACCCTACTTGTCTCGGGCGAATGTCCCTGTACTTACTGTCAGTATCTCTGGATAAGAGCCTCTACTAAATGACTAAATGTGTATTTGGCTCTGCAAGTGTCTGTGTGAGTGTCTACCGTAAGCTAGTAAGCTAGTTCACCAAGCTCCTGATCTCATTCCACATCACTGAATCCGTTGAACTTGTTGGTTCATGTCAGTCAGTATGAATTAACATGTTAAATTATATATATTTTGATATATAAGTCGCACCTGACTATAAGTCGCAGGACCAGCCAAACTATGAAATAAAATGTGACTTATAGTCCGGAAAATACGGTCTGTGTGTGTGTCTGTGCTCATCTACGTGAACCACGTTTGGAGAGCTGAGCAGATCTTCAGCGATGAGAGCTTACAGCGTTGCCCAAACTACAGCATTCCCCTCTGTTTCTACAGACACAACACAATCTATAATTCATCTTTCCTCGGGGAGGCTAATATTATACCTGCGCGGCTAAATCATTAAAGAGTCCCATTAATAGACTTGTAGGACGGAGGTAGTCCCTTGAGTGTTCCAGAACTTGATATCATGTATCCTTTTAGGCAGAGAGGATGTAGAGAGACGAGGGTGTGGGAAAATACATGCTTTGAGGAGTGCCGTATCTGACCCATTAACTTTAACTAACTAACAGGAATGTAAGATGACTGAGATATCTCCCCCTTTTTTGGGGGGGAGGGGGGAGGGGAAAATAATGTCATTTGGCCAAGAGCAGTGAGCTTACGTCTGGTTCGAGGAACAGCCTCAAAAAATGTGTGTCATCTGTGTCTTTCATTTATTTTCATTTTATGACGTACCGTATTTCTTCGAATATGCCGCGGCGTTTATTAAATAGTGTTCATTTTTGGTGCAGCGTTTATTCGAGGGCGGCGTTTATTCGAGGGCGTCGTTTAATTAGTAAGAGAGATTTCGTGAATTGTAGCTGCAGTGCAGCCATAGACAACTTCGTTGCTGGCATTGTGACAAATGAATCATGCAGCTAAAACGCAAGTTTCATTTAGGCTACGACCGCTGACCTCCTTGTCTATTCTTTGTTTGTCTATGAGTGCGACAACTCCCTTTCTCATTTGCTATCAATTAGGTGTGCGTTGGTAATACAATTGTCTCAAATACAAGTGTTCTACATTGTGTAGAAATCTGAAGCAGCAGCATGCCTAAACATTCATACACGGGCGGCGTTTATTTGAAGAAATACGGTACATTTAAATGATGACACCTATAACCAAACAACTCCAGTGTTTTTTTTCTTTCTCCCAAAACTTTTGTTTGTGTGTGCAATAAGAAAGAATAGACAATGCCTACAGGCGAATGCATTAGTTCGAACCTCGGGACATTTTGGATCCCTATGCAGGTAAATGAATGTTCGGGTATTTGGACACCACAGGCTGTGTTAGAGAGCAGGCAAGGGGCCAGGTAGACAAGCCCAAACTTCCTAACCCATAGGAGTTCTGTACTACATTACATCAGAATCAAGTTTAATGTAAGTAAGTGTAGGCAAACAAGGAATTTACTATGGTGGGTAGGTGCATATAGTAAATGTATAATAAACGTATAGAATTAAAAAAATGTGCATTCAGTCTTAAATATAAAATATACAAATGTATGAACAATATTACAGTTACTGAAAGAAATCAAAGATTACATCGAATCTCCGACTCAGCGTTCACATTCCATTCCAGCAGTTGTTAAAATCCTCGTTACATTACAAATATTGGCACTAGGATAATTTCAAACAGTCATCGCTGTTTTGACGGCTGATCCATGATAGAAAGAGAAGAGGCCCATTCAATTGCGCGTTTAATAGCTCGCAATGTGCGCAGGGTTCTAAATTAACACCCGCCAACCCGCCAAATGCGGGTTAAAATTCATTTTGGCGGGTGTTAATAAAAACTCCCTAGCCAGTTTGGCTGGTGATACATGAGGCATTAGATGAATGATACATAAGGCTCTGTTCTCGGCATGGTTCTCGGTCATTTATCCCCCTGGCAGTACTTCCTAAGCTTCCCATGAACACTGTGCCGTAATGCTACGTGATAACGTTTTATACGCCCATTGGCTGCGCGCAGTTGAAGTGAAACCGGCGCGAGAAACCGTGGAAACGAACGGATCGTCCACCAGAAAACACAAGGAAGAAGTCAAACGAAGCATAGCGGATCATAGGAGGTAATAAGAGCTAGCTAGAGTAGTAAAGTAAAAAGTTAACTTAATGATGCGGCGGTTAGGACAAACTTCTGGGGGCGAGAAGAGGAACGAGGCAGGGGATGAGGATATTGATAGCACTAGAGAAACGAAGAAAAGAAAATGTAATGCCAAATGGCTGACGGGTCTGGAATGGCTTGTGTTTGACAATAAAAATGTTGTCATGTTTTGTAAGGATTGCCGCATGTAGTCTACGCAGTCTACGCTTATGTTGCTTACTGACACAGTCTAGTGTAATGTAAATACACTGTTCTTAATAAAGAGTATATTAGGTCAGTTTAATTAATGCCTGCTTAGGACAAAACGTTACTGTAAATGCATGGGCAGGAGTCAATCTCATCATGACGCGAATGGACGTTTTAGCCATTTACAATAAATCGTGTCCTTACTTAGTCACGTGTTGGTGATTTCACATACCCTTGCTTCATTTTACTTCATTTTCTGTGTTTTTCATGCCAACAATGTTAACCCTTGTGTTATCTTCGGGTCATTCTGACCCATCAGCCGTGTGACCCACCGTCGTATTGCGACAAATTTACCCCATACAAAAACAAAGTGAAGCATTTTCTTTTAACCGTTGGGCTGTCGCAGACCCCCCACATTGCAAAGGTTAAAAGAAAATTATTTTTATTTGTTTTTGTATTGGGTAAAACTGGGTAAACACAACGATGGTTCGTTATGAACCTTTGGGTCATGTGACCCGAAGGCAGCACAAGGGTTAATAAACCTGTTTTTAGACCAGGCTCGCCCGCGGGCCCGAAACACTGCCCCCTCCTCCCCCAGTTACTACGCACTAAATGTTAATAAATATATTTTTTAGACTACTACACATGTTATACATCATTGGAAAGCTACGATTCTTGTGCTTGTAGATATGTAAACCATTTCAAGATCGAGTCACAACAACAAGTTTAGTCAACGTCTTTGTCCAGTCACCACTTTGGTGTTGTTTACAAAGCCAAACGTCTTTACTTACCCTCAAAGGTTCCGTGTTGTCCAGGGCCCCGTTCGTCGTAAGGGTTGAAGCTAAGTTAACCCTTGTGTTCTCCTCGGGTCGTTCTGACCCATCAGTCATTGTGACCCACCGTCGTATTGCGACAACTTTACCGCATACAAAAACAAAGTGAAGCATTTTCTTTTAACCGTCGGGCTGTCTCAGACCCCCCACATTGCGAAGGTTAACCTGTTTACGCTCCTGTTTCGCCCGCGAGACAAAAATGCTGCCTCCCCCTTCCTCAGTTACGACGCACTAAATTCTAAAAAATATATTTTTTAGACGCTACACATGTTATACATCGTTGGAAAGCTACGATTCTTGTGCTTCCATTGAAATAAACCAATTCAAGATCAAGTCGCAATAGCAAGCAAAGTCAACGTCTTTTTCCGGTGAACATTCCTTCAACAATGCCAAAGAAAAAAGTTGTACTCACCCTAAGTTGTTCAAATAGGTCCAGGTGTGCAAATCATGCCATCAAAACTTGATCTGCGTAAGTCCCAAGGGTTCAAAGTATCTAACCATGTAAAGTAATTCGTCCAAATACAATGTTTTACGTTCATGAATAGCCATTATCCTTTGTTTCATTATGCAAGTTAGCCGAAGGAAGAAACAACTTGTTCACATAAAAGTGTTATTTTCTCCGATTTATCAACGGAGTATTTACAAAATGAAGGTCTCAAAATGTCCGTTGAACCCTCCCCTTTTGATTGACACCTTGTTCGACCCAATAGGAGCTTCCATGCCCCGTTGACAGCCCTCTAAAGCCAACTAGGTCTGTGCGTCCTGCCCCCCCCCGCCCCCCCCCCCCACACTCGTTCTAAACAAATTTCTCGAACTGGCTTCGACTGGCTCTGAAATTAGCTCGTTAGCCTTGTAGCTGACAGCTAGCTGAAAATGCCAATACCTCATTTGTATGCGTCTGTGGAGCCTTCAAAATAACAGTCGATTGCGCAATATGGTTGACAGAATCAGTGTTCTTTGTGCGCCAATCCTTGGAATCAGATAAAGCACTCCAATGTGTTCATGCTTCAGTTTTTGTGTTTCAGTATTACTAATTAGGGATTTAGCTATTATATATGATATTTCTAAGTACCAGAGATGGGCCAGAGATAACAATTATGAAAAATAATACCTTTTTATTTGACCTTGACCTTGGTTACAAAGGGTCATTTTGGAGTCTCCAAAAGACCCTTTTAGAAAATTCCTGGATGTACTCTTATAAAAACATGTGTCAAATATGAATATATTGTGGTATTATGTTTGACTTTTGATTTGAATTGGGTAAGGCTTCAACCTGTGGTCCAATTTAGTCTTCCAGATAATACCTACCACCTCTAGGCCTCTTCAGGCCTCTGTTTTCAAAACAAAATCTAGGCGGAAATAGAAATTTTCACTTTCCTTGTGTTCAAGCTTCTATTACTCAACACTAGAAGGACTGACAGGGGTCCTGACAACAGGGGACATAACTTCAGAGTGTCAGCTTTCAAAAGAGATCATTTACATGCATGTACTCCAAATGGTTCAAGAACAGCTTCCAATTTACTTTGGGTATGCTGTTTAGGCGTTTTCAGGCAAATTTAACAGGAACATGAAAAGGTTAAAAGAAAAGTATTTTTATTTGTTTTTGTATTGGGTAAAATTGGGTAAACACAATGATGGTTCGTTATGAACCTTTGGGTCATGTGACCCGAAGGCAGCACGAGGGTTAATCAATTGTCCCTTTAGCCCGTTAACATTAGCGAGATGAGTGAGAATAGCAAATATCGGTTCGTCAACGGCTGATCCGCATCCAAATCATGTGGTTAATTTCAATCAGGCTAAACTTATCAGGGAAATTGCACGTGCACGTCCTACTTCAAAAGGCAGGAAAGGTCGATCACCAAAACCGTGATTTTATAACGGTATGATGGCGGAAAACACGAAAGAGAGAGCGGTGATAGGCTATTCTCGCCATCCGAGCAAACTATTATAATGAGTCTCTATAAGACAATAAGCATATATTATCATGGCGTCAAACACCGCCACCGCTGCCAGAGCAAGACAAGCAGCTTGGCAAAAAAATTGCCAATAAGCTAAATGCGAAAGTTTTGGGGAAATGTATAAGTGCCTCATTACCCCAATCAATCAGATCACATTTATTTAAATGTGCCTGCTGGTATAGGCTTAATGGAAATTAATAATCGAATGAGATCTTGCTAGCGAAAATAATGATCTCAACTCTTTCAGAATAAGTAGGCTAGATAAAAACAAGGCCAAAGAGTCCAGAGCGACTTACAGTAAGTACAGGGACATTCCCCCGAGGCAAGTAGGGTGAAGTGCCTTGCCCAAGGACACAACGTCAGTTGGCACGACCGGGAATCGAATTGGCAACCTTCGGATTACTAGTCCGACTCCCTCACCGCTCAGCCACCTGACTCGATACTGACTATGATACGAATTCATAGACACTTATGAGGATATATGTAGGCTACTGAGCTTATATCATGTACTATATATGTGTATATGCATGTAGGCCTATGTGTAAATCCCTCTTTGATTTCATTGACTGGGACATGGCCAGGGAATATGATGAATTGATTCATCAGCTGGTTAAGCGCCAAGTACACTTTTCTTACAGCAACGCATGCTGCGGCTTTGCCAATGTTTTCTGCATCGCCATATACTGTATAAAAATGTAGCCTATAAATCAAATCAAATGTATTTGTATAGCCCTTTTTACACGCAAGCATGTCACAGAGGGCTTCACATATGCCCATAGAACTGCCCCTCAACCAACCTAAACCCTCAAGGAGGGTATAGCCTACCTGACGCAAAAAAAACTCAAGGCTATGCAGCCGGAAGCACAGTTAAAGTTTCAAGTAGCTTTATTGTCAATTTCTTCACATGTCAAGACATAAAAAGGAATCGATATGACGTTTCCCACTCTCCCACAGTGAAACATAAAAAGCACAGGCACAACAGATAAGACAAGACATTTCGTAAAACATAGCGTTACATATTCACATACAGCAGCATAAGCTCATAATAAAGCATAAAGCTTGCTGCGGCGTGTGATATTTGCAATGTACGGCCCGAGAAGGTCTTGCAAATAAATGAGTCCTTGTCGGCTGAATCGATATCGCTCAAACAAGAACTCATCCGTGTGAAATAAAGGATCTTGGCAATCGCGAAGAACTCTATTGGTATGGAAAGCTAATCGAACTAAAATATAGCTCCTTGGTCAACTGGGTCTCTCAAAAAGGAAGCTGCCATGTTATTTTCCGGGGGTGTGGCAAGCTTATCCAGCTACACTTACGTTAGCCTGCTCTGGAGCAGGTTAGTGCTAATTGATATGTTACTATGGTGATTTATCGAAAGTTGCTTCCACGAACCAAAAAGAGGGGCGTTTTTTATCTTAGCCTGAAAATTAGCTCGCTAAACCGCTTAGCGAGCTACAACGAATACCCCCCAGGTATTCAAACAACACATCAAAACTTGATCTGCGTACATTCCCAAGGGTTCAAAGTATCTAACCATGTAAAGTAATTCGTCCAAATACAATGTTTTACGTTCATGAATAGCCATTATCCTTTGTTTCATTATGCAAGTTAGCCGACGGAAGAAACAACTTGTTCACATAAGTGTTCTTTTCTCCGGTTAGCAACGGAGTATTTACGATATGAAGGCATCAAAATGTCAGTTGAACCCTCCCCTTTTGATTGACACCTTGTTTGACCCAATAGGAGCTTCCATGCCCCGTTGACAGCCCTCTAAAGCCAACTAGGTCTGTGCGTCCTGCCCCCCCCCCCCCCCACACACACACACACACTCGTTCTAAACTAATTTCTCAAACTGGCTTCGACGGGCTCTGAAATTAGCTCGTTAGCCTTGTAGCTGACAGCTAGCTGAAAATGCTAATACCTCATTTGTATGTGTCTGTGGAGCCTTCAAAATAAAAGTCGATTGCGCAATATGGTTGACGGAATCAGTGTTCTTTGTGCGCCAATCCTGGGAATCAGATAAAGCACTCCAATGTGTTCATGCTTCAGTTTTTGTGTTTCAGTAATACTAATTAGGGATTTAGCTATTATATATGATAGTTCTAAGTACCACCTTTCATTAGAGATAACAATTATGAAAAATAATACCTTTTTATCCCTTTTTATACCTTTTTGACCTTGGTTACAAAGGGTCATTTTGGAGTCTCCAAAAGGCCCTTTTAGAAAACGCCTGGATGTACTCTTATAAAAACATGTGTCAAATATGAATATATTGTGGTATTATGTTTGACTTTTGATTTGAATTGGATAAGGCTTCAACCTGTGGTCCAACTTAGTCTTCCAGCTAATACCTACCACCTCTAGGCCTCTTCAGGCCGGAAATAGAAACTTTCACTTTCCTTGTGTTCAAGCTTCTATTACTCAACACCAGTAGGGCTGACAGGGGTCCTGACAACAGGGGAAATAACTTCAGTGTCAGCTTTCAAAAGAGATCATTTACATGCATGTACTCCAAATTGTTCAAGAACAGCTTTCAATTTACTTTGGGTATGCTGTTTAGGCGTTTTCAGGCAAATTTAACAGGAGTATGAAAAGGTTAATAAAATGATCAAATGCATTCAGTGAAACTCATTGTTCTTATTTTCACCGGAAAGAATTTGGCTAGTGGAAATTCTGATTGGCTGGTAACTTTAGAAAGTTACCAGCCAAATTGGCTGGTGATCAAAAAAGTTAATTTAGAACCCTGAATGTACGGTATAGTGGGCGGAGAAAGGCGCTGATTACCCGATGACCTGCAGGTTTAGTAAATACGACGTAAACTGAAGTATCACAGCGTGGCTTTCTGCATGTTGGCCATGGCGCTAATAACGTTACGTTCACGAGTTCAGTAATCACACCATCGATTGAATAGATAGCTTTTATTGAAGCTGGGCTGGTAGCAAAGCCAAGCCTAATGCATTGTGGTACAGGCTGGTAGCAGAGCCAAGCCTGAGGCTGGTAGCAGAGCCAAGCCTAATGCAGGGTGTCGCAGGCTGGTAGCAGAGCCGAGCCTGAGGCTGGTAGCAGAGCCGAGCCTTGAGTGGTTGGTGTAGGCTGGTAGCAGAGCCGAGCCTGAGGCGGTTGGTGGAGGCTGGTAGCAGGGCCGAGCCTGGTGCTGATGGAGGCCGGTAGCAGAGCCGGGCCTGGGTTCCTGGGAGGATGAGAGTGATTAGGGGATGCAGAGATGGTGGAAGTGATGTGGATGGTGCATGTATAGTTACCGGGGAGGTGATGTGGATGGTTCATGAATAGTTACTGGGTATGGACTCGGGGTGTGGCGGAGAGTCCTTATGGGTCACGGCCGAGCAGCGGCTCAACCGGATCCCCCGGGGAGCCTGGATAGACAGGGAGAAGCAGAGAAAAGGGGAGGGAGGGAGGGTGACAAAAACATGCTAGCACAAGGATCAGAGCAACGGAAGACACTTTATACAAGCCTCGTAATTGATACCGGGAGTTTGGTCGCATTCTTCCGTGCTCTCGCTAGGCTGATGCGTATGAAGTTGATTGGAGTTGGTGCGCATTCTTCCGTGCTTTTGCGATTTGCTTGATTGGAGTATAGGAGGAGTCTTGGTGCGCTATCTTCCTCCCGAACTTTAGTTAGTTAATCCAACTCCCTTTTGCAAACGTACGTACATGAGGCCCAGAGTGATGTCAGTTGGGGGCCTTGTTGATGAGGCCTGTCGGCTGGAACAGTGTGTGTCCAGGGTGGGAGGAGTCGACCACAATCTTTCTTGCTCGCCTCAGGGTCCTAGAAGTGTACAGGTCCTCGAGGGATGGCAGATTGTAGCTTATCACCTTTTCAGCAGCGAGGATGATACGCGGCAGTCTGCCCTTGTCCTTGCTGTTGCAGTGGCAACAGCGTACCAGATGGTGATGGAGGAGGTGAGGATGGACTCAATGATGGCTGTATAGAAGTACACCATCATTGTATTTGGCATGTTGAACTTCTTCAGCTGCCACAGGAAGTACATCCTCTGTTGTGCTTTCTTGGTGAGGGAGCTGATGTTCAGTTCCCACTTGAGGTCCTGGGAAAGGAAAGTGCTCAGGATCGGAAGGACTCCACAGTGTTGACTGGGGAGTCACACAGGGTGATGGGGCTGAGTGGGGCTGGGTTCTTCCTGAAGTCCACAACCATCTCCACTCTCATAAGAGCATTGTGCTCAAAGTTGTTCTGGCTGCACCAGGTCACCAGGTTGTCAGCTTCCCACCTGTAGTCAGACTCACCCCCACCGAAGATGAGCCCAATGAGGGTGGTGTCACCCACAAACTTCAGGAGTTTGACGGACTGATGACTGGAGATGCAGCTGTTGGTGTACAGGGAGAAGAGCAGAGTCGAAAGGACGCAGCCCTGAGGAGATCCGGTGCTGATGGACCCGGAGTCAGAGACGTGTTTTCCCTGCTTCACACACTGCTTCCTGTCAGACAGGAAGTCTGTGATCCACATGCAGGTGGAGTCAGGCACGTTTAGCTGCGAGAGCTTGTCCTTTAGCAGAGCCGGGATGATGGTATTGAAGGCAGAGCTGAAGTCCACAAACAGGATCCTGGCGTAGGATCCCGGGGAGTCCAGATGTTGAAGGTTAAAGTGGAAGGCCATTCTGGATCTGCGTAGTTGATCACTCTGTAAGAATGTCACAGCAATGTAGTCGTCAAGTCTTTGCATATGAATTGAGTTGGATTCTTTGGGGAGTGTGCATGTGTGTATCTCTGTGTGTGTGTCCTGGCATGAAGACCATTAAACAGAGGCTGTGTGTTATCCCTATTGTTGCTGAAATGTCACCGCTGTTATTAGGGAAGATTTATGTGCTATGCCAAGGGACAGAGAGGCCAGTGTGTGTGTGGGTTTGTGTGGATGTTTGTGTGAAATTTGTGTTTACGGATGTGTGTGTACGACATTTTTTGTGAGCAAGTGTGTGTTTATCAAGTGTGTATGTGTGCACACTCATTTTATGAGCATGTTCTTGTTGTGTGTGTGTTTTGTGCGTATGGGGCATATGATTAATTCAATACACCAGAGGACAGGCCTGCAATGTCAGTTAATGTCCAAGTGCATGAATCATGTCAACTTTCAGAAACTTCCTAAGAGTCTTCAAAATACCTTTCTTTACATAACACATCAGGAAGAAAAGAGAATGAGTACATCTGCAACCGACATCAACCATTACTCACTATTTACGCCTTTAAAAGCAGACCGTTCTAGGTCAGGTTTAGGGTTGGACGCTGTTATTGTTACTGTCTCTGTGTTTAAGGTAAACATCTGATTTGACTTCCAGGGTTTGACTGCACATGCAGTATGCACACTCATAAACTACCACCCATGACCTTACTCTGACAGACAATTATGACAACTTCATCGGTGTCTGTAAATATGTGTGTGTGTGTGTGTTTCTATTTGCATGAAGGTGACAAATGATTTCGATGCCTCTCCAAAATCGTTCTGTCAGTATCTTCCTCTGCGGGCGCTGATGACAAGCCTGATTGTCAACACGGTGAGATATGAGGACATGCACAGACACACACACACACACAGTTCCAACCCTCACGGCCATGCGACTGGAGGCTTTTAATTAAAGCTTCGACAGTGAAATGAGAAATGAGAGGTTAAACATCGTTGGTGGGAAGGGGGGGGAGGTGTGGAAAGGAAGGAGAAGGTCAGTGTGTCTTCTATAAGGATGTCCCATGCATTCATTAATCCTCTTTACCTTTCCAACCCTCCCCCTTTCTCTCTCCTCTCTCTATATTCTGGCCTTCCCCCTACCTTTCTCCTTCGCTCTCCCCTGCCCTGTCCTGTCCTCTACCTGTCCCCCTGTCTCCATGTCAGATATCATCCTGCTCTCCCTGTTGTCCTCGGGAAGTGTGTGTGTTGGTGTCTCCTGCTTGTCTGTGTTCAACGGCCCTTTAACTGTTTGGTTTGTCCATGTCTCTGCACCACAGTTTGCATGCTTAACATATATTTGATTGTGTTTGTATGCATCCCTGTGTGTGTGTGTGTGTCTAATAGCCTGTCAGGTTGTATTGTCTTCTCTTCTCTGAGGGATGGCAGGGAGTGGGCAGCACCAATGCCACCTTGAAGCGTTTCTATTATCGACGGGCGGGAGGTCCCACTGGCGATGGACGTCTGACGGGAGGCTTGATGCAAATACACCCTCTCTGTCTGAAAAGCCGCTCTGCTGCCCCAGGACCAGGGCTCTACTTCTCTCTCTCTTCTTCTCTCTCTTCATCCCTCTCTCTTTATCTCTCTCTCTCTTTATCTCTCCCTCCCTCTCTGTTTATCTCTCCCTCTTGCTCTTTATCTCTCCCTTTCTCTTTCTGTATCTCCCTATCTCTGTGTACCTTCCTCTCTTGATGTGTTTCTGTCTCACTCCCGCAGCGCTCCATTTCTCTCTGTTTCTGTCAATCGTTCATTCACTCTCTCTCACTCTCTCTCTCTCACTCTCTCACGCCATTGTTCCTGATTACTCAGATCAGTCATCTCTCTCAGGCGTTCCGTGTCAGATGCTCTCTCCATCCATCCCTCCCTTTCTCACAACTCTTACTTCTTTTACACACACTTGTGTGCCCTTTAACACAACCCAATCCAAAAGTAGAGAAACCAGTCTTTACAGTCCAAAATGATCTAGGATGAGGTCTCCTGGTGTATATCAGATGATCCAGGAAGTTTCCTGGTACATGTCAGATGACATCAAGATGAATGATTCGAAGGTGGCATGTTATGAAGAGTTCTGTCTGTCTTTCAGGAATGGTGAGACTATTTGGGTTAGAACTCGGTTTACAAGTGGTAAACATCCAGGGGATTAGAGACAGAGTTTGACAAAACACCTCAACATGATGACCAGAATGAATAGTAGTAAGGGGAAAACATTACTAACATCCAGCCAACAGGTGTTCGTTATTCAATCAGGCGGATACAACATCACAGACCCTTGACTGTCATCAGAGCACCACATAGGTTACAGCATGAACACATGAATACTTAATAAGATATATAAGACATGGACAGATAGGATAACAAAAATGAATCTACTGATTGTGATTAGCATAAGTACATGAGAAATCCTTGATTCCTCCCACACATGACATGAATGCTAAATGTTCTATCTGAACTGAAGCAGAGATAAAGGCTGGTCCATGCCAACTCCACCCACAGCTCAAACTTCACAGGGAAACAGAGGGAGAGAGGTAGAGGGAGAGAGAGAAAGAGACAGTCAGATTCTTTAATACAGTGGAATCTTTTCAACTTCCAAAGCCATTTATTCTTCTGTTTGATACATCTGTTAGACTGTGAGGGTCTGTTGCTTTCATCCTTAAGTCAATGTGTGTGTGTGTGTGTGCGCGCATGTATATGTTTGTATATGTGTGATTTTGTGTCTGTGTTTGTGTCTATTTGCATATTCTATCTCCACTGTAAGTCTGCTCATCTCCAATGACCTTTAGCTTATCAATTCTGTGGACCATCATGGATTTGAGACTTCAATCAGCGTTTTATTCTGGCCTGGCCTGCTCACTGACACGATCCTCCACTGCTTACTCGATTTAGACAATAAATAACGCTTGTGATCTTTGTCAGGGGATTGAAACTATCCTTGTTTAAATATGCAAATCAGTGACGTTCTCCTTCCAATCAGCTGAGAGAGCTGTGGATACAGTGCACACACGCTCGCGCAAATGCGCACACACACTTGGCGTTGGATCAGAGAGAGACGTTGTGCCAGTTTGTGTTTACCTCAGTAGTCTTTGAAAGTGATAGCTACTTTCATGGCTGAGCGCCCCCACTGTGTTTCTGCAGCACTCTCATTGGTCCTGATGGAGTAACACTACAACAACAGACAGCGTTGTTTTGAACTTGCTGGATAATCTTTCTGTACATGGCAGAACTACTAGTGACTTGGCATCCAGGGTAATTAAGGTAAGTTAAGAGATAGTGGAGTGACGTATATTTAAAAGCAATGGTGATTTCTATATATATATATTTTTATATTTCACAGCATCTTAATGTCAGGGCCCCTACCATGTTTAGCTTTTTTCCCCTCCCCCCTGTTGCCTCCGCCCCCCCCAAACACACACAGATGACAGCCCCCTCTGTTGTGACGCCCAGTGGACACTCTATCATTCCCTACAGGGACACCCCCCAATGGTCCTGTCAGTTTGTGTTTTTCTGTGTGTGTGTGTTCAAGTAAGTGTGTGTGGGCATGTGTGTTTTCTCTTAGTCTCAGTAGTGTGTGGCAAAAAAAGTATCCAAAGGGATTCTGGGCTCTAACTTGCATTGTATAATCTGACTAGAAGGTATTTTCTTTCTTCCATACACACATGGGACATTCCACCTCTCTCTTCCTTTCCTTCTAAACCCAACATTCTCTTTGACCTCTCCCTGGATTTATTTCTCACTGTCAATATCTCTGTCTCTGTGTAGTTCCCATAACGGGACTATTTCACTTTTTCAAATTGCCTGAAATCAGACACAATCATCCATACATGTATGCATGTATCACATCAATATTGCAGTTAATTTCCCCATGCACCAGAAGATTACTAATGGATTACGCAAAGCTTTAATAATTCTGCATGAACTTTAATATACAGTACATGAGACAAGACTCATATCAATCACAGGATATACCTGGAAACTCAATTTACAACGGCATTCTGCTTGCTAGGGGCAAACGTGACATAGAGAATTGAGTTCAAAACCATCTCAAATGAGATAGCGCTAGTAAGTGTTTCCATGGCTCATGTACACATTTTCTCCCTAAACTTTCCTAACCCTTGAGTCGAAGGATGCTTCTGCAAGCCTTGCTGTCACAACACCCTCCCTTATTTAGTCACAGAGGAGGGGCCTCTGCCGTAAGGCTGGATGAGTCATGGTCACTGTCATTCCAGGTTACTGGCATTCTGGAATTTGATGTTTACAATGGTCAGTATATGACCAGGAAAATAGAGTAATATGACTACAAAACAGCAATGTGTTGGTTTGAATCTTGTGCGTGTGAAGTATGTATTACATTTTGTGCATCTGATGACACGCACACATAAATAAAACCTTTATGAGAATGTGACCAACAACAGAATTTTATTGAGCGTATTTTACAAGGTGCGGTAAAATGGACAGAAATGCTTCAAGCTAAACGCTTGGCTGACCACGTACAAAGACATTAACTTCAGAGTGTGTGTCTTTTGGAATGTGTTTGTGTGTGTAATACAATACTATTACGTTTAGGACAAGATTGGTAACACTGTCAGTGGCATTTTGCACCATTCTTTCCTTCCTTCTCTCTTTCTTTTTCCTTCCTTCCTTCCTTCCTTCCTTCCTCCCTACCTCCATCCCTTCCTCCCTCTGCACTTCCTTCATTCCAGGGGTGAGGCAGCGGTGATCTGCCAGGCTTCAGTATATGTCTTTGTGGCATTCTGTCTCAAACCAGCTTAGTCACAGGCAGCCCTGAGGTGCGACCAATAACAAGAGACGGATAAAAACGAGAGAAAGAGGGGGAGAAAGCGGGAAAATATCAACGTTTGATGTAGACAAAAGCCCTACCCAGAGTCCTCTCTGGCAGCGAAGGACTCTCCAGGTAAGCTTTCTATCGCTCCAGTTATTCCCGATGTCATGAACACACTGATAGCAGAGAGAAAGAGAGTGACAGAGAAAGACAGAAAGTGGGGACGAGAGATGGAGAAAAAGAGAAATAGAATTGGTACTTTGCATGACAAAATCTGAAAGGAGTCTGAGGGAATGTGAGAATGCACACTAACACCAACACACACGTACTGTACATAGATTCAAACACACTCACGTATTTTGCCCCTGAAAAACACTCTGGCACAAGAGAGCATATCTTCAGAGGAAAGTTTCAGACAGGGGCACAAAGCAGAATGTAGGTCAGAATGCATGTGTGTGTGATTACAGTGTGAGTATGAAAGTAAGAGAGTTGCACCTAATTTGTACACATCTTTCAACGAAAGAAAATAAAATTTCTTTGTTGATTGTTAAGTATGAAAGAGGCAGGAAATGGGTTGAGTCTATTGATTGAAGACATATGGCCAATCTTTCTTTTCCTCTGTCTCTGTCTCTCTCTCTACTTCTCTCACTTCCTCTTTCTTTCTTTCTTTCTCTCTCTCTCATTTCCTCTTTCTTTCTTTCTTTCTTCTCTCTCTCTCTCTCTACTTCTTTATCTCTCTCTTTCTCAGACAAATCCTGACTTAATAAAATACCATGGGGGCTGGTCTATGGAGACATATGCGTCTAACATCCAGTCTTGATAGTGAGGCTGTTGTGTGCAACACAGGGGAACAAAGGAAGCCCAGACCAGTCCTAATGTGGCACATCTCATAGTCTGTCTGATGATGGCACAGCAGACACACACACAGATTCAAGGGCAAAGCAAAGTACTGTCCTTGGTAAAAAAAACCCCAAAAAAAACACCTTCTGAAAAGAGAGCAGAACTTTATTGAACCACTTGAGAAATCAATTTTTAAGACTAATGCTGGAACCTACTATACTGACAAGCTGCCCAACACACATACAGATACACTCTTGCTTCCTATTTACATTTACATTACATTTATGCATTTCGCAGACGCTTTTATCCAAAGCGACTTCCAAGAGAGTTTTACAAAAGTGCATAGTAACTGATCATAACAACGAGATAGCCCCAAACATTGCGGGAAGCCAAACATGAAGCATACATTGTGAAAACCAAATAAGTCCCAAAGGGAAGAACAATAAGAGCATGTAGTTACACAAGCAAGAACCTCAAAGTGCAAGAGTGTACCTGTGGAAAAAAGCAAACATCAATAATATATTTCACGGCGAGTACGATCATTTTAAGACAGTTACAACAAACCAACAAAAGCAACAAGTCTCTCAATAAGAGACATTGTGATCCTGGAGGAAACTAACATCAGGTCCAGCCAATCATTCCTAAGTGCCTGTACAGTTTACTGTACAGTATACAAATTCTGTATCTGATTATTCTGCTACAACACTGACATTATTTACTTGTCACTTTAATAGCTCACCTGTGTTTTTGACCTGCAAAAACAAGTGCAAGTCTGGTAAGATTTGTAAGT
Organism: Osmerus eperlanus; assembly: GCF_963692335.1. Classification (NCBI taxonomy): domain Eukaryota; kingdom Metazoa; phylum Chordata; class Actinopteri; order Osmeriformes; family Osmeridae; genus Osmerus; species Osmerus eperlanus. The sequence continues at coordinate 2,032,975 of NC_085028.1, forward strand.
TGCATATCAAATTAAGCTTGCGCAAGTTCAGTCAGGCAAGACCGATCCCTGCACTCGGGCTTTCGTAGTGTACACTACTCATTCCCCCCGCTAAGAACGCCCTTCCTTCCCCCGTTCTCTGGGGTTCAGGTCGATTAGCACTCCTGCCTATCAATTAATGGCGTCACATGATCCGTGCCTTTAAATATGATTCTCTCCCTGTGTAGTTTGTTCATGCTATCAACTGCGCGACCCTCCACCACCCCGTCGCCACCAGGTTCCTGTCTCAGTCTTCGGCTCGATTGGTCGTCGGCTGCTGCCACCGCCACCAGTGTCTGGACTCCGTGGGGAATTCTTCTTCGGGCGTTGGGCAGGCGCCCGTTGATCTATATAATTCCCAGTGGGGTTCAAGCTCCAAACACCTTAGTACATTTATTATTCTGTAATAAACTTATTTCACTCATCCCAGGTCTCTCTTGATTGAAATGTAGTGCAGCTTCTCACGATCATTTCACGGAGGGGAAGTAGAAAATAGGCCATTTTGCTTCACACTGTGAACAACTGATCCAAATGCTAATGATTCTAAGGAATCTATCATCCACAAGCATAAAGTACACACATATGTGACACGCTCTGGTGAAAAGGGACCATTGTCGGCCAAGTGTGGTAGGGCTGACTTGCAGTGCATTGGGCACGCCCCCCTAAAGGTGGGGGTATATATACTTCGTTTCCGCCCGACTGAGTAAATCATTTGAATTGTTTGGCGTGTGTTGTCCGTGGCTGTCTGTCGCTGGAGGAACTCTGGTAGGTTTCATTTATCTGTTTTGCTATCGGGGATTACTATACAGATCACTTGTATCAGTTTGTTAGCTGTGGTGTAACGCTTACAAAAGCGCTTGGTTAACGCAAACATTTAAATCTGCCACTGCAGCGGCATAGGAAGACCTGATTGCAGACTGCGTGTCGCGTTTGTGCTGGCGCATTGGCCGTCCTGTCAATCGTAAGCATAGTTTTTGACTACTGTTTTAACCATGTAAAGTTGTCATTCTGAATTATGTGCAAGTATTTATGTCTTGTGTTTTACCAGGAAATTGATCACTGTTTTCCCTTACCTTAATTTGTTTCGTACTGTAGTCAGTGAGAGCCACCAACACATTTCTTTTGGGTCGTTGTTTCCTTTTGGTTTGTATGAATGTGTGTTATTTTTAGTTAATTGCAATCTGGGTACTACCAACCGTTGGACGTATTAGGCCTAAGGTAACCTTTGTGGTTGCCTCTGACATCTTGCTGTGTGTTCAGATCCCCAAACACATTTGTGTGGAGTGTAAGTTTAACCTTGTTCTGGATTTTGTTGGTCCACTTACTTGGAGTGATTTGTAGTGTGTTAATCCAGATGGTGTTGCTTTTTATTGGGGATTGGTTTGTCAGACTGTGGTTACTGGTTACTCGTGGCCTGTACCATGGTGGGGAGCTATTTTGATGGCAGTGTATGAATGTATGTGTGTATTGTTCTGTAAACTCATTCAACATCAGCGACCGGATATTTATTAAATAAACTAAACTATTTTGCTACATGTCTGCCTCTGCATAGTCATTCAATTGATTAGCCTGCGTCCTGTGGACCTTCATAATAAGTGACAGTCAGGGTGTGTCACACAAGGTTATTTCTCAATTTGTTTTAGATTGTGAAAGGGCATATTGTAAACTTTCAAATGATGTGTCATACATTAAAATCTGAAAATAGTTGAAGAAGATGTGTTTTATGTTGGTAAACCTGGAATGCTCTAGCAGAGAAATCCCCCTTGAAAGATTATACACCTTTTCACGCCTTCTGACAGGGTATGATTGTTTTTGCGTTAATCATTAGACGTGCCGAGCGGCGGTCATTTCACCGCAGTGAAGAGAAATAATATATCTTCGCACTCGATCTAATTCCAGGATCCTGCTTTCTTGACTTATCCTAGATGTGTAAAGCTTATGCAAAATTATGACAAATTCTTTATTGAATTCTATGAAGTTCACTACTGCCAATTTGTGTGTAGACGGGTATAAGCACAATTCTTATTTTATGAGATTAGCGGCAACAATATTTGTAATGGTAAAATTAAGTAGCCTATGTTTTGTAAAGTGGATACACATGTATAAATTAATCAAGTGAGTTACAATTAATGAGTAAATGAGTATTCTACAACATTTTAGAAAGCTAAAGGAGGCCTATTCTTGAGGTGGTGAAAGAGCTTTGTAAGCATTGGAATGCTTGGAATGTTGACGGTAACTTGACTTGAGTAGACTATATCAGTGTACGTTGAAGGGAACTTGAGAGACCAAATCCATTGATTCACTACGCAATCGATCATTAGAAGGGGAATGGGATATCACACTTTCCAAACAGCCTGAAAGATGTATTCACGGTTTACCAGGTCAAACAAAGACAAATTAATCCTGTGCACAATGAAATGCCCGAGATTAGCCTATTCATTATATTTAGTCCGTCGATGTCCTTAAACATATGACAAAAATGTAAGCCAAACACGCAGAAGGCATGCTTGAAAGTTAACAAAACTATAGTGAAACATTATATTTAAAGCCGCTTGCACCCCAGCTAACACATGACGTTGCGGCAACGTTGCCAGTAAGTGCTCAGTTGGTAACCCGCGACGTTACCTTCTGGCAACGTCGTGGCAACGTCGTAGCAACGTTATAAAGGGAATTTTGCCAGTTTGTCCCATGGACAACGTTGCCACGACGTCGTACCTTGGTCGGCTGGTTACGTTATTTTTAGACCCGTGGACAACGTTGCTGCGACGTCGTACCTTGTTCGGCTGGTTACGTTATTTTTTGGTCCCATGGACAAAGTTGCTGCGACGTTGTAACTTTGTCGGCTGGTTACGTTATTTTTAGACCCGTGGGCAACGTTGCCGCGTTAAGTTGCTCTTTGGTCGCAGGACCTTCTCCCTCCTGCCCGTGGCTTATGGATGTTATTCGTGAAGAACGGTCCACCCTTCTGGCAGCTGAGAGGAGATGGCGCAAGTCCAAAGGCGGTCTGGACCTTGATAAGTATCACTCCCTCCTCAAATCCTTCTCTTCTCACATATAACTGGTGCTAAAACCCTCTACTTTCTGAACAAAATTAATCCGTCATTAATCTGTCAGGCCCTCGCCAGCTCTCCACTGGTGTCCCACAGGGCTCCGTCCTTGGACCCCTCCTCTTCTCTCTGTACACCACCTCACTTGGACCAATCATCACCTCCCATGGCTTCTCCTACCACTGCTACGCTGACGACACGCAGCTGTACCTGTCGTTCCCAACGACCGATCCGGGGATCTCAGCTAGGATTGAGGCCTGCCTCACAGACATCTCCGCCTGGATGACCGAGCACCACCTCCAGCTGAACCTCGCCAAAACAGAACTTCTCATCATCCCGGCTAAACCCTCCATCTCCCACGATCTCTCAATCACCCTGGGATCTGCGACGGTGACCCCTTCATCCTCTGCCAGGAACCTTGGGGTTACCATGGACGACAAGCTCTCCCTCACGGCCCACATTGCTGCAGTCTCCCGGTCGTGTAGATTCACCCTCTACAACATCTGGAAGATCAGGAGATACCTGTCTGAGCACTCCACCCAGCTGCTAGTCCAAGCACTTGTCCTCTCCAAGTTGGACTACTGCAACTCGCTGCTCGCTGGTCTCCCAGCATGTGCAACCCGCCCTCTTCAGAGGATTCAGAACGCAGTGGCCCGCCTGGTCTACAATCTACCCAGACTTTCCCATGTTACCCCGCTCCTCATCTCTCTCCACTGGCTACCTATCATGGCCCGTATCAGATTCAAGACCCTGGTACTGACCTTCCGAGCAGTGAACGGGACTGCACCCGTCTACATCAAGTCTCTCCTGCAGCCTTACACCCCCACCCGTCACCTACGGTCTTCTTCAGACAACCGCCTGGTGGTCCCACCTCTCAAGACCGCCCGGTCCCAACACAAGCTCTTCTCCTCGCTGGCCCCCCAGTGGTGGAATCAACTCCCCACCTCCATCAGAGACACTGACTGTCTCTCCACCTTCAAGAAAAGGCTCAAGACGCACTTGTTCCGGGAGTACAACGGTACTTAGGAATGGTTCGCTTGACCCGATGTTAGTTTCCTCAAGGATCACAATGACTCTTGCTTAGAGACTTGTTGCTCTTGTGGTTAGTGGTAACTGATTTTGGTACTCGCTGTGATATATTGTTTTATTATTGTTGCTTGTTTTTTCTACAGGTACACTTGCACTTATAGCGGTTCATGTTGTTTAATTGTAACTTGTTTAACTACATGCTCTTATGGTTCTTCCCTTTGGCACTTACTTTGGTTGTTCACAATGTGTGCTTCATGTTTTGGCTACTCGCAATGTTTTAGTGGCTATCTTGTTGTTATTATCAGTGACCTATGCACTTTGTAAAGCTCTCTCTTGGAAGTCGCTTTGGATAAAAGCGTCTGCTAAATGAATAAATGTAAATGATTAAGCAAACATTCTTTGTATAGCACACCAAAGCTGTATGACACACAATGCAAATTTGTGCTCCAATAATTTTGTAATACAAAATTGTTAAATGTGACCAAAAGGTAAGCGACTTTTAAGACAAGTCATCACAGAACATTACAATTCTTCCTTAGCAAACCTGCCCCTCAGTCTGCCCCTGAGCAACAACTTTGAGCATTGCCCATTTCAACGCATCACTGAAACTGGGGTTTCAGAAGAGATTTTGCAGGGGTTCAACCGTCTTGTACGCATTGGATTTCAACTGGAAATGAGTTACTTCAAAGGTGAGTTTCATTACAGAAATAGTTTTAAATATATAGACATATTTTCAGAAATTGGATGGGGCATGCTATTACGTATATGTTTGAAATTGAGGCTATTTAGCCTGTTTATGTGCTATCAGATTCACATTGTTTACGTTAGGATTTTGCTAGCTAGAGGTTAAACCCTCCAGAAAGTTATGTTGAAATACTGAAAATGCATAGGCCTACATGTTATCAAAGTTTAACGTCTCACAAATCACCCACAAAAGATTCAGTGAAAATAAAAATTAAATGCCCATTAAATGCCGACCAACTCCAACCAACGCAAACTGTCGGATAAATGTGCGTGTCGGGCTACGCATTTATAGACCAACTGCAATCTAACCCTCAAAGTGTATGACATTCTTCATGACATTCATTCTTTATTCATTTCAGTTTTTGCCTATTGCTTAGACAGTTTTTGCATAATTTGGCTTGTTATGTCAAAACTCTACACACAAGCCACTCAGACATAGCACTTGGAGATTAACGACTCACATCTATGCCAAAATGAAACACTGCAATCAAAACTTAACACTCCTTTCTAAAAATCCAATTCTTGCAACAAAACCATACACACAAGCACCATTTGAATTACTCTTTCATATCACCAGAAACACACCGATGGGCTTTATATAAAACACTGCAGTCTTTGTTTCTATTTTTATTGTCATTTTCTCAGACTCGACTCAAAAGTAGAATTTATGCAGTAATCAAAGAAGAGTTTTTACAAAAACAAACATTCTTACAGAAATAAAGAAAAATAGAATCACAAATCATCAAATTAAGCAACAAAACAAAAGTTTAAAAAAAAATTACTGGATAAATTGCTATTGAAAAAAAACATATACTTCTTGTGTGTGTGCGTGTGTGTGTGGTGGGGGGCTGTGTGTGTGTGTGGGGGGGCTTATGGATCCCGCATTCTGTTTGGATCTGGCCATCCCCATCAACATCACAGGCAATGTCCTCGCGGGCTAGGCATCGGAGAAAATATTACCTTGTGTGCCGAATCCACCCTTGGATTGATCCCACCTCAATGTCTCCGCATGCCTCTTCCATTGCTTGCAGAAAAGGCATGCGGCCGTGTGGTTGCTGATCATAAACTTTCCACCGCCATGCTGAAAATAATTCCTCGATTGCATTTTACAAAGGGGCTGTAAGGGGCCAAGTATAATGGTGTGAAATGGTTATGGTTGTTGAACCAATCTCGGACCAGAGCAGCCCGGTGGAAACTAACATTATCCCAGATGACAACAAACCTGGGCTGCTCTGGTTTGTCCTGCACAACTGCATGCAGTGCATCTAAAAATGCTATGATCTGTCGTGTTTTGTAGGGACCTACAGTGGCATGGTGATGCAGGGCTAATTGCACTAATTTCAGCACACAAGGTGATATTTCCCCCACACTGCCCAGGGACATTTTCAACGGCCCTTTGTCCAACTACGTTACGACCCCGACGCCTGGTTTTGGCCAGATTGAAGCCTGCCTCATCCACGTAGATGAACTCATGTGGCAGTTCGGAGGCATCAAAATCCAGAACTCTGTATCAGAAAATATTGAAACGTGTTACTGAAAACACATACAGTAACTACAATGGCTATATTTTCAGTAAGGGGTGGGTTGGGTTGGGTCAGTATAAACAAAAAATACAAGCTACATGCAGGGCAGGCGGCAGCATAGACCCTCATTCCCACATTACAATATATAGTATGTAAAGTAAAGTGACACATACCTGCACATAATCATGGCGCAGATCCTTGACCCTGACACTGTTCCTCTCAAATGGCACCCTGTACAGCTGCTTCATTCTGAAGTTATGTTTCTGTAGGATGCGACTTAGTGTAGAAATGCTGACCCTGTTGATATTGTTGAATACGTTTCCATTTTTAATCATGCATTATTGCAACTCACAAAGTCGGATTGCATTATTTTCTCGCACCATTTCAATAATGGCAAGCTCTTGTTGTTGAGTGAAGAGCTGTCCCCTTCCACCTTGAAGAGGACGTCCAACCATTCTGTAGGAAATGCCACCACAAGTTGTCATTGGTTAGGTTCTTTTTCACATACTGTACTTTCAATCTGTACACAGTACTGTAACATTACAATGGTATTCCTTTACATATAAAGGATCATTTACATATACTTCACAGCTTACAGTAGTACAGTAATACTGTAATATGATACAGAATCATGTGACACATACAATAGGTACAGTCTGGAGTAGAAACTTGAAGATATACCTGTTCTCCAGTCGGAATGTCCTTATTATCGATGCTACTGTGTAGCGACTGAGGTTAGGGTGGACTCTTTGCCCAGCCTCCCTCATGGACAGGCCATGATTTATCACATGTTCCACCAGAGTAGCCCTGATGTCATCTGATACACGTCTCCGCACTGGTCTTTGTCCTCGTCCTCTTCCACGTCCGACTCCTCTCTTTCTATGTCCTCCTCTTACTCTGACTCTCATTGCCTCCATGCTTGCAAAGTTTTTTTACAGTTTTTTCCAATTGCTTAAGCACAATTTTGAAAACAGGGCTCACTTTGTCAAAACACAACACACGATTCACACAACAAGACACACAAGTAGCAGAACACCTCCAATCTTTTGCAAAATGAAACACTTCGTTCAAAACTATACAATCATGTATAAAAACCCATTTCTGTCACCGTATGCCACACACGGTTCATAAAATTGGACTCTGTTTGAACCAGTTACACACTGTAGTGCAAAATTTTAAACACTTTTACACTAACTATTCTTTTCTAATGATATAACCTGCTTGATTTTGTCAGAGATATTGTTCCAGTAGAGTACGTACAAGTACATGAATATGTTGACCAAACACAACACACAAGACCAGTACTGCACACTGCACAATATTTTCACATTGTCTACGTAAAGGTTGCATTTTGTGCAGAAAATCAGAACATATTTCAAATCAAATACTGTAGTAGGCTAAATAGTAGTCTGTAAACACACCAAATACATTTGTGGAGACAAAAGAAAGAATACAGCAAATGACAGTACATTATTTCAATCATGGACTGCAGTGAATATGTACAAAAAAAGTACTGATGTAGTGCATATAGCTGTAGCTACATGTAGCTACATTTTACTGTATTGTACTGTAAACAGTAGAGAACAGTAGTTGTCACCTGTGCTCTTGTCGAAATGTCCAAATTACTATTGCAACAGTATTTTGCAAATAGTGTGAGGATGAGAATGTGCTTATAGTTGTGCAGGTCTGGCCTTCTATTGTGCTCCTTGAGTGTCAGATTTCACTAACTGTGTTATTTGACATTTTTGTGTCCAAGCAATTGGGAAAAACTGTAAAATAGCTTACCTGTGGCCTATTTGTAGTGCTAAGGCTCAGACCGATTGGTGTTCTGTTTTCAGTGCAAGTGTTTTCAGGTGTGTACGTAAGTGCCTACAATTGCCAGATGAGTTTAGCATTTTGAACAGCGTGTTTTCCCAATGATAACAGGAGATTTAGTTTTTTAACAAAGTGTCTAATGTAAGAAAATGTTTGTAGTGTTGCAAACAAAGTGCAAAGTTGACAATGTGTTTAAGCTATGGTTAAACTGTGTTTAAGGTATGCAACAAGAAGTTAGGTATTGAGGCTTTGGTATAAGCATTCGTTTTTAGTATGTAAGCAATAGGCAAAAACTGTAAATTACATTTTGCTGAATGATTAAAGGGCTAGTGTCGTGGACGTTTTTGAGAGAATCAATCATAAAGCCGAAATCGGGTGAAGTACAGAGTTAATGTGTATTTGACGTATGACGTAAACATAATACAGTTTTTCTCAATTGCTTACACACAATACTGGTACTTGAGACACAATGACCACAACATGTAACTCATGCACCAACCCCCTGAACCAATTCTGCTAAACTACAAGCACAATTCCTGCTTTACGATCAAATTGCAGTTCTTTTTTCAAAACACTACATACAATTCTCTGTATTTGGCATAATTTTCATGAAGAAAATCTTTTGTTTTCACGAGGAACATACTGCCATTCAAATATGCACACTGACTCATCACATGGGAAAACACCTGTCACAGAGTTTTACAATTAGCAATCAGAGCTTCATCTTAAAAGGGCAACAGGTGACCTCTTCTGTTTTGGAGCAATGGATGCCAACATTGAAAACAGAGGCAGAGGAGTGAGAGTAAGAGGAGGAGGACGGGGAGGACGAGGAAGGCCAAGGAATGTAATCTCTGATGAGATCCGAGCCACTTTGATGGTCTAACAATGAGGAAGGCTGGGCAAAGAGTACAGCCAAAATGTGAGCAGGTACACTGTAGCATCCATCATCCGGACTTTCCGAAATTACAGTTTTTCTCGATTGCTAACACACAAAAATGGTATGTGTAAGCCATCCCCACAAAACCATTTTGCCAAATCCCAGCAGAAAGACCATGTACCCCAGTCTTTAAACACAATTTACCCTTTTTGACACATTTCTCAGGTTCATTCACACTTCTTTGCAAAAGTCTAAACACACCTCTTACTTTAAGACACAATTATCACCATTATGTCATTCAGAAAACACTGCCATTTGATAAATAAACCCAAAACAGCGCAATTCAAACACCCTTAACAACCAATTATCCATGTGTAAGCACTAACAAGCAAATATACTCAACAAGCAATCAGGGGTTTGGAATGAATACAAAGGTAAGCTCATCTGTACTTTGAAATCATGGATGCAAATATCAGAAGAAAAGGAATAATTGTCCAAATTAGAGGAGGTGGACAAGGGAGAGGAAGAGGCAGAGGAAGAGGAAGAAGAACAACAATCTCAAATGAGATCCATGCCACACTATGACAGAAATCCCTATGACAGAACAACCTTCTCCAAGCCATGGAAGAAGTTTGTGGGGACATTGCTCTTGAGTCTTGTCATGGATGGCTCAGGCATTCAGGGGCATTTTCCCTGCTGTTTGGCTAGAGAAAACATTGCCTGTGATGTTGAGGAAAATCTCTGGCCTGACCCTGGTCAGAGATAGGATGCTGACCCACAATGAACAGTACTGTACTCAAGCTCTGTTACCCAGGTAAAAATTATTTGTTTATTTCCTTGTTTTCTTAGCCTTTGTTCCCCAAATTACAATTTACAGCAATACATTTGTGTTGTTGACTAACAGTACTACTATTTGTATACTGTGACCACTACAGTAACAATAGCTCAAAATGCAATTGCTGTATAATGTAAATAGAAAATAAACAGCCTGTAAGAAGGACAATTGCAGTAATTGTGAGTTTTATGACATCATGTCAAACTCATGAGGTGGAACATATCTAAAATTCAGGGACACGTTATAGTCAATGGTTCTTGAAAAGCTTTTTATAATAGTGTTTTCAATTCCTCCCAGCAGTGTCTAAAAGGTATTCAGAAGGTTGAATTTATTTGAGGGCTTTGTGTGTATTTTGAATTCAAAGTTAGGTTTATACGACAGATAATATGGTTTTGACTACTGTGTTTGATTTTGGGTCAAAAGCCAAGGGTTTGGCCAAAACAGTGTAAGTATGAAGATGTGTGTTTAGAGTTTGGAGAAAACACAGTACACATTCAAGAAATGTGTCTTAGCAATTGAGAAAAACTGTAAAATAGGTAAGAAATCTACTCTCACTACAAAATTGCAGTAGGCCTACTGCATATCAATACAGTACTCAATGAGTACAGTAGTACAGTATTGCCTGTGGACTGTTCTGTAAAAAATAAAGTATGTTTCAAATATTTGGGAAATGTATTCCTACTTTGTATTCCTACACAGTATTTACAGTATTTTACTATTTGTTTGGCAGAACTTAAAGATTACCAACACAAGGTGGTCGGGAACCTATTCTGTCTCCTGAACAGGACACTGAATTCATGAACATGGTCCTAGAAAATAACGCCATAACTTTACGGCAAATACAAAGTAAAATAATAATAATGTAACTGTATACAGTATATATTAAATTATTCTGTTGTTTTGTATGTAGACCACTGTATGTGCAACTTTGTGTTGGTTGGGATGTACACTGTGTACATTGTTTTTGTGGGAAAAATTAAATATATTTGTTACCGTGTATTTGTTTTGTGTTCTGAGTATAAAAACAATATTCTCAAATATTTTACAACACACTTGTGTATGTACTGTCTGTAGTAAGTGTAACACTGAACAAAAAAAGGCCTAAATCACTATGATGAATTAAGAAGAAGTATTTTCCATTCATCAGTGTTTTACATTGAGAACATCAGTGTTCAAATGGTTCTTATAAATGTCTATTCATATGATGGTTTGTGTGTGTCATTTGAAAACAAAATACAATTTTGAGATTAAATAACATTGTTTTGAATGTAAAGTTTAATTTTGCAGGAGAAGTGAGGGGCTTTTCCATTGTGTGTGTGTTTTTTGATTTGTGTGTAGAGTTCTGAGAGTATTCAGAAAATGTGTGTAACCAATCAAGAAAAACTGTAACATTACCAACATAACATTATCGACACACAAACATAAGACAAAGACACAAAGACAATTCCATACAGCTCCATCTAGCATTCTAGAATGGAACCGGAAGAATCCAGCCCACCAGCACTACCCAGCTGTTGGCCCTGAACCCCCCCAAAACATTCTTCAACAGACCATTTTATAGATACGAAAGTTCTCAAAAGTCATTGGTCCATCCTACAAACTTGCAGCTATACCAAATCTCTTCTGTTATTGGTTACAGTTTTTAACAATTGTTTGGCACAATTTTCACAACCTTCACTTCATGTACCAATTGCTTGACCGAATTTGGCACTCCCTTATCTGCATTAGACTCTGATTTTCCTTTTTTACACACTGATGTCAATTACACATCACCTTGTTGTCAAAACACTACACACAATGTTCAGTTGTTGCACACACTTCTCAAGTAAAGTCTCAAAGCATCAACCTACAACACACAAATATTCAAATCTCTAAACACTCAGGTCTGGTGAGCAATTTGCGATCAGGACTGCAACATAAAAAGGGCCTTGAGCCTCTGTTTTGTTTGGTGAACAATGGAGAACGTAGAACATATTGACAAGCAGAGAAGGAGAGGGGTAAGAGTGAGAGGAGGAAGAGGACAAAAAGGAGGATGAAGAGGAGGACAAGGAGGAGGATGACAAGGAGGAGGAAGAGGAGGACGACAAGAAGAAGGAGGAAGAGTAGGAGGAGGAGGAGAAGAAGAAGAAGAAGGAGGAGAAAGAAGAAGGAGAACGGTGATCTCTAATGAGATTCGGGCCACCGTGGTTGACCATGTGCTCAACCATGGTTTGAGAATGAGGGAGGCTGGCCAGAGGGTCCAACCAAATCTCAGTCGCTTCACAGCTGCTGCCATCATTAGAACCTTTAAAATGGAAAACAGGTATGAATTATATTTGCCTTGTGTACTGAAATACTGCATATCAATAGAATACAGTGTGCTCACAGTATTTGTATTTTGCAGGACTGAAAGAGAACCTCACTGTGGAGGAAGAACACACACTTTCACAGCTGAACAGGACACTGAAATTGTAAATATGTTTTGTGAGAACCACGCTATCACACTCCGAGAAATACAAACTAGGATCCTGGCTGACCATGCTACATTCATGAACGTCCAGACCGTCAGCCTGTTCTCTGTGTGTACCGAAATCATTTTTTTTGCTGCATATTTGTGTACTGTTTTATGTTTGACTATGAAAAAAGTAGGCCTACACTGAGACATTTTACAAAAGGAGAAATGGCTCATTCTCCAGAGCCATTGTCATTCATATGGTGTGTTCCATTTCTATAATTGTGTTTTCAATTTTGCACATCAGTGTGTTGTGAATGCTTGGTAGTGTGCAGCAAATACTTAGTTGTGTGTAGTGTTATGAATGGTATGTGTGTGTCATTTGACAATATGGCTGTGTGTACCAAATGAGAACACGAGTTCCATTTTGTGAACAGGTCAGAGATTTGATGGCAAAGAGTCATCTTGCAAAGGGAGTGTCAGGTTTAGCATTTTGTGTGTGAGGTTTTCAGTTTTGTGTGTGCAGTTTTGAGAAAGCCGTTATTGTTTTGAGAAACGTGTGTTAACAATTGTGAAAAACTGCAACTCCTTAGAACAATACAGTTGAATCCACATTGTCTTCAGACCAACTGTCTCTTCCTTCCAAGTGACAAGAACTCTTCCAGGCCACCCAGACTTCACGTCTCTAGACTTCACGTCTCCTAGTTAGGTGTCATAAAATTACAGTTGGCATCTCTACCAAATGGAGTTGAATCAACATTCATTGTATCAAGCTTTTTAGCCAACTGTAAACTTATTTTAAAACACATTCATTGTACATATGACCAAAATGTATTTCACACTAGACAACAACATTCCATAGTGACCGACTATCAAACAAATGACAGATTGATGAAGGCCACTTCAGTTTCTGACCTTGCCTTGGCTGCGTGCAAGAAGAGCCATCAAGCAATCATTGGGCGACCATCGACCCCCTATCCGCACTAAAAGTAGCCTAGGGAAAACCGGCTGCACCGTGATACAAATCAATCACATCAGGCATGACGCGACCACAACTCAACTGGAAGTTTAGGTAATCAAGAATAAATTATGAGTATCGAGTAATCCTAAACATGTTGTTTATTACAGTTTTTCACGATTGCTAAAACACATTTCTTGAAACAGTCAACCATTTTCTCAAAACTGTAAACACAAATCCAAATATTCAAACTCAATTTCCAAAACCTCTGACTCTTCTGGCAAAATCAAACACTCGTGCCTAAACCATGTAACCTGTGCTCAAAATCAAACTATGCTTTCTGATCATAAACACAACCAATGAATATATAAACACTATGGAGCAATCATTAGACACAACACAAAAACAGCACACAGCACCCAGGGCATGTAGTTACATGTAAAAATAATTTGTTTATGTTTACACAGTAAATTAATTTACTGTAGCAATAAAGCTATACTGTAAATGTTTTATGTATGTTATGCTACAGTAAATGCAAAGAAAAAACCCTCTGGTGTGCTGACATTGTCCCAAACCACCATTAGAAACAAGTGTGAACAATTTTGAGTCATTGTGTTTTACAGATGACAACTGTGTTGTAGTTGTGTTTACCATTTTGCAGCACAAGTGCATCACAGTGCAAAATGTGTTTAGTGAATAAGAATGTGTTTAGAGTTTTGCCAAAAGAGTGTCTGATTTGACAAATTGGTTTAATTCACTGAACATTTGATTCAGAGAATGGGGTTTAGTGTTTTAGCAATGGTGAAAAACTGTATATTGAGTGACTTCTTCAACACTTTATGTTTTGTATTATGCAAGAAAAGGAAAACTGTAAAAAACAAAAATTCAGACAACAGCCCCTTTTTACCAGTGCATCTTCACATATACACATATACACGTATACACACACACACACACACACACACACACACACATACACATGCTTGAAGTCTTACTAGTAACATATTAGCAATTAAATCTCTGACAGTAAGGTAGAACATCATGAGATATCTGACGTGTACGCATTGTTCAGTAATTGAAACCCAGCTAAGCTGAGTGTGTGTGTGAGAGAGAGCATGTGACTGGCAGATGTGTATACAGTATTGCATTTTAGCAAGAGTAAGGAGTGTGTGTGGAGTGTACGCAGCTGACAAAACTGTCAACATAACGACTGAATTACTGCATCACCAGGCTAACCCATCTGCAGACGCCGAACCCTGGCCTCTCTCCACAACCTGTTCCAGCTCATCGAGGATCCTGAGAGAGAAACTGACACACACAAGATGAAACGTTCCCAGATAATGAAACTTAGTAGGGGATTCATGAGTGCTGGGACACAGTGCACAGTTGAACTGCAATGTAGAGAGAGCTTTTAGATTGAAGGAACAATTCCATAACCTGTACTTACCTTCTGTGTATTTAAAAGCTTCAGAGAAGGACTCTTACACAGGACGAATGTGTGTGTGTACACACTTTCAGGTGTGTGTACAGTACGTAGACTGCAGTGAGATCTGACACAAATAGAGCCTAACAACTTGGAGAGAGATTGTTACTGCCAACATCCTCTCAAGACAAAGGCGTGGGGAAAAGTGAGCATAATGACAACCAATGACAGCAATCTCCATTGTGTTTTTTTGTTTTTGAAATCTCTGGTGTATGTTGTTACTAGCGATGTTTGGATGAGATGTGAGAGCCTAGTTGTTCCTCCCACAGTACTCACTTGGAGAAGAAGACATCATATCTTCTTGCTTGCAATACACTGAAGCTAAAGGGTACTAATGTTCTGTGGTCTGTAAACACAGTCTGGCAGAGTATTGTGTGCGTGTGTGTGCATTTCTGTCTTTGTAATGCTTGTTGTGTGTGATCACGTACTAAACCATACAGTCCACAACCAACTCAGTCCTTTTCTCTCTCTTTTGTGTGTGTTTGTGTGTGTTTGGTATCTGCCTACATTTCCCCGACCTCTCAGGATCAATGTCTCTCCCACCTGACTGGAGGAGGGAAATCCTGTCGTCATGACAAAACTGCGAGGGCCAGAATCACCATGGAGACACTCGCTATCAAATGGAAGCCCAAACAGAGGTATTAAGCTGATCCACTAAATAGTGCTCCATTGCACACGTACACACACGCCGACATACAAACACACAATGACACACTCACGCAAATGAACGATTGTTCTTTTTTATCTGATATTTCAGCCAATGTATTCTGTCCATCAGACAACTGAAATGAGTCCCAGAAACCCTCATCAGGAAAACCTCATCTATAAGGTCTGATACAGAGACACTCTTCCTGTTATGATACGTTTAATTGGGTGTGCTCAAGCCTTCGGCGAGAGCACAACCTTTGTTCTCTCACATATATATTTATTTATTATTATTTATTTTCGCCCCCCTAAAACTCAGTCAATATCTGGCCTACATACACAACGGCGGTGTCAAAAGGTTCGTCTTGGTAGCGATTGCATTGCTTCTATTGGAATTTACGTTCCGTTGCATGGTTTAAGCTGAAGTTAAGTTTTTGTGGCGAAAAGTGAAGCTAACGGTGGCTAATTTGCTAGCCACAGTCACTGACGTTACTAACGTCACTACGTCACTAACGTCACGAAAACACGCGTGACTACCTTTGGCAGAACATTCGTTTCGCATCTGTTAACTTGGGGGATAGCTAGGCTAACTATAGCTTTACTGCAAGGCAGCTGCAGAAACGCCACAAGCAAAGAGGCCAGGGTGATAACTATTTACTCATTTTACTTTGTGATATGACACACAATTGTGATGTGTAATGTAACTACAATATAAGATGATATTATTAAGGAAGTACATCTACTTTCGGAAACAGTAGTCTACTATTTCACTGAAGTATTAGCATCATGACATTAGCCTGTGTTGCCCGGGCAACACATACTACAGTGGTCTATGATGTAGCGTTATCTGTTTTCAATCGTTTAAATAAACATTCCTCACATATACATTTTCGTTGTAGGGTTTATTCTGACATTAGTAAACGATTTGTTGGTGAAATTACCATTACCTGTGGTTTCAAACCAGAGTAGCTCACTGCAACGCTGTAGCTTACGTGAGACACACTACAAAAACATCTACACTACACAGCTGTTTAGGAAGTCAAACGGCGACAGAACATGTTCGGCACTCCCCTTACTTAAATCAAAAGTCTATCTAACTACTAACCTGAACTTCATTGCCACAGCCTAAACGTTGTCAATCTGTTCATGAAAATAATTAATTTCAGCTTAAACTGTACAACGGAACGTTAAATCCAATTCAACCAACGCAATCGCTACCAAGACGAACACAGCAGTAGTCTAGTACTGTACCGTAGTAGTACAATTTACCGGGGCAGCTTCTCCACACAGGGCTATATCGCATTTTGCGTTGTTACTGACAATGATCGCTACCAGTGAGCTTTTTATGAATGAGCGATTTTCCACTAAATAAATGTCAAGCTTATTTGGGTGTGCTCAAGCCTTCGGCGAGAGCACAACCTTTGTTCTCTCACATATATATTATTATTCTTATTATTCTTTTTGCCCCCCTAAAACTCAGTCAATATTTGGCCTACATAGACAACGTAGGTGTCAAAAGTTTCGTCTTGGTAGCGATTGAGTTGCTTCTATTGGAATTTACGTTCCGTTGCATGGTTTGGGCTTAAGTTAAGTTTTTGTGGCGAAAAGTGAAGCTAACGGTGGCTAATTTGCTAGCCACAGTCACTGACGTTACTAACGTCACTACGTCACTAACGTCACGAAAACACGCGTGACTACCCTTGGCAGAACATTCGTTTCGCATCTGTTAACTTGGGGGATAGCTAGGCTAACTATAGCTTTACTGCAAGGCAGCTGCAGAAACGCCACAAGCAAAGAGGCCAGGGTGATAACTATTTACTCATTTTACTTTGTGATATGACACACAATTGTGATGTGTAATGTACAATATAAGCTGATATTATTAAGGAAGTACATCTACTTTCGGAAACAGTAGTCTACTATTTCACTGAAGTATTAGCATCATGACATTAGCCTGTGTTGCCCGGGCAACACATACTACAGTGGTCTATGATGTATCTGTTTTCAATCGTTAAAATAAACATTCCTCACATATACATTTTCGTTGTAGGATTTATTCTGACATTAGTAAACGATTTGTTGGTGAAATTACCATTACCTGTGGTTTCAAACCAGTGTAGCTCACTGCAACGCTGTAGCTTACGCGAGACACACTTCAAAAACATCTACAGTACACAGCTGTTTAGGAAGTCAAACGGCGACAGAAAATGTTCGGCACTTCCCTTACTTAAATCAAAAGTCTATCTAACTACTAACCTGAACTTCATTGCCACAGCCTAAACGTTGTCAATCTGTTCATGAAAATAATTAATTTCAGCCTAAACCGTACAACGTTAAACGTTAAATCGAATTCAACCAACGCAATCGCTACCAAGACGAACACAGCAGTAGTCTAGTACTGTACCGTAGTAGAATTTACCGGGGCAGCTTCTCCACACAGGGCTATATCGCATTTTGCGTTACTGACAATGAATGATCGCTACCAGTGAGCTTTTTATGAATGAGCGATTTTCCACTAAATAAATGTCAAGCTTATTTACGTTTTTGGGGGCATATTTTCAGTTAGCAGATGGTACTGTTTGAATCGCGATTCCATCTTCTACTGCCGGTAACGTCGTAGAATAATCTTCAAAGGGGGTTCTTTATTAATGAATAATGCCTGAAAATATCACGAGAAGGGAAAACTTAAAAGGACGTTTAAGTCATAGAGATTAGGTCAATTTTTACACCGCTCTGCCAAATTTATTCGTTTTGATTCAGCTATGAGGCTGCCTCTTGCAGGGGAAATGAGAAGACATCTATTTCATTCTACACTTCACTCGTATTTTGAGTTGTAAATGAGCAGCATTTTTGTCTGTTTTTTTTAAAAATCTATTTAATCTTTATAAATAATAACTATGCATTTTCATATAAAATATACAGAAATCAGTTGTAAAAATGTCATTCAAAAACGGACCCCTGTGCAACCGACGCAAGCAAGCACACCCTACAATTTCCCCAGAAATTGTACCCTCTCTAGTTTCAATCGGTTTCCTCCCTGCATCAGAACAGATTCGCTGAATGTGAACCTAAAAGTAGTCCTAAGAACCATGTGACAGTATGTCAATCCAGAACTTCATGTTTCCCATCTCACCAGCTATACACTGGAGCGGTTGTGTATCTCAAACAATTGCTCTTTGGTTATCCAGATTCCCATAGTTCTGTAAAACCAAAAATAATGTTCTGCTCCATCAGAGAGCTGAAACGACGGAGACAACATCATCGCACCCTGCAGAGACTTTCTCTCTTTCCCTCCCCCCCCCCTCTCTACCTCTTTGTCTCTTTATTTTTCTCCTTCTCTCTCTCTCTCTCTCTCTCTCTCTCTCTCTCTCCACAGTCTACAGTCTATCTTCCATTATCTCTCTCGATCCTTCCCTCTTTCTCTCTCTCTCTCTCTCTCTCTCTCTCTCTCTCTCTCTCTCTCTAGAGTCTATCTTCCATTATCTCTCTCTATCCTTCCTTCCCTCCCTCTGTCTCTCTCTCTCTCTCTCCAGTCTATCTTCCACTATCTCTCTCTATCCTTCCCTCTCTCTCTCTCTCTCTCTCTCTCTCTCTCTCTCTCTCTCTCTCTCTCTCTCTCTCTCTCTCTCTCTCTCTCTCTCTCTCTCTCTCTCTCTCTCTCTCTCTCTCTCTCACTAGTCTATCTTACATTATCTCTCTCTATCCTTCCCTCTCTCTCTCTCTTTCTCTCTCTCTTTCTCTTTTTCTACAAATACCCTGGATGAGAGTGAGAAACATCCCACATGGACTTGTTGAGACGTACTGTCTCAGGTTGCTAATGAACACCCCAATCGAATCAACCCAATCAATTAATCCGATTAAAGTATGTAATCCCATTATTTCTGCACCTTGCCCCCCCCCCCTCCACCCCCTCTGGTCACCTGAATGATGGAGAAATGGAGGAAACAGAGGCATAAGAGCGAGAGAGGGATGAGCTCCGAATAGATTTATGAGCTGGAATGAGATTGGCTCATCCTCTTGGTTTAACGGTCACTCATAAAAACCTGAACTTGCCACTGCGTTAAAGACATTGGCGTGAGAGAGTGGGAGACGCATGCACGTACATGCATGAATGTGTCTGTGGGTCTGTGCATACGTGTGTGCATGTGTGTGCATGTGTGTGTCTGTATGTGTCTGTGTGTACGTAAGTGTGTACGTGTCCTCGATTGTGTGTGCCTTTGAAGATGCAAGTGTAATCCACTTTAATTACAGTTTTTCACAATTGTTAACACACATTTCTCAAAACAATAACGGCTTTCTCAAAACTGCACAAACAAAACTGGAAACCTCACACACAAAATGCTAAACCTGACACTCCCTTTGCAAGATGACTCTTTGACATCAAATCTCTTACCTGTTCACAAAATGCAACTTGTGTTCTCATTTGGTACACACAGCCATATTTTCAAATGACACACACATACCATTCATAACAGTACACACAATAAGCATTTGCTGCACACTACCAAGCATTCACAGCACACAGTAGTGCAAAATTGAAAACACAACTCTAGAAATGGAACACACCATATGAATGACAATGACTCTGGAGAATGAGCCATTCTCCAGAGTAAAACAGCACAAAAGGCAAAAAAAGTTTTATTTCTGAACAGTACAGTACTGTCAACAGGCCTGCTCAACCCATTGCAGCACACAAAGTGATGTTCCCATCACGCTGGCCGGGGACCTCAACAATGGCGCGATGGCCAATGACATTTCTGCTCCGGCGCCTCCTCTTCACCAGGTTGAATTCAACCACATCAATGAATATGTATTCATATAGATCATTAGCTGTGTCATGCTCCTGGATCCGCTGGAACAGACAGCATGATAATGCAAGTTATAGTATGGACACAGATGGGTCAACACAGTGGGCTACAGTGAGACAGTGTAGAAAAGGAACAATATTGGATTACAGGTACAATACATGAATGTGTCAGTGCTGAATGTATGGGATTTACAAGCACAAACTCTTGCTGTAACTCCTTGATGTGGTCTGTGTTCCGGTCGAATAGGACCCTGTACACTTGTTTCATCCGCATGGCATTCCTGCGGAGAACACGGTCCAGTGTAGAGAGGCTGACGGTCTGGATGTTTCTGAATGTGGCATGGTCAGCCAGGATCCTGGTTTGTATCTGTCGGAGTGTGCTAGTATTGTTTTCACGAACCATTTTCACAATGTCAGTCTCCTGTTCGGCTGTGAAAGTGCATGTTCTTCCTCCACGGTGTGGTTCTCTTTCAGTCCTGCAAAATACAAATACAGTGAGCACACTGTATTCTATTGATATGCAGTATTTCAGTACACAAGGCAAATATAATTCATACCTGTTCTCCATTCTAAAGGTTCTAATTATGGCAGCACAGTGAAGCGACTGAGATTTGGTTGGAGCCTCTGGCCAGGCTCCCTCATGCTCAAACCATGGTTGAGCACATGGTCAACCACGGTGCCCCGAATCTCATTAGAGATCACCGTTCTCCTTCTTCTTTCTCCTCCTCCTCCTTCTTCTTCTCCTCTTCTCCTCCTTCTTCTTGTCGTCCTCCTCTTCCTCCTCCTCCTCCTTGTCATCCTCTCCCTCCTCTTCCTTGTCCTCTTCCTTGTCCTCTTCCTTGTCTTCTTCCTTGTCCTCCTCTCACTTCTCCTTCTCTGGTTGTTGATATGTTCTAAGTTCTCCATTGTTCACCAAACAAAACAGAGGCTCAAGGCCCTTTTTATGCTGCAGTCCTGATCGCAAATTGCTCACCAGACCTGAGTGTTTAGAGATTTGAATATTTGTGTGTTGTAGGTTGATGCTTTGAGACTTTACTTGAGAAGTGTGTGCAACAACTGAACATTATGTGTAGTGTTTTGACAACAATGTGATGTGTAATTGACATCAGTGTGTAAACAAGAAACAGAAAGTCAGAGTCTAATGCAGATAAGGGAGTGTGAAGTAGTGCCAAATTGGGTCGAGCAATTGGTACATGAAGTTAAGGTTGTGAAAATTGTGCAAAATTTTTGCTTTTTGTGTGTTAACAATTGTGAAAAACTGTAATAACTTGATATTGTTGGAAACGGGCCCAGACTGATGCTTTTCCTGAAGAGTCTCTAGTCTCTCTCTTTGTCCCTGGTTACTGTCAAGCCATGCTGGCTCCCATCCACAGGACTTTGACTCTGCAAAAAGGTGTATGTGTTTGTGGGTGATGATTACTGCATGTGTGTGCGTGTAATGGTAAATGGACTGCATTTATATGGCACTTTTCTGCCTTAGCTGCACTCAAAGCGCTTTACAATGTTTGCCTCTCATTCAATCATTCATACTCACACATACCGACTGCATCGAGCTACCATGCAAGGCACCGGCCTGCCCATCGGGAGCAATTTGGGGTTCAGAGTCTTGCTCAAGGATACTTCAGCACATGACCTAGGAGGAGTCGGGGATCGAACCGCCAACCTGACGATTAACAGAAAACCCTCTCAACCCCCTGAGCCACAGCCGCCCCGGTAATGGTGTGTGTCTGTATGATTTTACTGTTTGTTTGTGTGTGTGCGTGTGTGTGTGTGCGTGTGTGTATGATGGCATGTATGTGTGATGGTAAAGTAAGTGTGTGTGATATTGCACAAACTTAACACCAGAATTAGAAAGGCCACCAGTAAAACAATGTTAATCTCTGTGAAAAGCTGCATGACTGGGATATTGATGCCTTTCTAAATCTGAAGGAATGCTGTCTTAGAGAAAGCTTTTCCATTGGTTGAACAGTGCATTCATCCAACATGGGGTGACACATAGTGGAACACATAAAGTGGTTTAAACAAGAAGCAACAGCAAACAGATAGATGGTGAACTTCCAAAAAGCAAGCTCTTCCCTCTTTCAAAGCACTGTGTCATGAAAATACTGAAGAACGACCCCTGGTGTAACTGTGCTGGCAGACCAACAGAGAAAGCAGAGAGAGAAAGAGAGAGAGAAGCACAGGGGTTACGTGTGTAGGAGAGTAAACAAGGAGCAGAGAGAGTGAGAGAGTCAAAGAGAGGAGAGAGATCAAGAAAGAGAAAAGAGACAGGACAGAAGTTACAGAGAGAAAGAAAGAGAAAAAGTAAAGACAGGGAGTGAGAGACAGATGTGGGGAGGTATATACAAAGCAGACTTTAACCTGTTTACGCTCCTGTTTCGCCCGCGAGACAAAAATGCTGCCTCCCCCTTCCTCAGTTACGACGCACTAAATTCTAAAAAATATATTTTTTAGACGCTACACATGTTATACATCGTTGGAAAGCTACGATTCTTGTGCTTCCATTGAAATAAACCAATTCAAGATCAAGTCGCAATAGCAAGCAAAGTCAACGTCTTTTTCCGGTGAACATTCCTTCAACAATGCCAAAGAAAAAAGTTGTACTCACCCTAAGTTGTTCTAATAGGTCCAGGTGTGCAAATCATGCCATCAAAACTTGATCTGCGTAAGTCCCAAGGGTTCAAAGTATCTAACCATGTAAAGTAATTCGTCCAAATACAATGTTTTACGTTCATGAATAGCCATTATCCTTTGTTTCATTATGCAAGTTAGCCGACGGAAGAAACAACTTGTTCACATAAAAGTGTTATTTTCTCCGATTTATCAACGGAGTATTTACAAAATGAAGGTCTCAAAATGTCCGTTGAACCCTCCCCTTTTGATTGACACCTTGTTCGACCCAATAGGAGCTTCCATGCCCCGTTGACAGCCCTCTAAAGCCAACTAGGTCTGTGCGTCCTGCCCCCCCCCGCCCCCCCCCCCCACACTCGTTCTAAACAAATTTCTCGAACTGGCTTCGACTGGCTCTGAAATTAGCTCGTTAGCCTTGTAGCTGACAGCTAGCTGAAAATGCCAATACCTCATTTGTATGCGTCTGTGGAGCCTTCAAAATAACAGTCGATTGCGCAATATGGTTGACAGAATCAGTGTTCTTTGTGCGCCAATCCTTGGAATCAGATAAAGCACTCCAATGTGTTCATGCTTCAGTTTTTGTGTTTCAGTATTACTAATTAGGGATTTAGCTATTATATATGATATTTCTAAGTACCAGAGATGGGCCAGAGATAACAATTATGAAAAATAATACCTTTTTATTTGACCTTGACCTTGGTTACAAAGGGTCATTTTGGAGTCTCCAAAAGACCCTTTTAGAAAATTCCTGGATGTACTCTTATAAAAACATGTGTCAAATATGAATATATTGTGGTATTATGTTTGACTTTTGATTTGAATTGGGTAAGGCTTCAACCTGTGGTCCAATTTAGTCTTCCAGATAATACCTACCACCTCTAGGCCTCTTCAGGCCTCTGTTTTCAAAACAAAATCTAGGCGGAAATAGAAATTTTCACTTTCCTTGTGTTCAAGCTTCTATTACTCAACACTAGAAGGACTGACAGGGGTCCTGACAACAGGGGACATAACTTCAGAGTGTCAGCTTTCAAAAGAGATCATTTACATGCATGTACTCCAAATGGTTCAAGAACAGCTTCCAATTTACTTTGGGTATGCTGTTTAGGCGTTTTCAGGCAAATTTAACAGGAACATGAAAAGGTTAAGGGTGTTGCTTTACGAAGTTAAATGGAGAAGGGTGATAGTCTCCAGGGGTAGTTTCTTGATTGAAATGACACTTGGTTTTTATTGGGCTGTTAAAAGTGAAGTTTTATCTCCTAAATAATCCGTTCGGCTACTCTTTTTAAACTTTGAGGGAGACTACCTCCGTCATCTTGGGTGGATTTATGTATCGTCTAAGTGTATGTGTGCTACAGTACCTGTCCACGTACGTATCTGGAAGCTTAACTAGTTTAACGACTTTTCATGTCCGTCTTTTTTTCCGCTCCCGACTTCGTTTCACCCCTTCGCTTCTCTTTGCCCCCCTCCCCCATTCTCTCTGTTCTCCTGGAGGGTCCTCCTTCGTTCACCTCTCTCTCAAGTATTGTTTGTTTGTTTTGCTGCTGTTTTCATCATTCTGCCTCCTTTGTAACCCAAACATCTTGTCTTTGTTTCTCATCTACCTCCTTTCCCTTCCTTTCTTCTTCAGTTCTGTTTCGGCGTACAATCGAAAGTATTTTAAAATACGCTCAGCTTTATAAACTTTCAACGTTCAAATGAAAAAAGTATTTCACCCTGTTGGAGGTTTGTGTGTTAGGGTTGAAAGGATTATGGTTAGAGTAAAGAGAAGCATATGGAGCTATACTTTATTTCAGATCAATACTCTGTAACTTATTCAGATATGTGGTTTTGATGCAAAGAGAGAATAGAGAGAGAGAGAGAGAGAGAGAGAGAGAGAGAGAGAGAAAGAGAAAGAAAGAGAGAAAGAAAGAGAGAGATAAAGGTCATAAGAGGAGAGAACCAGTCAAGAGTGGGCTCAACTATACATTTCATGAATTTGTAGCTGGAAATTCAAAGAAATATATATGTTTTATTGTTTCTATTGCATATTTCAGCAACTGGATTCAAGTGAATGTATTCCTTCTTTTGGTTGAAGGAAAGACAAGCCATGTTCCTCAGCCAAACCATTAGCTTTGGAGAACAGCTAATGCTACTGCATGCTAACATGTATCATGTTCTTTATGCTACTCAGCTAAACACATTCAGCAAAATGTTAAATGATTTATTGACAAAGAGCATTTAATGTAAGTAATATATTGCATATCTGTTTAAAGCCAGCACATGGAAATATTTCCACTTGAATAATGACACTCTCTCAGGGGTTAGGGTAAAATGTCCCCAATTCAAAATAATAACCAGTGTCATGGTCTATAGTCAATCTGTTGCTATAGACAAGGCAATGACTCAACCAGCTGAAACAGAACACATTATATAACACTCGTAAAATGATACAGTTGAGTCATGTGCACACATTAACCCTGACCACAAATGGCCTCAGTTGACCTCATATGCTATGAATAATCAGCTGAATAAAGCATGGAGAAAAACAAGTTATAAAGTATTACTGTAAATAGGACTAGGATATGGTACACTTTTTCTCACCCTCTCCTTAACATTATATTAACCCAATATGCCCCCAGATGTAATAATGCCAACAAAAGTTTTGCATAGAAAAAAACATTTAAACTCTTCCGACTGCATTATGCAGGACTATTGCAACATTATGTGAAGCCTACTGTAGACATAGTCAGTCTAAACACACACATACACCTCCTTCTCTACACAAACAAACAGATGCACACACTGAAGTATCCCAAATTAGGTATCACAGTTAACAACATCACACCGATGGCAGTGTCTAGTTGACCTCAGATGTGGGACATGTGCCCATCCTCACAACAGAATACTCTTCTCAAGGGCAATGAAGAAACATGGCTGCCAACAGCAGCCACTTATTCTGAGCGGTCAGTGTTGACGGCACGTTGCCAGTTTGTGTACAGATTCTGAAAGAGGAAATATGCAGAAGCACTATGGAGATACCAGTGTCTGACAAACACAGGTGATTTGTCTTGGCTGATAGCTAGCCGTTGTGTGTGTGTGTTTGTGTGTGTGTGTTTACGTTCTGGTCCCTGTTAGTACAGCTGTCCAATCATAATAGACATGCAGGGAGGGGCCCAGGTGTCATGGTGACAGGGGACTTCATCCACACTGATGGGAATGTTTTCCTCACTGACCAGGTCTGTGTGCTAGAGGAAGTGAGACAGAGGCAGAAATAGACCCAGAAACACAGAGACAGAGGATTAGACAAATGGAGAGTAAGAAGGTTTGGAAGAAGGTGGATTAGGTTTGAGGTTTGAGTTACTTGCTTACAAACACATGATGATGATGATGATGATGATGAAGAGTGCCTGAATGACAAGAGTGACTCACAATAAAATGTGACGATGATCATGATGATGATTATTATTACGATGATGATGATGATGATGATGAAAGAAATGACCTAGAAAAGGCCTGACGAGCACTGCCCCTCTGGTGCATTTAGGACAAGCTCCTCATTGTGACTTTACCCTCCATCAAGAGATATTACGCTGAACAAGGCATCACTTTTACCCCCAGGGTTCTATTAAAAAACAACGTTTGTCATGAGAATGACAAAACTATATTCTCAACTTTATGTGTCATGGTTGGGAAAGCCCCATGGGGTAGCTTGTTTCTCAGAATAACTTCCCTCAGGGGGGTAGTGAGCCAACTATGCAGATATAGGTCAGTCAAGATCTGAAAGTAACTTCTCATTTTATTTAGAGCAGTGTAAAGGTCATGTGACTTATATTCTCCAACTGTTTATCACAAGTTAGTGTGTTTGTGTGCGTGCAGGTGAATGAGGATATGTGTGGTTTTGTTTGTTTCTTCCTAGCAAATTGCATTAAAGCTGCAATAGGTAACACTATAAATTCAATTCTTGTCTAAACTTCCACGTTTTCCTCCAGCACGGTTGTATTGACAGTGGTTTCACAAAATATGCATAAGATGGAAGGCCCGCCTCAACAAAGTCAATTGGCTGGAACAGGATTGCTGGATCATAATTGGCTGGAAAGTAGCGGGCTCTTCAAAATTTGAAAGTGACATTCCCTTGGAATTGAGCTGTTTGTGTTGATAAACAACTCTCAGAGGACCTAGTTAGCTTACACAAGACATGTAAAGGGAGCAAAACTTTTTTTTATTTTACTGAAAATATCTTACTCAGTGTAGCCTACCTCTAAGTCTTCCTAGACCATCATGAAGTCTTTCCTACTGGCATCCTTGCCCAGTGAAACACATTATTACATTTTTTCTTTCTGTTATTCATTAATCCCTGGTGGACCGTAAAAAACATTTCGAAATCTCTTTTTACTCCTCTGTCTCATCCAACGGAGGGCCAGCGTACAGAGCAGCTACATTAAGTTTGGCTGCTCTGTTTCAGTAGGTACTCAGTGACCTCATCAAGAACACAGCCGCTCCAACATTTTCCTCGGCGCTCTGAATTGGCGGTTATCTCTTTCATTGAAGCGCTCCGACGTTCAATTTCGCCTTGCAGAGACAACAGGTGTCACGGCAGACAGAACCTCTGGGAATAGAGTCTTGAGATGGGTAAAGTCTGCTCGGGGAATGGGGTGCTGAGTTTATGTGTGTGTGTGTGTCTGTGTGTGTGCGAGAAAGTAGCGTGTGTTCATCTCTGCCTATTTTTGTGACTGTCCGTTCGTCCTTGTGTGTGTGTGTGTCTCCACGCTCTCTTTACAAAGCTAATTCTTCCACCCAGGTGCATACACGTCTCTTGCTGTAGCTAACAAGGCAATTGACTGACCGATACAAGCGCAATTTAAAGCCTGGTGTTTCCGTAATGTTGAACACTAGAATAATCACTGACACAGCCTCCCCCGACTCACACATACACCTCCTACTTCAGCCCATCCCTCGTTCTCTGTCTCTGATGCTGCTCATTTGATACATTCATATTGGCTCTCCTAACGTTCACTGCAGAAAGGGTGGCCCACATTGGCTCCAGCCTTGCGCATCTGGTCAGCTTTGTTACAGACAAACTCATTTTGAGAGTGTGTATGTGTGCTAGTGCGTGTGAGCGTGTTGATGGGCGTGCGAGTGTGTGTGTGTGTGTGAGTGAGTGAGAGAGAATGAATGAATGTGTGTGAGAGCGAGCATGTCTGTGCCCGTGTGTGTGCTCGGGTTAGAGACAATCTCAATTTGTGTCTGATAAATGCAGAGGGAATGCAATCCCACTGTGTCTCCTAGCGAGGCTTGGCGTAAATGCTGGAAGTGATTGCTGCTTTTTATTATGTGAATTGCCTTTTGCTGTCTACAGGGGGAGAGCTAGGGACAGGGAGAAAGCAGGCCCAAGACAAATTAACATAAAAACAGGCGTCTATTGAAATGAACTACAATTAAGAAAGGGATAACCTAGGTACAGTGAATCTGTGAAGGTGCTGAACGCCCTCCAATTTACTGTACCTAACCCCAACCTCACACCATCCAATGTTAAACCCCAAACTTACTCTTTACTTTCACCAGTTTCACAAGTACAGAAAATGATCAGCCAATTAAGTTATAATAATTAAACAATTACGCCATTACAAATGCTCATCAGTATTAAACCATTCTATCTCAATTCCAAAACACATTAATCTTAAACATATTTTCATGAGTAGTGCCCTTCAAGTAGGCCTACAGAAATCCTGTCACTACAGAATAATTTACAAACTCTCCTTCAATTTATGCAACTAAATTCTCCCAATTGTGACGATTGTCTTTAAAAAAAAGTCTGCCTTTGAGCACTTCATCCTCGGGGAGCGACGACTCCGTCATCACATTTCCTTGACAAGTTGTCCGCCCCTCTTTTCTTCTTTTTTCTTTCTCACAAGTTTGTTTACTCTAGTCTAAT
Source organism: Osmerus eperlanus (assembly GCF_963692335.1). NCBI lineage: Eukaryota > Metazoa > Chordata > Actinopteri > Osmeriformes > Osmeridae > Osmerus > Osmerus eperlanus. The sequence continues at coordinate 2,061,729 of NC_085028.1, forward strand.
GAATGTATCATATGATATGTGTTATTCCGAGTGTGTTTCTCTCCGACCCGTCACTCATCTGAAGTGGTTTGAAGCAAAAACGAGCCGTCAAGAATTATCATCGTTCAGAAAGACGTCTGAAGTTCCGCATGGAAAATTTCCCTCTTTTGATGGACTGTAGATTACAGATGGAATGTGCTATTAATGAGTCAGATTACACCAAGCTGGCGCTAACCGGATTATCACTAATACCGTTCCGTTTCTCCTCATTCCAAAACCATCCCTCTTTCTCTCTCCTCCTTTGCTCCTCTCTCTCCGTTCCTCTTCTCTCTTCTCATTTCTTGCATCTCCTCATCCTGTCAGTCACAAATGTCTCAAACTACAATGTGTGTATGTGAGATGATAGCTACACTAAGAAACGTTACTTAATGAAAGGAACACACATAATTGCACACGCATCACACACAAGCACACACACACACGCACATTATTTGCAGTCTCAGAGTTAATGTTCGGTAATATGAATTATGCTAATATCTCAACAGGAGACAAAAAAGGGTTTCACCATTAGAACAGCTAGACAGAAAGTATAAAGAATTCTATTTTGACAACTTAATTGCTTCTAGCTGGGATATAGCTTCAAGTCTCTCTGATTAGTGCCTGAAAAAGAGATGAAGAAAAAAAAACTGCAGAGAGGAGAGTAAAAAGGAGGGATAGATTGTCTGACAGCTTTTGTAGTTGGCAGACTGGGAGAAGGCCTGTTCCATTGGCCAGGGGAAACTCAATGAAGAGAACAAGTCATAAAAGAGGAGAAACAAAGAAAGAAATGGAATGTAAAATGCTCACACAAGGAGAGATTAGGAGAGAGAAAGGAACAGAAAGAGAAATAGAGAGAGAAGGAGAGTGAAAGGAGTAGAGAGAGGCATCTGAGCTTTCACTCTTCTCTGGACTAATTGGGAGTGTCAGAGCCTTTCTCCTCTCTTTCCTCCTTCTCTCCTTTCTCTCTTCTCTTTTTCACCTCTCGCTCCTCTACAGAAGGGATTAGAGGCGGGTTTAGAGAAACGATAGGGCTAACACAAGGCTTAAGTGGCCAGAACCAGAACCAACCCAAATCAAACATTTGAACATTTTGCTGACAGGGTGCATGATAATCCCCATTTGATCAGTTTTCTCTCATCTCTCTCTCTCCTTCCACTCGTCCAGCACGCTCCCCCCTCTCATGTTGCTCTAATCACCCTGTGTTGGCGCAGTTGCATTGCTACTGGCACCCTCTGGAATTAAATGTGTTTAATTGGCTTAAGACACCAGTGTAGCTCCATATACGGTGACTGATGTTAGCGCTAAAACTCACTCTTTACTCACTTAAGCCCTGGTTAGATATTTCTTAGCGCAGTCCGCCACTGAGAACTTGTTTAGTCCCCGGGCATAAGAGCATGTAGAAACGGTGAAACAATAAACATGAGTGGACACTGGAGTTCTGAGAGGTGGAGGACCTGCAAGTCAAATACATCTACTGTAGCAGGGCCACCCTCCAATCCACCGCATTTCCCTTGCAGCCATTTTGGGCTGGTGCAGATCAGTTTCCCTCTGGCTTCCGTCTTTGCCATTAAACTACGGTGTGATATGCAGTGTGCCACTGCCATCTCCTCAGAGCCAACATGGAGCCATCCAGCACCCAGCAGATGGTGCTAAGACTGGGCCATACGGACAGCAGCACAACCACAAAATTAGAGAAGGGGTGGTTCGAAGGAAAATTGAATGATATAGAGGGAGAGAAAGAGTATTGGACAAAGAGAGAGGGGAGGAAAAAGAGGATTACAACTAAGATAAATAGAAAGAAGGACAGAAAGAAAAGCCAGAGTGAGGTGGGGGAGGGGAAGGGGGTGCAGGAGGTGGAGCAGGAGTAGAGAGCAGTAAAAACATAATGATGAAAGGTAGAAAGGGTCTGGGGAACAGAGAGAGAGAGAGAGAGAGAGAGAGAGAGAGAGAGAGAGAGAGAGAGAGAGAGAGAGACAGAGAGAGAGAGAGAGAGAGAGAGAGAAAGAAAGAAAGAGAAGCAAGCAAACGCAAAATAATAATGATGAAAATTATAAAAGTATAACCAGTACCTCATGTCCCTGAGTTGAAGTTGCTTTCTCTCCATTCCCCTCCACTGTGTAACCCTGTTAACAGTGGAGGGGAATGGCTCACTACTCCCCTCTCTACCATATGCCACAATGACATTGTGCCAGACCCTTTAGGCTGGAGGACAGCACTCTCTTCTTTTCCCATCATTGGGCAGAAACAAGACGTGTGGCACAACACTCCAGTTATCACTGTAGCTCCAAAAAGGTATAGGCCAGTTGAGAACAGTTTTTACAGACCTGTGTAAAGTAACATTGTTCTCAATTGTAATGAAATGTTTTGAGATGTAGATTGTGTCTTTACTGAAAACTGAGGTAAACCCATGAGGCCGATTTATACTTCTCCGTTTTTACGGAGACGGACACAGGGAACGCCCTCTCCGACGAGGAATTCCCTCTCCGAGCCCTCTCCGGGCCCCTCGGAGAGCTCTACGTGCACCTCCTGATTTTCCTGACTATCCGTCTGTCCGTCATTTTACGGATACCCCTTGGCTGTGATTGGTCCGTATTAAGAACCGCTTGCGTCAGGGGCGGGGTTGCCGTGATAAACAGGACGAACAGAATCCTTTGACCGCCACTGCTGTAAGTTTTGACAATTCATATTTCAGCTAAACAGTGCATGTAAATCAGCATCTGAATTAAAATGTGACAAGAAATGGGCAGTGTAGTTGCTGAAAATGTGCGTATTTTATTGATGAAACGGCTAATTTGTACATTTTCTCCGACTTCTCGATAACCTAGGTAAATAAACGGCCTTAGACCCATGGCAGTTTGCTTATAGACAAGGAAAGAGCACAGATGAATCACCAGTTTCATCTACTTAGTCCTGAAACACCTGGAGAAAACTAAGGCATGTGCAAGCATACTTTTTATTGATTTTAGTGCAGCTATTAATACTATAATTGGGTGTGCTCAAGCCTTCGGCGAGAGCACAACCTTTGTTCTCTCACATATATATTTATTGGGTGTGCTCAAGCCTTCAGCGAGAGCACAACCTTTGTTCTCTCACATATATATTATTATTTATTATTGTTTATTTTCGCCCCCCTAAAACTCAGTCAATATTTGGCCTACATAGACAACGTAGGTGTCAAAAGTTTCGTCTTGGTAGCGATTGAGTTGCTTCTATTGGAATTTACATTCCGTTGCATGGTTTAGGCTTAAGTTAAGTTTTTGTGGCGAAAAGTGAAGCTAACGGTGGCTAATTTGCTAGCCACAGTCACTGACGTTACTAACGTCGCTACGTCACTAACGTCACGAAAACACGCGTGACTACCTTTGGCAGAACATTCGTTTCGCATCTGTTAACTTGGGGGATAGCTAGGCTAACTATAGCTTTACTGCAAGGCAGCTGCAGAAACGCCACAAGCAAAGAGGCCAGGGTGATAACTATTTACTCATTTTACTTTGTGATATGACACACAATTGTGATGTGTAATGTACAGTATAAGCTGATATTATTAAGGAAGTACATCTACTTTCGGAAACAGTAGTCTACTATTTCACTGAAGTATTAGCATCATGACATTAGCCTGTGTTGCCCGGGCAACACATACTACAGTGGTTTATGATGTAGCGTTATCTGTTTTCAATCGTTAAAATAAACATTCCTCACATATACATTTTCGTTATAGGATTTATTCTGACATTAGTAAACGATTTGTTGGTCAAATTACCATTACCTGTGGTTTCAAACCAGTGTAGCTCACTGCAACGCTGTAGCTTACGCGAGACACACGACAAAAACATCTAACTTACACAGCTGTTTAGGAAGTCAAACGGCGACAGAACACGTTCGGCACTCCCCTTACTTAAATCAAAAGTCTATCTAACTACTAACCTGAACTTCATTGCCACAGCCTAAATGTTGTCAATCTGTTCATGAAAATAATTAATTTCATCTTAAACCGTACAACGGAACGTTAAATCCAATTCAACCAACGCAATCGCTACCAAGACGAACACAGCAGTAGACTACTGCTGTGATTTTCCACTAAATAAATGTCAAGCTTATTTACGTTTTGGGGGGCATATTTTCAGTTAGCAGATGGTACTGTTTGAATCGCGATTCCATCTTCTACTGCCGGGTAACGTCGTAGAATAATCTTCAAAGGGGGTTCTTTATTAATGAATGAATGCAATGAGTAGGCTAAATGCCTGAAAATATCATGAGAAGGGAAAAACTTAAAATGACGTTTAAATCATAGAGATTAGGTCAATTTTTACACCAGTCTGCCAAATGTATTAGTTTTGATTCAACATGAGGCTGCCCAGCTAACAAAATGACGTCCCCAGGACGTCCCCGAATGTTATCAGGACGTCGCAAGAGAACGTCCCCATGACGTCTTTTTGTAGGGTCCCCTGAAGGTCCCGGGGACGTCGCAGACAAACGTCCCCGGGACGTCCATGTAACGTCCTCATAACATTTAGGGGACGTTCAGGGGACGTTTGTCTGCGACGTCATGGGGACGTTCCCTTGCGACGTTCTGATAACTTTCGCATACCAAATGCAGAATCAATTTCTGAACCTTAATTTATAGTCTCATTTATGCATATAATGGATATGTATTGTATACAATGCATATTAGCCTATAGTGCAAAACTAAACTGAATGTGTTCACTTAAACTCAACAATGTAATTTAACTTCTTTATTTTAAAAAATCAACTTGTATAACAGGCTGTATTGTAACTTATTATGTGTATGCTTATAGAAGAAAAAACACGATTTACAGTATAAACAAACACTTTATTCAAATGCATTTTAAAAGCCTGAATTAATTTTCTTATATTTAATTGTGTCAACCCCTCCTCATCCTCTCCCTCCTCTTCCTCCTCGTCCTCCACCAGTACGTCCGGAATCAACACCTGCAACATGAATTAGCTACAGTAGACAGCAGATCAAATGCAAAGAACATTAAGTGGAAGTGTATTGTATCCATATGCTCCTGGAGTTATTTTTAGGACCGTAACAAGTGAAACGGAAAGCTTCCCTGACCTTCAGTATCCAGATATTTACAACCATCTAGCTAATGCTAATCAACTTTCCTTCATCTACTCATCGTGAACATTTGTCCGACGTAGCAACGTAGCATGTCATTATGATACTTTTCTTGCAAAACGTCTTGGTTTATTGTAGCTATAGTCTAGAGCTAACTGTCCAAAAGTAGCTTGCTACTCTACAGTAGAGCTAACGCTACTTGACTAGCTAGAGCTGTGGCCTTCACCTGTCCAAAAGTAGCTTCAGCTGTTTTGTATTTTCTGTATCCTTAAAGAGACGACACCACTAGTGTGTAGGCATCCGATTTAGAGCTTGTCCGACGTAGCAAGAGTAAGTAGAGATCATGCGCGTCTGAGTCCGTAACCAGGACAACAATGACGCTAAGTGGCAATGACAGCCAACTGTCATTATGATAGCTACTTTTCTTGCAAAACGTCTTGGTTCATTGTACAGTAGCTCTAGTCTAACTGTCCAAAAGTAGCTTGCTACTCTAGAGCTACTTGACTAGCTAGAGCTGTAGCCTTCACCTGTCTAAAAGTAGCTTCAGCTGTTTTGTATTTTCTGTATCCTTAAAGAGACGACACCACTAGTGTGTAGGCATCCGATTTAGAGCTAGCTAGTGCTATCGATAAGATTGTTAGCTACAGTACTGTACTGTACACATTAAGACGATACAGTACTGTACGACGTCTCAATTTAGCCGAATTAGAAAACCAGTGCCAACTCAAATTGGCTAGAAATTAATATACATTTATGTTCGATATGGCTATTTCACATTGGATAAACATACAAATACATAGATACTGTAGCAGAGCTAAAGTTTGTATTAAAACATATTTACCTCAAATTCTGTCCTTCGGGTGGCCCACATTCACAGGAGTGCGCTAAATTACTCTAAACTAGCCAACTACACAAAAAACACCATTAAAAACACAATAACAAAGAACTATACTATCAACACTAAAACTTAAGTTGAAGATATATTTACACGAATTGATTATCACACGGTATTATAGCTATAAATTAAGGATGCAGGATCAAAAAGTTTTGCTGTCTCTCAACGACTTCTTCACTCAACAACAGGGTTCACGTCACGAGCGGTGACGTCCGCGAGAGATGTGCTGTAATAGGCTATATGGAACATTTCTAGAGACGCAGCTGGTGCTTGGATAGGCTGGATCCAGCTTAGATGTTTTGTTTCAGTGATGGTACATCACCAAATTATTTATTACTAATGTATTACTTCGCTCAAATGCAAGTTATTGGTACCATACATAAACAATTGATTTAATACTGTACAGTTTCCACAGTGACAGTAGGCTATAGCTCGAGCAAGTCACATCACAGAATGACACACAAACGAAAATATCCGTTCGGAATTTAGATGGTTAGGTTATGACCAACGAATGACGTTCTGGAACCCCCCGAAAGTTTTAAACATAATGTCATATCATAACCAACCAGGGACGTTCCTGGAACGTCCCGAATGTCCCCGAAATTTTTTAACATAACGTCGTATCATAACCAACCATGGACGTTCCTGGAACGTCCCCTGAAAGTTTAAAAATAAATGTCTATAACTGACTAAATTGTGACCTTTTAGGAACTTTCCTAGGGATAACGTTACGGTATAACCTATAGGGGACCAAATAGGAACATCACCGAATGTCCCCAGGACGTCCCTTGTTAGCTGGGTGCCTCTTGCAGGGGAAATGAGAAGACATCTATTTCATTCTACACTTCACTCGTATTTTCAGTTGTAAATTTTCGCCCCCCTAAGGATCAGTCAATATTTGGACTACATACACAACGGCGGTGTCAAAAGGTTCGTTTTGGTAGCGATTGCGTTGGTTGTATTTTTATGTGAAGCTAACGGTGGCTAATTTGCTAGCCACAGTCACTGACGTTACTAACATCACTACGTCACGAAAACACGCGTGACTACCTGTAGCAGAACATTCGTTTCACATCTGTTAACTTGGGGGATAGCTAGGCTAACTATAGCTTTACTGCAAGAACGCCACAAGCAAAGAGGCCAGGGTGATAACTATTTACTCATTTTACTTTGTGACGTGAAACACTTATGAAATGTAATGTACAATATTAGCTGATATTATTAAGGAAGTAGGCCCACATCTACTTTTGGAAACGGTAGTCTACTATTTCACTGAAGCATTAGCATCATGACATTAGCCTCTGTTGCCCGGGCAACACATACTACAGTGGTCTATGATGCATCTGTTTTCAATCTTTAAAATAAACATTCCTCACAAATACATTTTCGTTGTAGGATTTATTATGACATTACATTACAAGTAAACGATTTGTGGGTGAAATGATCATTACCTGTGGTTTCAAACCAGTGTTGCTCACTGCAACGCTGTAGCCTACGCGAGACACTACAAAAACATCTACACGGCTGTAGGAAGTCAAACGGCGACAGAACATGTTCGGCACTCCCCTTACTTAAATCAAAAGTCTATCTAACTACTAACCTGAACTTCATTGCCACAGCCTAAACGTTGTCAATCTGTTCATGAAAATAATTAATTTCAGCCTAAACCGTACAACAGAATCCAATTCAACCAACGCAATCGCTACCAAGACGAACACAGCAGTAGTCTACTAGTACTGTACCGTAGTAGTAGAATTTACCGGGGCAGCTTCTCCACACAGGGCTATATCGCATTTTGCGTTGTTACTGACAATGATCGCTACCAGTGAGCTTTTTATGAATTAGCGATTTTCCACTAAATAAATGTCAAGCTTATTTACGTTTTGGGGGGCATATTTTCAGTTAGCAGATGGGACTGTCTGAATCGCGATTCCATCTTCTACTGCCGGGTAACGTCGTAGAATAATCTTCAAAGGGGGTTCTTTATTAATGAATGAATGCAATGAGTAGGCTACATGCCTGAAAATATCACGAGAAGGGAAAAACTTAAAATGACGTTTAAGTCATAGAGATTAGGTCAATTTTTACACCGGTCTGCCAAATTTATTCGTTTTGATTCAACGATGAGGCTGCCTCTTGCAGGGGAAATGAGAAGACATCTCATTCTACACTTCACTCGTATTTTCAGTTGTAAATGAGCAGCAAAAAAAAAAAGCTTTTAAATCTATTTAATCTTTATAAATAATAAGTATGCATTTTCATATAAAATATGCAGAAATCAGTTGTAAAAATGTCATTCAAAAACGGACCCCTGTGCAACCGACGCAAGCAAGCACACCCTACAATTTCCCCAGAAATTGTACCCTCTCTAGTTTAAATATGTTATAGCTACTATTTACTGATATAATTTTTTTTTTGTATTACTAGATACATCATAACACAACTTAAACAGATGAATGTGAATAATCATTATCTTTCGTTATCTATGTTTTTTTGAAAACATAAATCACACTGGACTATAAATCGCATTTATTTAGAAATGTAGTTCACAATATCCAAGATCAAGAACAGAAATTTACTGTAATCTCGAAAGGCAAGTTATTGAACTACACGATAGCACACAGAACAACAGACTGAATAGGTGTCCGATATGTTAACGTAACACATTACGTAACAGTTATTCAGCTACACAATAGCAGAACATACCTGGGAGGCTGAATAGGTAAATAACCATAACAAGCTAGCGAGTCCAACAAGCAAGTTACCGGTAAGCTAGTTCACCAAGCTCCCGATCTCATTCCACCTCATATTAAAATATATATACTTTGATATATGTCGCACTTGACTATAAGTCGCAGGACCAGCCAACCTATGAAAAAAAGTGTGACTTATAGTCAGGAAAATACGGCACATGAATACTGCCATGTGGTTGCCTGTGTCATGTCTGCAGTAACTGTATGAGGAATGTAGAACCTCAAATGCAGCGACACTGCCCAATAAATATTATCCCAAGGGGACAATAAAGGATATTGTATCACAATATCACTAACACACATAGAGAGAGAGGGCAAGAGAGAGAAAGTGGAGAGAGAGAGAAAGAGGTGGAGAGAGAGAAAAGATGCAGATGGAGTGTGAAAGAAAGGTAGAGATGGCAGAAAACCATGTATGTGCACACTTGTTTGCAAGTCGCTCATTCACAACTACACAGGCACGCTCACAGAATTGTTTTGCACAATCAAAGCAACGATCCAATTCAGACACAGTATTTTACAAGACTCAGAACTGTTGCACTCACTTTCTGTTCAATAGCTAATGTTTAGTCAATGAAACCAAAGCAGAGGAAGAGAGGAGGAGTGGATGAGGAGGAAGACTCATGAAGGAACATCCCACCAAGGGGCTCAGGTATCTGTTAATTTCAGTTGAATTCATTCTGTTCAGATGAATTACAACATCATTAGCAAGCTGTAATTAATATGCATCACTTCCTCCAAGTAGCAGTGGGGGACAAAATAACAACCCCCTGCTCTCTTGCAACTTGAACGTTGATAACTTGAATAAAAGCACAATTCACATTAAAAAAAAAAATATTTATACATTTTATTTTGAATTCACATGAAGAGGATCTCATTGTAAAAGTTGTCTTCATTTTAATGAAGGTAGGACTGCAGAGTGTAGGGGGGAAGGAAGCCTGGGGCTCCTCTCCACAGATATGCCAGCAGAGGAAACATCTCACCATCATTTGCCCAATAATACATCAATACTTGTGTTTGTGTGTGTGTAGAGACAGAGAGAGAGACAGAGAGAGAGAGGGCGAGAGAGCGAGCGAGAAGGGATTGGGTTTTCTTTTCAAAATGAATAAATTCAACTTATGGAAAACACCATTCAGAAGCTCCAAATGAAGATCAGTTTGAGCCACTGTGAAGGGGAATGTCTGTTACTGGAAAATGTGTGTGTGTGTGTGTAGGTGTGCATGTTTGTGCTTGTGTTCTAATTTTTTCATAGTCAAACATAAAACAGCACACATATGCGGCAAAAAAAGTTTTATTTCTGAACAGTACAGTACTGTCAACGGGCCTGCTCAACCCATTGCAGCACACAAAGTGATGTTCCCATCACGCTGGCCGGGGACCTCAACAATGGCGCGCTGGCCAATGACATTTCTGCCCCGGCGCCTCCTCTTCACCAGGTTGAATCCAACCTCATCAATGAATATGTATTCATATAGCTCATTAGCTGTGTCATGCTCCTGGATCCGCTGGAACAGACAGCATGATAATGCAAGTTATAGTATGGACATAGATGGGTCAACACAGTGGGCTACAGTGAGACACTGTAGAAAAGGAACAATATTGGATTACAGGTACAATACATGAATGTGTCAGTGCTGAATGTATGGGACCTACAAGCACAAACTCTTGCCGTAACTCCTTGATGTCGTTGTGTCTGTTTTCTGGTCGAATAGGACCTTGTACACTTGTTTCATCCGCATGGAATTCCTGCGGAGAACACGGTCCAGTGTAGAGAGGCTAACGGTCTGGATGTTTCTGAATGTGGCATGGTCAGCCAGGATCCTGGTTTGTATCTGTCGGAGTGTAATAGTATTGTTTTCACAAACCATTTTCACAATGTCAGTCTCCTGTTCGGCTGTAAAAGTGCATGTTCTTCCTCCACGGTGTGGTTCTCTTTCAGTCCTGCAAAATACAAATACAGTGAGCACACTGTATTCTATTGATATGCAGTATTTCAGTACACAAGGCAAATATAATTCATACCTGTTCTCCATTCTAAAGGTTCTAATGATGGCAGCAACTGTGAAGCGGCTGAGATTTGGTTGGACCCTCTGGCCAGCCTCCCTCATGCTCAAAGCATGGTTAAGCACATGGTCAACCACAGTGCCCCGAATCTCCTTAGAGATCACCGTTCTCCTTCTTCTTCCTCCTCCTCCTTCTTGTCGTCCTCCTCTTCCTCCTCCTTATCCTCCTCCTTGTCATCTTCTCCCTCCTCTTCCTTGTCCTTTTCCTTGTCCTCTTCCTTGTCCTCTTCCTTGTCCTCTTGCTTGTCCTCTTCCTTGTCCTCGTCCTTGTGCTCTTCCATGTCCTCCTCTTCCTCCTCTCACTCTTACCCCTCTCCTTCTCTGGTTGTTGATATGTTCTAAGTTCTCCATTGTTCACCAAACAAAACAGAGGCTCAAGGCCCTTTTTATGCTGCAGTCCTGATCGCAAATTGCTCACCAGACCTGAATGTTTAGAGATTTGAATATTTGTGTGTTGTAGGTTGATGCTTTGAGACTTTACTTGAGAAGTGTGTGCAACAACTGAACATTGTGTGTAGTGTTTTGACAACAAGGGGATGTGTAATTGACATCAGTGTGTAAACAAGGAAAGTCAGAGTCTAATGCAGATAAGGGAGTGTGAAAATAGTGCCAAATTTTTGCTTTTTGTATGTTAACAATTGTGAAAAACTGTAATATGTAAAAACTATAGAAGCATCTTTCCATTGGCAACAAATAAAGACAACTAGTATACAGGAATCTCAAATTCTCTCAGCTTATCTTTGTATTGTCCGTGGTCGTCGTAAGTTGACACTGGCAGTTTGCCGGCCCGCACCTGAACACCGGAAATCCTCTCACCTGCTCTCCGACAACAAAAGGCGACGAGCGGTGCCTCTAAAGCACGTCTTCGCCAGAAGAAAGGCAAGCTACAATGGTGGCACAATACCGCAATCTGGCGCTGAAGGTCATCGTGGTCCCCCTCCACTATGTACGAGTGACGGGGAAAATGTCAACCGTGTCATTCTATCACCCAGTCAGCCATCATTTTGTAATCCCTCATCTTCAAAGCAAGAAAAAGAGAGCGAGGGGGAGAGAAAGGGATAGCGATATGAGAGAGAGAGAGAAAGAGAGAGAGAGGAAAGGCAAGAGAGATAGAGTAAGGGAGATAGAGAGTCGGAGGGAGAGAAAGAGAAATGGGCCTACATGATCCTGGAGAGAGAGAGAAAAAGAGAAGGAGATGGGGGGAGAGACAGACGGATAGTCAGAGCAAATCAGGCAGCGGTAGGTGAAGCGTGCTCATCAGTGACAGCAGACAATAGGTCCCAGATGTTCCTTCTTCCTTTGTTAAGCGTGATTGATATCTCCTAGTCGCCAGTGAGTCGGAGCCAGTTATTATATTACCCACTGCATCGTTAGCCACTTCACGTTATGTAACCTCCCACATGTCTAGAAGATCAGGGACAAATTGTCACAATAAGCTATGATGCTGCAGTACCATACTTTACTGATACATATGTATCTATGTACATGTATGCATATTTATTTATAAATGCTCTTAAGGTTACTGTCTGGTAGAACTAGGATCTGTTTTCATTCAGAAATGAGTGATTTCAGACTGAGTTCAGATCAATGTGTACAGTGGTGTAGTGGTAAAATTAGAGGTGGGTAAACTATGAATTTTATTATTTATTTATTATTACGTTTCATTAGGCCTATTTAGATGGAACCAGTAAGGTTGGCTTGTACCTGCATCATCGTATTTGAAAGCACGTTATTAGGCTAGCCGCTAGCGTTTGTCCCTGTCTTAATGCGATGTTGTGCGAACCAAAACAACATTTACAAACGTGAATTGACCTTACTCTGTACTTGAGGCCTTTTGCGGGCATCTGTGGGAGTGGGAGCACTCGATGGTCTCTTCAAAAATGGCCTGATATTCCTGGCTAATTAATCCATTCCGAACAGGGGCCTGTTCCATAAAGGCCGCTCAAATAAGTTGGACTTAAAGTCCCAAACCAGACTTGAATTAGCTTAACAAGTCAAGCGGGGCTAAAGCGGTTCCATAAAGGCCAATTTCAGCTCACGCAGTCCTACTAATTCAAGTCAGATTTAAGTAGTCAAGCTAATTGCGCGTGCACCCTATTCTTAACCCTTGTGTTATCTTCGGGTCGTTCTGACCCATCAGTCATTATGACCCACCGTCGTATTGCGACAACTTTACCGCATACAAAAACAAAGTGAAGCATTTTCTTTTAACCGTTGGGCTGTCTCAGACCCCCCACATTGCGAAGGTTAAAAGAAAATTATTTTTGTTTGTTTTTGTATTGGGTAAAATTGGGTAAACACAACGATGGTTCGTTATGAACCTTTGGGTCATGTGACCCGAAGGCAGCACGAGGGTTAAGCAGCCCGAGAGGTAAAACATGGATCATACAATCCACCACGGAAAAAGCAATGCACACGGCCACGTGACTTCTTCCAGAAAGAATGTTCCCTTTAAGCATTGTACTATGACAGCTCCCTCATCCACCACTTGATCAAAATGAAACGACACGCCATGATTGACGTGAACGATAGGCTACGTAGGTCGAGGTCCTTTTTTAGACCTTTACTTCGTTGATTAAAAAACAGACACCCTCTAAACACATGTAAATTAACTTTTTTGACATTGTTTTAAATAAATAGCCTACTATTAATCAATACATTACCCAGTAGCCTAACTTTTTAACATGGTTGTGTCGGGAAAATGGAGGATATAGATGTAGCCTATGGATTTAGGTTTGTTTTGCAATTGTAGACTACTGTCAACAACTATACAGCTATGATAATTATACTCGGATAATTTAGATTGAGATAGGCCTATCCCTGATGCCTAAACATTTGAAATCACAAACTAGGCTAGCCATAGGCTACGTTTAACGTGGCGTGTATCAAATCATTGTTCATCATCGTTTAATACATTAGGCTAAATGTTGTAGCCTATGTAGGCTATTTAAGTTGATTTTCTATCAATGTTGAACATATTGAACTGATGAGAATAAGAAAATGAGACTATCCGTGGTAAATCATCGTTTTCCCGTTGGGTCAGTGTTACAGGAAGGTCTGGTTAAGCACCAAGTCACGCTAAGCCTGACAGTTAACCTGCCCCGGACCAGACTAGTTTTGCAGCCTAAGTTGCCATAGTAACCGAGTTTGAACTACGTTGAGCTAGCTTTATGGAACCGAATGAACTAGAAATGAGTCCGACTAACTGACATAAGTCTGGCTTATTCGGTAAACTCGCTTTATGGAACAGGCCTCAGGTAGGCTAATCCACAACGTGTATGTGTTTACATAGTACTTCGTGGATCCTGATTGTTTTTGCCGCCGCAACGCATTGATTGGAGGGTCACAGACCATATACAGCGCAGTTGAAATGATTCAGACTACAGCGTTTATATGTTCAACAATATGAAATTTAGTTTTTGGCGTTTTAAAATTACACCAAATTTATTTCGGATTTTTCCAATGGAAGAATATGAGGCGCAGGGAACTTAGATGTTCGTAAACGCAATTTAGAGGTGGATAAACGCAATTTCCGCAATTTAGAGGTGGATAAACGCTATTTCACAATTTTGGGAGGTGCGTAAATGGCGATTACGTGCGTTTAGCCCCCACTACATCCCTGATTGTGTACATGTGCAGAGAACATTCATTTCAACAACCCTGCTCTGATGCTACGGTATTTTGAGAGAGCGAGCGATAAAGATTTTATTACAAATGTTTCTCACCGAATACTACAGATATCGGAAGGTCGGCTGGAAATGGGCTCCGGCGTCTCAACTCGTCGCTCCTGGTTCTGCGGTGAGGTTCCGGAATAAAAAAATACCCCAAATGTCTGGGGTGGAACGGGGCGAGATAAAGAGTGTGGTATCAGCTGCTGATAAAGTGGCTACACAAAGGCAGTGCTGGCCAGAGGACACTATGGACTCTGGAAGATCAAGTGACACTGGAAAACAAGAGCGGGTAATGCAATTCCTTCTTTTATATCTCTTTCTCTCTCTTTTGCTCTCTGGCTCTCTGTTCCCATCCCCTCCCCTTTCAATCATCTTCTCACTTCTTCGTTTTTCCACCTTCCTTCATCTTCAGGTCGGAAGGTGACTTTGATGAGGTGGAGGAGGTGAACGGTGATGATCTAATTCAGCAAGAAACAAGAGACAATGGATGCCAACAATAGAGTTCTCTCTTCATTCTCTTTTTCTTTTAATCTCTCTCTATATCACTTTAACTCTCTCTTTGTCTTTCCCTCTGTCTCTCCCTCTCTCTTCTTGTCTCTATCCTTGCAGTCCCCCTTCACCACATGCACACTCAAACACACGCACACAAACACACACGCACATACACACATACTTCATTTACAGTTAGAAACAAAGGAAACTTTGAGTGTCTTCACCCAAGGGTGAAGAATAAAAAAGAGGGAAAGAGAGGGGGAGGCACAAAGGGAGAGAGAGAGGGGGGGAGAG
The DNA here is from genome assembly GCF_963692335.1 of Osmerus eperlanus. NCBI lineage: Eukaryota > Metazoa > Chordata > Actinopteri > Osmeriformes > Osmeridae > Osmerus > Osmerus eperlanus. Next base: position 2,076,995 of record NC_085028.1, read on the forward strand.
AACAAAGCATGCAGAAGAGGAGGCAGCTCCATCAGTAATTCACTGTGTGTGTGTTTACCTGTGCGTGTGTTTACCTGTGTGTGTGTATGTTCCCCCTGTGCGTGTGTGTATGGCGGTGCTGTGCCTTACAGTTTTTTACGATTGGATAAACACTAAAATCAAAAGTATTACACAATTATCAAAACCTTCAGTCAAGGAGCAAAACAACGGCTCAGATTTGCACCACTATAAGCACATGTCAACATCACACTTTTTGCGAAACAATACACACAAGTGATTTGAAAAACACTAAACACACTTGTATGCATTAGACACAGAAGTATATCAAGATGTCACTTCCTTGCAATTCCAAAGCACTGACAGTCAAATTACCATACCTATGTGGCAATTGGTTAAATACAGCCATCAGGTGCGCAAACACATGATTGCTTAATTGTAGACACACCAATCAGGTTTAAGCACTATAAAAATGCAATAGGTGAGTTCACCTATCTTCAACCAAAATGGAAGGAATCAGAGGGAGAGGAGCAGTGTCGGACTGGCCATCGGGAGAATCGGGAGATTTCCCAAACGGCCTGTCCAAGTAACGGCCGCTATGGCCACGGCACTATGCAACAAAAAAATATAGCCTAATAGTTTACGCTTTGAGGACTGCCTGAATACCAAGAAAATATTTAACTGGAGCGATCCAAAATCCGAAGGGTGGGGGTGGGGATTCCCCCTGTGTAAACTTGAACGGTGAACTTGTCCGTCCGGTTTACAGATCGCGATTGGTCAAAAATCAATCGTTTTCCGAGTACGGCCAGTTAGTTGGAGTGGGTGGAAGCAATGAGATGGCGTGCAGTGTTTTAAAAGTCATTTGCATCCGAGACATATTTAGCTATTGCTAAAAACATTGTTGTTTCTTTTGCAAAGAAATGGAAAGGAAATGGAAAACGGGCACTCCTGCAAAATGCTGCAAAATGTAAAAACATTGAACAAATGTTTAGACTGGCAAAAGCCATGCTAAGTGAGAGAGAGACAGTGTGCAGCCCGAAGATGCGGCAGTAGCCTACCAGAGGCGTCAGGTGCAAACAGCTGCATTAGAAAATTCAAATATCCAAACCATATTGTTTTCATTTTTCTAAAAACATATACATTTGGTATTACTGTTAGGCAATATATAGGCTATATATTTTACTGTAAATGAAGGAAAATAAATGGCCAAGAGAAAAAGGCACTCTTTCAAATATGCACAACATGTTTTTTTGGCTTTAAAATTAAATGTGCTTTTCAAATGCAATTGTCTTATTTGTTCTGTTCTGTGCAGCAACAGGTGACACGGGGCAAGAGATGGAGGCTGTGGTGACAGGGTCCAGTAGAGATTTTGACAGGTGCAGCAATGCAACTGTACACAGTAGACTATATGTTAACAGGGTTATTATATGGAAATTAGTTTGTTGAATGATTTTCATTATTGACTATAGTTGACTGATTATTGTTCTTTTACAACATTTACAGTTTTTTTTGGATAGCTTACACACAAAAATTTAAAGTAGTACACTATTAGCAAAACTTTACACTCAAGAAGCAAAACATCAGCCCATATTTGCACAACTATAAGCACATTGTCAACCTCACACTTGTTGCAAAACTCTACACACAGTGATTTGCAAAACACTAAACACACTTAACATACATTACACACAAAAATCTATCATGAAGTCACTTCCTTGCAATACCAAAGCACTGACTGTCAAATTACCGCACCTTCCAACCAATTGGTTCAACACAGTCATCAGGTGTGCAAACACTTGTTTGCTTAATTGTAGACACACCAATCAGGTGTGTAAGCACTATAAAAAGCAGCAGGTGAGTTCATCGGTTTTTAAGCACAATGGAAAGAGTCAGAGAAAGAGTAAGACGGGGAGGAGAACAAGGAGGAGGACAAGGAGGAGGAAGAAGGGGAGGAAGAGGAATCAACAGAGGAAGAGGAAGAGATGGAGGCCATGCTGGAGGTAGAGGTAGAGGAAGACAAGAAGGTGCTCAAAGAGGAACAAATCTGACAAATGAGATCCGCGCAACACTGGTTGACCACGTTGTCAACCATGGCCTGACGCTGAGGGAGGCTGGACTGCGAGTACAGCCAAATCTAAGCCGATACACAGTGGCAAGTGTGATAAGAACATTTCGACTGGAAAATAGGTATTGTAAAAATATCATCATATCAAACACATCTGCACGGTTTCAGTAACTGCTTACAGTACTGTATTCTATGCACTATCAGCACTTCTGTTACCTTTTCCTGTGAAATTACTGTACTATTGTATACAGTTTTTTTTTTCTACATAGGATTGAGGGTCAGAAACGACAAGGGGGAAGGCCTCCTATGTTCACAGAACAGCAAGAGAGGGAGATAGTAAACATGGTTTTGGCCAACAATGCTATAACACTCAATCAGCTCCGAACTAACATTGTCAATGACCACGCCAGTTTCAACGATATCCATCAGGTCTCAACATCAACACTGGCACGCATCCTAAAAAAAAAACATATTCAAATGAAGCAAATTTATCGAGTGCCTTTCGAGCGCAATTCCGAAAGGGTGAAACGACTGCGGCATGATTATGCAGAGGTATGTATTCACTTTAGCAGTGTGATCTTGCATACTGTCTCATAATCTTTTACTGTACTGTAATATGTATACTACATCTACACTGAACTACACAATTTTGCCTGACACTGTTCTTCAGAGAGTTTTACGAATGGATGGAGAGGAGATCCAGCATGAGTTCATTTACGTAGATGAGGCTGGGTTCAACCTGACGAGAGCACGAAGGAGGGGAAGAAACATCATTGGCCACAGGGCTATAGTCAATGTCCCAGGGCAACGTGGGGTATAACACTCTGTGCAGCCATTACACAGAATGGGGTCCTCCACCGCCATGCCAATATGGGCCCTTACAACACAGCACTCATACTTACATTCTTGGACCAATTGCACAACATAACCGCAGCAAATCAAATCGATCATATGCAATACATTGTTGTCTGGGACAATGTGTCTTTCCACCGCTCTGCTCTGGTTCAGAACTGGTTTCAGCAACATCCACATTTCACCGTTCTATATCTTCCACCATACTCTCCATTCCTCAACCCTATAGAAGAGTTTTTCTCGGCATGGCGGTGGAAGGTATATGATCTCCGTCTCCAGGCTGAGGTACCCCTCATCCAAGCCATGGAGGAGGCCTGTGACCAGATGGAGGTAGCAGCAATGCAAGGATGGATTCGTCATTCAAGACGTTTCTTTCCAAGGTGTCTTGCTAATGACAACATTGCCTGCGATGTTGATGAAATTCTCTGGCCAGATCCAGCTAGGCGAAGAGACAATGTCTAGTTTTGTTGTGTTTGTTTTTTACAGTAAACTTACAGTACAATACGTAAAGTGACATTTTGTTACAGTATTATGAATCTCCATGTCAACATTTTGGGCGTGTTGAGAAATAAATGAGTTTCTTCAGTCTGCAACATTGGTCTTGTGTAGTGTTTGGTGAATTTACATTATATTTGTACTTTGTTGATGGTAGCCTACTCTAATCATAGGGAAGTAGAAGTGCTAAAAGTGTTTTGGGTTTATCACAGAAGAGTGTAACTCGTGCAAACAGAGTATAGTAATGTGAAACGTGTGTGTTTCATATGGTAACAAAGTGTGGTTTTTAAACAAAAGTGTATAGTTTTTACATGAGTGTTTAATTATGCAAAGGATCTGTAGTGTTTTTCTAATTGGGTGTGTGGTTGTGCTAATTGTGTGTAGTGTTTTGAAAACACGGGCCCTGTTTTGAAAATCGTGCTTAAGCAATCCAAAAAAACTGTAAAAGCAGATGCAGAAACAGAAATAAGCAAGGAAAAAGAAACTAAGGGAGAATTGCCATATTCATTTTTAGATACTGTATTAGATCTAATTTTGTTAACAGTCTTCGATAGCACTGCATGATACTTTATTATTATATAGCCTATTTGTATTAAGCAACTGTACACAGGTCGCGGGCCGGTCTGCGTTTCAAAGTCCCGGGCTGTTTTTTGGTCCCAGTCCGACCCTGGAGAGGAGTGAGGGTGAGAGGGGGAATCCACGGAGGAGGCGGTGCAGAAGGAGGAAGAGGCCGTGCCAGAGGCTGTGCCAGAGGTAGAGGCCGAGGTGGAGGAAGAGGAAGACCTGAAGCAGGAGAGGCTCAAAGAAGAGGACCAAACTTGTCTGATGAAATTCGCGCCACACTTGTTGACCATGTAGTAAACCATGGGTTGACGCTGAGGGAGGCTGGACTACGAGATCAGCCAAATCTTAGCAGATTCACAGTGGCATCTGTCATTAGGACCTTTCGATGAGACCTTTCGATGAGAAAACAGGTACAAAATAATATGTTTACAGCTGCTTATTGTATGCACCATATCAGCACTTTTGATACCCCTTCCTGTGACATTTTACAGTAGGTTACATGTATTTTGTTCTACATAGGATTGAGGGTCGAGCACGACAAGGAGGAAGGGGCGCCCATTTTCAACCAAGAGCAAGAAAGAGAGATCGTTAACATGGTTCTGGCCAATAATGCAATAAGGCTCAGAGAAATCCAAGCCAACATTATTGGCGACCATGTCATTTTCCATGATGTCAATCAGGTCTCTCTTTCTATACTGGCACGCATCCTGACCAAAAATCAGGTTATGATGAAACAGATTTATCGAGTGCCTTTTGAGCGTAACTCAGAGAGGGTCAAACGTCTGCGGCATGTGTATGTGGAGGTATGTATTGTTCACTTTAGCATTCTAATGTTGCATACCTTTTTACATGTAAATGTACTGTATACTAAATCTATGCTGAACTACACAATCTTGTCTTTCACTGTATTTCAGAGAGTTTTACAGATGGATGATGAGGCAATCCCTCAGGAATTTATATATATAGATGAGGCAGGGTTCAACTTCACAAAAGTTAGGAGAGGCAGAAATATCATTGGCCAGAGGGCTATCATCAATGTCTCAGGGCAACGTGGGGGTAACATCACCCTTTGTGCTGCCATCACCCAGAATGGGGTCCTCCTCCGTCATGCCAATATGGGCCCTTATAACACAGCTCACATCCTCACATTTTTGGACCGATTGCAAAACATCATCACTGCAGTAAACCACATGCACCAGATGCAATACATTGTCGTCTGGGACAATGTGTCATTCCACTGCTCTGCTCTGGTCCAGAACTGGTTTCAACACCATCCACAGTTCACAAATCTTTACCTTCCACCATACTCTCCGTTTCTTAACCCAATCGAAGAGTTTTTCTCGTCATGGCGGTGGAAGGTGTACGATCTCCGGCCCCAGGCTCAGGTACCCCTCATTCAGGCCATGGAGGAGGCCTGTGACCAAATCGATGCTGCGGCAGTACAAGGATGGATTCAACATTCCAGACGGTTCTTCCTACGTTGCCTTGCCAATGAGAATATTGCCTGTGATGTCGATAAAATTCTCAGGCCAGATCCAGCTAGGCGAAGAGATGATGTATAGCATTTTCTGTACTGTAGTTTCGTTTTTTTGGTACTGGATACAATGTTATGTTTGTCCGATAGCTTACACAGTATGCAGTTATGAAAACTTAGACATATTTTGTTGTGATTCTCCATGTTGACAAATTTGGGTATATGGAGACAAATAAATTATATTTTCATCAGTCTGCAGCATCGGTCTTGTGTAGTCTTGAATTTAGTGGTGAATTTATTGTATATTTGCACTTTCTCTGTGTACTTCACTTACACTACTCTAATCACTGATAAGTAGAATTGCTAAAAGTGTTTTAGGTTTGCAACAGCAGTGTGTAACTGGTACAAACAGAATTAAGTCATATGCAACGTGTGTGTTTCATATGGTAACAAAATATGGTTTTGTTAAATTAGTGTATAGTTTTTACAAGCGTGTTTCATTTTGCAAAGGATCTGAGGTGTTTTGCTCATTGGGTGTGTGGTTGTGCTAATTGTGTGAGGTGTTTTGAAAAACAAAACAAAACGATCAAAATCGTGCTTAAGCAATCGAGAAAAACTGTAAATAACATTCCCTCCCTTTCCTCCAAACAAAGTATAAATGAGGGGACCTTTGAGCAGACCCCCAAACTGAGTACATGATGCTTACAGAGACACAAGGCACTTACACACAGTTCCACCCTTACACACAAAACACACGCACACACCCTTACACACTAAACACCCCCACACGTATGCATGAGTCAGTGGTGGGGGTCGTAGGACACATCTGAAAATGTCACATTAAGATTTGATGAAAGTGAAAGAAATGAAAGTGCGGGGAGGTGCTGATGCGTAAAAGTAAATTTATTTGGCATAAGTCGGCTCTGAAACACACACATATCTGTGACCCCCATACATATGCCCCCCCCCACACACACACACACACACCATGATGGGGAACATTGTTTTGACAGGATGCACACACAAGGGGCTTAATCTTTCAGTTTAACCCCTCCCCCCTCAAAGGTTACAACAGGGCCAGACCCTCGAGGAGGCCAAGAGGCTGAAGAGAGACCAGCTGACACCCTTCAATGAGTAATGAGCCAGTCAGATGTACAGTCAGATGTACAGATGTCTACATGATGCTGGAGGTTGTTTGAGGAACACCTCAAACAAGCTTTAGCCTTAGTAGACATGTCTCTGTGTGTGTGTGTGTGTTTGCACACTTGTTATGTGTGTTTTTTCTATATGTGTGTGTGTTGTGTCATTGTAACCACAAATGTGTGATGTGATTGCATATGTTTTCCGTGGTATGCTGAGAGAAAGAGGGAGGCAACAACAGGGTGAAGGAGAGAAAAAAAAGAAACTACCTTCAGCCATGATCCAATTTCACCTCCTCTTTCTATAAACAATTAACTATTGATGACGAGTGTCCCACTATATGTTCTAAATGTGTGTAGTCTAGACTAGTGTGTCATGCTGATGGTGAGTGTGTGTTTTCGTGTGTGCGTGTATTAGTGTGCTTGATTGGCTTTGTGCTTACTGTAGGTGCTTACTGTATGTGATCACCTTTGTCTGCATCTGTGTGCGTGTATGACTTGGGTTGTTGTCTGTGTGCCTATTTGTGTGTGTGTGTCTTTCTGCCTGTGTGTGCATGCTTTTATGTGTGCTTGTGTGTGTGCACTCGCTTGTGTGTGTATGTGTGCTTGATTGTGAACTTGTGCGTGTTAGTGTGTGGCAGTATGTGTGAGCTTGTATGTGTGTGCCTGTGAGCTTATGTGTATATGTGAGTGTGTGTGAACTTGGGTGTGTATATGTGCTTCTCTCCCTGCTCTTCATTCACTCTTGTAGCGTAGAGAGAAGGGACCCATCCATATTTAATACACAGCTATCTATAATTCACAGGCCAAACCTCAGCGCCTTACTAGTGAGAGACTACTAATAGGATGGGACATCTCCACCTCTCTCTTTCTCTCTTTTTCATTTTGTTGCTGGTAGACTCTCATCCCTCCCTCTCTCCCCCTTTTCTCTCTATATCTCTCCATGTCTCTCTCTCCCTCTCTTCCAGTCTTCCTCTCTCTTTTTAATTTTGTTGTATGGCAGTCAGACTGAGGATAACTGTATGAACTTCTTCCTCTCATCTTTCTCCAGCTCTTCTTTTCTGATGAGTCAGCTCACAGGACCTCATAGCCATGTCTGTTTCCATAGGTAATAGCCCATTAAAACTATGGATTTGAATCCAATTTGATCAATTAGCACATTCATCAACAATTTAATAAACTAAATTGAACTGCAATCAAGAAACCTATTCAACCATACCAAGCCTTGCTCACCTTAACTTTTCCCCATCTCTTTCTCTCCCACACAGCCCTTCTCCTCTCATCCCCAATTCCGTGCCTCTTTCTTCCCTCATCCCCCTTTTCCTACCTTCTCCCACACTCATTTCCCCTGGGAAGTTTTCAGTAATTACAGTGAAACAAGCTCTATTCTCACCTCCTACACTTGAAACAGCCTTCTGAAGGTTATAAACCTTACCAACCGTCCTGGCAATGAATTACCACACTAAACACTGTCCATCTCTCTCTTTCTCGCTCTCCCTCTCTTCATCTCTTTCTCTCTATACTCTGAGTGGAGGGATCTATTTTACCATGGAGGTTGACATTGAACCACAGGGACTTGTGCTGTGACCAGCCTGAAAAAGATGGAACATGTTGATCTTTCACCCCCCTCTCCCTTCTAGTGTGTCCTTCCGTTAATCCACCCCTATCACTGCCTAAAATAACCCAATCTATGAACACTTGTAGCTGACACCATTTCTTATATTCGGGTTTGAACTTCGGCAAATGAAAGTGTGTGTGTCAGAACAGTAATTATTTGTGTGTGTATGGTGTAAAGAAAATGGAGACCATGTGAATATTTTTTGTTTTATTTTTGTATCTGTTGCAATCATTCTCTAATCGTGCTGGGATAAAGAATCGGCTTTGGGTTGCTTGGCAACAGTGGCAATATTCCACACCCCTCAGAGGAACAAAAATACGTGAAAGAATATAAACTAACCTTTTCCCAAGACTCAACTGTTCAATGAGCTAGACAGAGAGAGAGAGAGAGAGAGAGAGAGAGAGAGAGAGAGAGAGAGAGAGAGAGAGAGAGAGGAGAGGGGGGAGGAAGAAGACAAAAATAATCATAAGATAAAGTGGAAATGAGGATCAAATTAAAGTTACATATCAATTAACTTTAAATGCTGCTGTGAAGCAGTGTGAATTGGAACACAAGGAGAGAGGCCAGCACTCGGTGTAGATGTAAGCATGCTTATTAGCAAACAAATTAAAATCGAAAAGTCATTAGCCAAAATTAGACTACTTTATTCTCAGACCAAATTATATTACAACAAGCGTGACATGATTTTTATAGGAATATAAATGATTGTTTTTTCTCACTCTAGGGATCTGTACTTGATTAACTCTTGAACAGACTTGGAGATTACTCTGGGATCGACTATTCTTCCTTACCATCTATGCAAATCATCTATGGTACACTGTGGCTGAATTATCCATAATGACTACATGATTGCATATACTGTTTAATGGATATGGGATGGAGTTTCAACTTGGGACTGAAACAACATTTTAGCTTCTAGTTCCACCTGCTTTTTATATGGACACTATAAATACAGTTTTTCACAATTGTTAACACACAAAAAGCCAAAATTTGGCACAATTTTCACAACCTTCACTTCATGTACCAATTGCTCGACCCAATTTGTCACTACTTCACACTCCCTTATCTGCATTAGACTCTGACTTTCCTTGTTTACACTCTGATGTCAATAACACATCACCTTGTTGTCAAAATACTACACACAATGTTCAGTTGTTGCACACACTTCTCAAGTAAAATCTCAAAGCATCAACCTACAACACACAACTATTCAAATCTCTAAACACTCAGGTCTGGTCAACAATTTGCAATCAGGACTGCAGCATAAAAATGGCCTTGGGCCCAGTGTGCGAATTACGGGGGTGTTTGGGGGGGTCTGACCCCCCCGATTAAGGCTCGGACCCCCCCAAAAGAGGTCAAAACCACAGGTCGGGGGGGTCGATACATTTCGTTCTTACCTGTAATAGTAAATATTACAATATATTTACCATATTCATTCAGTAACAGGTTGGCGATACACAGAAATGTTGACTTTATGGCAGGGAATATCACACACAGTATTACACTGACTGCCATCTAGTCAAAATTCACTCAATAAACACAGCGCGAGTGACAAGTGCCCAATACAACTCAAGAAACAGCGCGAGTGACCAGGCAGTGTACACTGCTGGTTCAATCACCTCATTGTAGCTACGTAGCGGTATGTTCCGCGTCGTGAGAAAGTTCAAGAAAGGCAAGTTATCTAATACCCCCCAAAAATCTGTCAAGGATGTATTTGTAATGGCAATTAGCTGTATAATATTCACAAGAATGTTAATGATAGAAACATGGTTAACCACCCACCAACTTACTGTAACAATTGTGAAAAACTGTAACACTGTAACAATTTATACTTTTGCATAAGTACTTGCTACATGCTTCGATAACCTGTCGTGGTGCACGTAACTCTGTCATATTGCATTTCGTACTTCTGTCGTATTTCCTGTTAGTTACTATGCATCCAATCAGCAACGAAAGTGTTGTACCTACTCTTTCCGTTTTGATTTTACGTAATGTTGTTTCCAATTTGGGGGATCGTGTCGTTGTATTCGGGGGAGGTGAAAAAGTCATCGCATTTGGGGTGAGTTGACTCATAATTTTGGGGGAGGGTTTTCATTTGGGGGATGTACTCGTATTAGTAGGTGTGTTAGCTGTGTTAGTTAGGGAACATTAGCCGATTGCCGATTTACCTGGAGCTGAATGAGCACAATTTTGTATGTTCATGGCATGACAAACGTAATTGCAGCCTAATATAATTAGTGATATTGTGGCATGTTAAGGCTCATTATAGATTGTTGACATGTTCTTCTGGAGCAAAGACGAAGATGAGTAAATCATGTCTGATAACTCCAATATTGTTATGGTTCAGGCAGGAGGACTCAGTAGTGTTGCTACTTGATACTTTATTCCACACAATACAATTCATTATTGTAATATTTGATTTGGCATATGATTGTGCTCGCAGTGGCTCCCTGCCCCACCCAACTGAGAAACCGTGTCCTGAGACACCGTCTCGACATCCGGGCAGAGAGCAGCGAACGTATTCCCCCTGAGAAAGAAGAACCAGACAAAGGGTGGAGGCGCAGGAGACCGACTGTGTAGCACTAGCAATGCAAGTGCCGGGATCCCTGCTATATACCCCGCCCTATTAGCAGGGCCAGGTTAAGGTCATCTGGGGCCCGGGGCAGAAGCCTCCCCAAGGCCCCCCCCCCCACGCAAAATATTTTTAATATATATATATTATTATTACTATGATTTGTATCAATATATATTAGAGAGAGAGAGAGAGGGATTGGTAAATAAATTATGACAGACAAAAATATCAGTATGTGATACATTGTAATCAGTGGCGGCTCCGCGGCTGCTGGTCTTTCACAGGGGGGAAGCTCATTTGAATGAATGAATGAACGATCTAACAAAACAATATTAATCAAGGAGGAAATGTGGAAATTAGGTTAAACTGAAACAAGGAACGTGGTGTATGTATTGTATGAAATGTATGATGAAAATTGGTTAGCAATCGCCAAGCAAATACCAAGAAATAGGTTGCTGCAGTTTGTCTTTCAACTACAGTTGCAAAATCCGCGATGGGACTGAGCTAGAATAGCTTCGGTGACTTTTTGTAGTACAAAATTACTGTCAATCAAAAGGAGATGCAGTCTTTCGACAGACCCTCCAATCATCACGCGGAAGCCCAGCGTTGTAATACATTGTAACACGCACCCCTAGCCAGCCAAGATGTCAAATAAATTGGAACATGCAGTCTAGCGTGCACACACACAGCCCAGCGAACACATATATACAAACAATTCGATTGAACAATTTAATGATCAGGCTGTGGCCGCCTACTGAAAAGAACATAATCAAGCTAGATAATCAGTGTGGGACTAGTTTAAGTCCACTCGTTTACTTTTTTGAAGGCAAAGTCACGAATCAAATCGTTGGTGAAGCAGGTCAAACTCGTTTGACATCACCTTCATGCGAAGCCATTGTTGTCTTGCATGCTTTGATACCGGCAACAACACGTGATGCTAAGAGAACGTGGACTTCACTACGGGTGGGTAAATGCATCCATTTTTTATTTTTTTTGATCTCCCGTGCCGGGGCCCCCTAATGGCCGGGGCAGCAGCCCCTCCTGCCCATTGCACAAACGCGGCCCTGCCTATTAGGAAGGTGTGCCTTGACGCTTGATGAAGATTGCTAGTGACGCGCTAGGTCTCGCGTCCCCTGCATGAACCAGCTCCGCTTGATTATGTAACGTTATGTCAGTTAACACCACAAAGATAGTAATAGTAAAGCAAGACTCATCATCATCATCATATATCAGGCTATATAACTTAGCTTGCTTTGCCGACAACGACGGAGCCAGATATTCAAGTCTCTTTAATCCGACACAATTCTTAAGTAGTCATACTAAAAACACGAAGCAAAAATAACAACGTATATGTGGTGAGTCTGAGTCGTATGTGGAACGTATGTTCCATCTAGAATAGGCCTATATTTCTAAAAACCAAGTGAAAGAAATACTATACAGTACTAATAGCATTGATTATCGTAAAGTTCACATGATGTATCTGCTTCTTGATTGGACTTGTACCCCATTTAGCCAGTTTTCTAACTCTACTGCAGGGGTGTGGAACCTTTTTTCTGCCAAGGGACATTTGGATATTTATAAAATCATTCGGGGGCCGTACAGAATTATCAACTTAAAAATGTGCCTGCTATATTTGGTCAAACATTTAATTAACTCACCCCTAATGTGATGGCTGACTGCTTCTCTTTGGTGAGGTTTGTGATGTTAGCTGGCACGGATGCAGTCTGCTTTGACAAGGGATGCATCGAACATTTCCTGGGGGGTAGCATGATTACGGAAAGGGATCGTATTATTTTTTACATTACTACCATTTTTGAGACTGCTTATCGATCTGAGTGTTAATCAAGCGCAGAGCCATACGTTGTAAACATTCGGGGCTTAGCCCAAACCAACAACGTATTCTGGGTTTGATTTGCTAGAAAGGAATTCCACACTTATATCTTAATGTGCGCTCGCGCGCTCACATTAAGTGTGGAATTAATACATGTATAATACATTATAACACATATTCTAGAACTGTAATCACCAGCTGCATATCAGGCACGGCACTAACCATAATCCCAGTTATTAATACGTGTGGCATTTTAATCACTGAATGCATCACAGGCACTGTGCACGAGTGAATATAACAACAGGATTTATGAAGGATGCATGTCTTAAAGTTATGTATTGTGCCTATTAAAGTTATGTCTTGTGAAACTTAGAAGTGTGCTCAAGCTTAAACATAGGGTCTCACACTGAGTGTGGGAAGCAGGCTGTTCTTTGTGTCTCTATCTTTTCATTTTCAGAAACAACCTTGAATCTGGGTGGAGATGGCACCCGAGCAGGGGGGACGCGTAGGCAAGAACAACTCCCTGATGCACGAGAGAACAAGCTCAACCCTTTTTTGATACTTGTGTTTTTAATTGCATTGTATATGATATGCTGGGGCAGGGAAAGATAGCCAGTTGGACTTCGTGAACCAGACAAAACTCTGTTGCGGGTAGGGAAACGTAGACAACCCCAGAGCTCTGTACTTGTTGATTTCCAACTGCTGCATTAAAGCTGATATTATCGGACCTCTGCGACTCCAGACCACTCTTTCTAGAACACAGATTTGTGTCATTGAATACCATCATTACATATTGGAATAGACACATAGATTTTGAATCCTTCACTGCCAACGAATAATGCACCTAATAATATGGTTCCTGCAGTGCCATGGCGGGCCGGACCAAATGATTTCGCGGGCCGCATATGGCCCGTGGGCCCGACGTTCCCCACCCCTGCTCTACTGCAATGCCTTAGCTTTGCGACTGGTTGTTGCAAAGTATGACGTGTACAGCTAGTTGCAAGCGTGTACAAGTCTCGGAGCTAAGAGCATAGTGAGCCACTGTTCTAAGCAAGACCAGGCCGGAACTGGAAAGACGGCGCGGTCCATTTCACGCTGTCGCTTGCCTCACTGCACCACTGAGCACTTTCCATTGAAATGAATGGGGACACCATCTTTAAAGAGCAGGTTTGCTTGGTCTATGGTTTAATACACACACCAAATTTTCTATCAAACTGTAAGGTGTAGTATTCATTCAGCGCTTTCTAAAACTCCTGGGGTCTCATTTATAAAGCTTGCGTACTTTCCACGCAAAGGTTGTGATTTATAAAAAACAAACTTGACGGGAGAATGCGATCCTCCACGCAAACTCTGACCCTCCCGTAGGCCTACGCACATTTTGAAAACAGTTGGAATTGGCGACGCAGATGACTGTAGTAAGACTGCAGAAAGTAAATGTGAAAAGAACGATTACTCGTAATATTTATATATTTCGTTTTCCTCACACACGTTTTTTTCACTTGATTTCATCTTTATCATGAAGATTCAATCCAGCAGTATTATTTGAGCTTGTACTGAGTGATAATTGTTCCATAAACACCTTGTACAATCAACTCAAATTTTAAATCAAAATTCAGTGCTGTCTAACCATCATATTGTCCACTACCGGAGTGCAGGAGGGAGAAATGCCCGACTGCATGAAATGCAGATAACATCACATATCCTACCTTTAAATAACTTCAGAATACATTGTATAACTAAATATATGTCTTTAATACTGTACATATATCATCATATGTCAAAAACTGGAAATACAGTCGTTAAGCTCCCGCGCAATCGTTACACTTCACGTTCTCGTTATCAGTCCAGACTTTAATAGATTACTGTTCATAACAAAACGCTTTTGTTTTCAAATTGTATCTCGACTCGCGGTATCACTGGCACAGTTGATGCCACTCGCTTTTTTTAAATTGGTGATCTACCGGCCACCACATTTTCAGAGTTTTTGGGCTCCACCAATAGGATAACAGTGTCTGAGAAGTTGTCATGCGCCATGATTCACCGTAAAGAACAATCGCATGCCAGGGTCATGATGAGATACTAGATTAGCATTCATGAGGTGCTTTGCATTGACTATTTATGGTTAAAAATGGGCGTGTTCAGGGCGGGGTACAATGCTGATTCACGTACGCACACTTGTGGGTAATCTGTGATTTATAAAAGGAACATTGCGTACAGGTGTGCGTACGCATGGTTTTATAAATCTGAATTTTTGTGTGCGTACGCCATTTTAGGCTTTTGGGCGTACGTACACTTTTAGTAAGAATCCTACGCACAGTTTTATAAATGAGACCCCTGGCCTCCAAGCCTACGTGTAATTCACCCATATCAGGTACGCGGTGAACGCACTGTGTGCCGCTACGCTGACACTGATTACATCCCATAGTATTCCACCTCATACATCCGTGTGTGTGTGTGTTTGTATGTATGTGTGAGTGTGTGTGCATGCATGTGTGGATGTGTGAGTATTTGTTTGGTTTGCTTGGTCATCAATGTCAAGGTACAGTGGCCATCTTTACCCCCTAAGATTCAAATTTTGGGCAAACACAAAACGTATAGTATCTGCTCTGGGTGTTAGAGGATTGTATGACTAACTGTTCGTCGAAAAAACGCGAATCAGAATCAGAATGGGATTTTTTCGCCATGAAATTTTGCACAGACAAGGAATTTGCTTTGGCAGGAAGGTGCATACAATACACATATAGGGACCTAAAATTTAAAGATCCTGTAAAGTAAATTCCATGTTTTGCTTCTAAGTACATTATATAAGTGTGAAATGAGTTCCTGAAAGCATGTGCAAAGCGCTAAAACGTTGTCACACTGAAATGTGGAGTTAAACCGAAGAACAGTTTCTCTTCCGTTTTCAGATCAGGTTTTAATGGGCGGAGCCAAAAAATGCCCTATCTACTGTCATGGAAATTTTGGAATACAGTTATAATATGTGTGTTTTATAATGTGTTTTAAGGGAAGTCTAAAAGTTTGTTAAGAAGCTTAATACAATGAATGTTGATTCAACTCCATTTGGTAGAGATGCCATTTGCAGTTTTATAACTAGGAGACGTGAAGTCTAAGAGACGGGAAGTCTGGGTGGCCTGAGAGAGTTCTTGTCACCTGGGGAGGATGAGACAGCTGGTCTGGAGACAATGTGGATTCAACTGTATTGTTATTGTGATCTGCTGCTCTGACCCTTCCTGTAGACTTGTTTGAAGTGGCCCACACAAAGGACAGTTGACCATTTGACTGGTGAACTCCTGTGGTTTTACTATCTACTGGTTTGGGGAGAGAGGCCACATTAAAGAACCGTGGGAACTTGATATGAAGTCAAACTGTCACCAGAGATGTATTGTTTCAAACTGTCACTGAGCAGTGCTGACCAATCAACAGAGTTCAGAGGAATCATTTGATCTAAAGTTTATATAAGGCAGGGTTTTAGGGTTGTTCTGTATCACTCTGGCGAACGACCTGTGGCTAGCACCTCCTTCGTTATGACTGATCAGCAAAGCTTTGTTTAATATTACGTAATTGTATAGTCCAAATAAATTGTATTAAAACCACATCTCTTGACTATTCAAATCTACACAGTGCCGCTAGAATTCTTCCTTAACACTACGTAATTTCGCCCTCCGTCAGATCACTGAATGGCTCCTCCTGCTGTACTGTTATTGTAGCCTACATCAGCTAGCTAGCTAGCTTCAGAATGTCTCCCACCACCCGCAACTGCATCTTCCCTGGATGCAAGAACTCTAGCTGCGCTGCAACGCCATTTAAGTTCCCTATTGATAATGAAAGGAAAAATAGGTGGATAGATTTTGTGAAGAGCCATGCTCATGGAAAGCTTCGGATAAACTCCAACAGCCGCCTCTGCCCTGACCATTTCACAGCGGATAGTTTTAACATGGACCAGAGACAGACGGGGTTCGCGGACACACGGCTTCTCTTGCAGCGCGGAGCCGTACCGAGCATCGCCCTCCCGGCCGTTCCTCCTCCGGTCGCACCTGGACAATCCACCGCTGCCAGCAGTTCATCACTCTGTTCTGTGTGCTTGTTATAATTATACTAGATAACTTTTCCAGAGGTATCTCTGCTATGAGTTAGTGCAAACCGCTAAATTGATATTAGGCTACTCGGTGTAGAATGATGGTATTTTGGTGAAATGGTAGCTAATGTGTTAGAAGTAGCCTAGTTGGAGAGCTCACTGTCTGCTGTCTCTGGTGTCCATTTTTACTGTTACAGCTCAGGGGAACATTTCATTTATATGCATCTGTATGTTTCACTCATTGAACAAATAAATTCTAATTCTATACGTTTTTGTTCGGCTTGACATAGCGTCCATTATCTGGGTCGGAGGTAGGCACTAGGCAGCGAGGGGCGGAGCTTCAGCTCCTTCAGGCGACACGCCCCCCCAGTCTCAAGCAGAGAAGACTGCAGTTTTTTTCACGATTTCAAAGCCTAATTTAACATACTTGTCGGTATTATTTTTTCATTAGAATTTGGATGGGTAGTTAATAACACATTATTCTGTGGTGTGGCAAACTTAAAATTCATTTCCAGGTCCACTTTACAGGATCTTTAAATATGTGGACTATCTATACTAAGGGTACATAAACTAGCAGTACTAAGTGGAATTATAATTAAATAAAATATAAGTTGCCGTAATTTACAATATAAAAATAAAAATATTACAAAAAATACAAATGTACAAGATACAATTTTGTAATGCAGTGCAAAAAGCAGTGTGTTTTAAGCAGGAAGTTATTAGAGTCAGTGTGAACCCTTGGCCTTGGTGAAGAGGCCAACAGCGGAAGGGAAGAAACTGTTTTTGTGGCGTGAGGTATTGGTCCTGATGGACTGCAGCCTTCTGCCGGAGGGGAGTGACTGAAACAGGGAGTGTCCAGGGTGGGAGGAGTCGGCCACAATCTTCCTCGCTCACCTCAGGGTCCTCGAGGTGTGCAGGTCCTTGAGGGTAGGCAGATTGCAGCCAATCACCTTCTCAGCAGTGCGGATGATACGCTGCAGCCTGCTCTTGTCCTTGGCAGTGGCAGCAGCGTACCAGACGGTGATGGAGGAGGTGAGGATGGACTCAATGATGGCTGAGTAGAAGTGCACCATCATTGTCTTTGGCAGGTTGAACTTCTTCAGCTGCCGAAGGAAGTGCATCCTCTGTTGTGCAACTCTTTCAGACAAATAACCATATTTTTCTTTCTTCCTCTGGCCTGAAGGCAGAGAGATGGTGACAAGGGAAAGTATTTATCTGTTCTTATCTGTGTTTGGAGGAAGTATGCAAATAGCAGGTGTACTGTGTGTCTGTGTCAAAGAGGGGTGGAGGTCAAGCACCAGTTTATATCCTGGAGGACCCACTGTTGAGAGAGAGGGAGTAACGAAAAAGAAACAGACAGCAGGGAAAACATAAAAAGGCCATGCGGAATCGTTGGCTTGAATTATCCATGGCAGAGGATGTAGACATCAGCATGGCTATTTGACTACAAAGACAACTAGGCCCAGTGTTTTCTGTGGAGGGTGAGACGAGAGGAGGAGAGGGAAGAGGGAGTGGAGAAAAAGAAAACACTGTGTTATTCCTGTGCGTCGGGACTGAACGATCCGACGTCTCGGAAAGCCACTGACGGTTCAGTTCTGCTTCAACAAACAGGGCGTCTAACTCATACTCTTCAACCCCAAATCTAAAACAAGAGCCATGTTCACGAAACACCTACAAATGCTTTTGTTAAGTCCAATGCTTCTCTGCATCGCTCGGACAACGCAGGCTTTTGTAAAACTTTGAACATCATGAACGATGGAAAAAAAATAAGAAAGACGAGTGCAAGAGTGAGCAATAGAAGGTTTGACAGAGGGGGAAAAGGAAAGAAAATGAAACTGAACGCAAAGGTTATGCCTGGTAGTGTTAGTGGTAGAGACACGCAGCATCACACCGATGTGTTTTGACAGCATGCAAGCCCAAAATGTGCCAACTAACAAATTAGTGTCAATGGGTGCAGTCAGCCACTCTCAGAGTGTTGGTCCATTAACATGGAATGACAAGGTAAAATAGAGTGCATCTGGCCTTCAGTCCCATCACTCTCATCCGGCTCAGAAGAGGCTGGAAGAAACAGCTCCAAAGTGGCCAGCTAAAGGTGGTTTGGCAGTGGCTGTTATTTATCACAGAGGAAATGTTAAAGAGAACTCTGAGACAAGAGCTGGGGTTCAGCGTGCATTAAGCTGAGAGGGGGGGAGGCTTTCGAGACTTTGGGGGAAAATGGTACTGATCATTTGCGATGCACCCTGGGAATCAGAGGAGAGTCTAGCCTTGTTGATCTCCATGCAGCATGCAGATGCTAGTATAACCAACAACACCATTGTTTTTTTACTTTACAAAATGTTTTCTTTAAAAGTCAAGAATATGGAGTTTCTAATTTTGGAGTTATACAACGTTGGTCTTGGACCAACACTGCTCTCTGATGTACAGTAATGACTGAAGGCTGGAGGAAGGTGGAGCAGGGTGAAGGGGGTGGACAGGGTGAAGGGGGTAGGAGGGAAGAGAAAGTGGGGATGTGTGGAGGAGGGGGACTTCTAAAGCTCTAATAACTCTGGAGTCATAGTCACCTCTTTTCTAACCAGTACAGTCTCACTTTGTTACTATTTGCTCCATCTGTGTCTCTCGCTCTATCTGCGTCAGTGTCCCTTATCTCTGTCATCTCTCTCACTTTCACTCTCTCTCTCCTTTGCTCTCTCTCATTCTCTCTCTCTGTATCTTTGATTTTCATCTTTCTGTTTTTCTCATGCTCTGTTGCTTGTCTTGGTCTCTCTTTCTCTCATTCTCCTCTCTTGGAAGGCAAGGGAGAAGTGGGATGGTATTTATTGTAAAAATAAATCATTTCAGCGCTAAAGCCACCCACAGCCAGAGTGTCTCAGTATGCTGTGTACTGAGCCAGGGAGCTTATTTACTGTGATTTGAAGTGTGTGTGTATATGTGTGTGTGTGTGTGTGTGTGTATATGCACGTGTATGTGCGTTTCTGTCTTTTTGTTAGTATGTGTTTATGTGTACATTTGATCATGTTTGTGTGTATCTTTACTTGAGTGTGAAGCACATGTGTGTGTGTGTGTCTTTGCTTGTGTGTACAGCATGTGCGTGTGTATGTGTGCCAGTGTGTGTGTTGGCGTGTGTGTGGCACAAGGCTTTGTAAAGCGCTGTTATAATGAAACAGGATTAAAAGGAGGATTGGCCAAGGATGGCTGGCGTTGAAACTGGAGCTTGTTTGTTAAAACAACATGACTCACTTGACTGAGCAACTTATCCTGTATGTGCTTCCTTTGTTTCTGTGATGCCGGTGTGTCATCTGTTTGTTTTTGCTGTCTGTCTGGTTGTGTATTTTTGTCTCCTTAAATGTGTGCGTGTGTGTGTGTGTACGCATGCATTGATTTGACTATAAACCAGGGTATAGAAGCCAAGGGCAGTGATGTTGTGTAACAAAGCAGTGTGGCATGGCTCTACATGGGATTCTGGCAGTGTTCTTTTCAGCAAGTGGTGCGCACGTAACATAATGATTACAGGGTTCTAATCTCCTTCTCGTCTTCTCCTTCCCTTCGTTTCTTCTAAAATGTTTTGTCTTAATCTCTCTTTCTGTCTCTCTCATCCTTTCCTGTCATCCTCTTCACTCTCTTTTGTCTTCTCTCTTTTTCTATCTGTCTTTCTCTCTCTCTCTTCAATGTCTTTGGCACATCACCACCATTTTGAAGCCCAAATGTGTTTGTTCCTTGTTCCAGTCTGTGTTGTAACACAGTGTTCCGACAGAAAGCCTCTGTCCTCTCATGACATGGCAAACCCGGGTCTAGCTGGTTCTGGCTAGCAGGTTTATGTTCTGACTGCTCAGACACAGAGACAAGCTCAACAGGTCTGCCAGACAAAAGTGCCAGACAATTAAGTTGTGATTTTGAATTCTGTTCTTGAAGTAGTAATACCTAACACCTAGTATTAACTAACACCTGGTCTGTGACTGTGCCCACTTCCTTTGTCCACTTATTTTGCATCATTGGTAACCTTTTAATTATCAAAAATTGATTTTGTTTTTGGGGCTTCCGGTTTGGCGAATGGCAGAGTAGGCAGCAAGCCGGAGGAGCTCTGTCACAAATTTGACATTTATGGGACATTCATACATATAAATCGTGGAAAACCAACCAGACTGCGGGATAACTTGAATTAGAAGGAAAGAGAATCCAATAAAACGAGTAAAATGGACAAAAAAGCTTCGAGGGCAAGGAAAAACGATGAGAAGGACGCCGCTAGCATCCAGTCAGCTCGTCTAGCTAGCCAGGACTCCACGCACATGGAGGGCGGCACGTGCAATGTGACTGAACTTGAGAAACTACTCGCTGCCATGGAGAAACGAATTATTGACGACCTCTCAGCGCGAATAGCATCCAACCACGCCACCATAGCCAAGCACGACCAGACGATTAAGGGTATAGAAGAAGCCATGACTGATCATGAAACCCGAGTGACGTCTCTGGAAGCTACAGTCACACGACTTCTGAAGGAGAACACTCAGCTACTGCTAAAAACTGATGACCTCGAGAACAGGTCCAGGAGGTGCAACATTCGTATAACAGGCATACCGGAGGGCACCCAACCCACCGCATTCGTCGAAACCGTCCTGGGGGAGTTATTCACTGACAGGTTCCCTGAGGCTCCCACCGTGGACCGAGCGCACCGAGTGGCTATCCAGAGGAGAGAGAATGGTCCGCCGCGCCCTTTCATAGCCCGAATCCATTACTTCCAATCAAAGCTACGGATCCTCCAGCTCGCACGAGAGAGGGGCCACCTGTCATACCGAGGCGCCGAGATCCACATCTACAACGACTACAGCGCAGAAACAGCCAGGAAGAGGGCCGCCTTCACACCCGTCAAGAAACAACTGAGAGAAGCTGGTCTGCAGTACAGTTTGCTTTTCCCTGCGAAGCTCCGGGTGATGGACAACGGATCGAAACATGAGTTCACCACTCCAGCCGAGGCTACCACCTTCCTCACAGGCCGCAGACAGCGCCAGGCATCCGGGTGAAAGGCTTCTCTTGCGCCGTAGCAATGAATAATCCATTACAATGACAGTAGGTTTTCTCGTTATTGGTGAGTGGCCATATACGAACTACTGTGTGCTGTGAATTTTTTTTCAATGTGATATGTGTTGTGGAAGAAATTGCGATTTCCGGTGTGCTTACATTATTCACTAATCAATATAACTAGTCATTGGATACTAGTTAGTATGTTCTCATGTAAGCTTGCTATTAATAAGAGTAGATGGTGTCTATGTGTCAGGGTTAATAGATGTTCGTGATCAGGAGAAAGTACTGGGTAAACGTCCTTGGTCATGACTACAAGGAGAGCGCCAACTATGATCTCTCTAGTCTGAGTGGTCATGTGTTGGGAGCTGTGAATCTCTTCCTCTGAGACTAATGTAACGTCATTACTGCCTGACTGTCACTATCTATGTTTACATTCCTGTGCCCTATAAAAGATGGTCCTCCGGCTTTCAGAGCGGAGAGAGACATGATTGAGACCTAAGCCTGGTGTTGTGTGGTCATTTATTGTCAGAGGTCTGGTTTTCTCTCCCAATCTGCAGATTGATAATACTTATTAAAATCCAGAACTCAACTGAACTTAGTCACTCCGTTTATGAAGAGACGGACAAAACACTTTCTTCATCAATTGGCGTTGTCGAGCAGCAGGATTGCAGAACCAGATCCAGGAGAGACCCACGGCAGCACCAGTATAAAGCATAACCCGTGGTGCACAAAACTAAATGGTAAGGGGATCCTTTTCCAAAACCCCATTCACGGACTGCTTTATGCTTGGTGCGCCTGCTGTCCCTCTGCGATGCTGGTAACGTAAACAATTTAAGAACCTTTTATTGTGACGTTCAGTTGGGAGCCTGGTCTTAGCAGACCAGAGTCTGCTAGGCCTCAACAGGAGGAAGATAATATTAGAGTTTTGGTTTAGTAAATTTGGGTCATTAATTGACTTGCTATTTTTACTTTGTCTTGGTCAGAGTTGGCAAACTCTGATAGCGTACAAGAACTCTGGTCGTGTGAAGTATTGAAAAAGTATGTAAAACAATCTGTGTTCTTGATCTGAGGCAAAGGATCTGTTAAGAGAATACGTCCCATACTCTTGATCTGGGGAAAAGGATCTGATAACAGAGAGTATGGTTTTACAGATGCAGACCAGGGGTGAACCAAACAAGGAAAGGTATGTGTTTCTTTTAAAATGCACGTTTACAGCTGAAAACTTTAGTTGAACAGACATCTTATGTTGGTTTGAATTGTATTAAGTTGAATTGTAACTGTATTAAGTTTTGTGTTGGGCTTTTCTCTTTTGAACAGAGATCTTAGTGGGACTTTTATTTTTGTTTGAATTGTAACTGTATTAAGTTTTGTTTTGGGCTTTTCTTAAGACCAAGCACAGTAGGTGGGCGGTCATAATGTATCAGGGTCACAGGCTTTATGCGAGAGACCAACTTTTAAGGGTAAAGTGGTTTTAAACAAGTTAGGGATACTTTGACAATGTAAAGGGGCAGTTAGGCTTTTAACTGACAAGCTTGGCATTTAATTATCAGCGAGGGACACAATCAAATACTAAGGGAAAGATATAGACTGGCAGTTTATGAATTAACTCGTCCCTTTTAAGCACGAATTGTGGTTATTTTGTTACTTATGGAGTTGAGGAAATTATTGTATGCGCGTTCCCAAAGAGTTGGGTCTTTGTAGGCGCGTCCCATGATCGAGCGCCGGAGGGCGAGGATAGTTTGGTTTGAAAAAGGCCATATTTGTAGTTCACTACCACATGATATTGTAGTTCTTTTATTCTTCAATATTGTGACCGTTTTACAGTGCTATGAGATTGTGCGACTGTTTTATAGTGCCATGTGATTTTGTGACTATATTCTAAAGTGCGGTGTGATTCTTGCTGCAGTAAATCATAAGAGTTGGCTACATAGCCTACCGTTATGAGATTTGTTACAGATACTTTGTATTCAGATACATTGTAATTCAGTATGGGTAATCTAGCTTCCAGTACAGGAGCGATAGAGACGTTATTAGTCCAGCCCGATATATGATTTGATTTACATGGAATTCAAGCAGTGTCAAGCATTGAGAGATGGCATGCATGGATTAATCATGACCCGAGACATTGTTTTCCGCTGGAGTGAACGTTTGATGTAAAAAAAAAAAATATATATATAGGATAGTTTAAAAGCGTTTTTGAAAGACAAGGAAACAAGTCGGACGTGTAAACAATTTGTCAGCTGGCCAATGTTTATGATATGGTTAACTGAAGCTACGAGACGACGTGGCATTGTCTATCTTGAGAAAATACAATCAAATCAAGCTAAAACGGATTCTGATAGAGAAGCAAGAAATGACCCGGAGCGTCTTGAGACAGAGAAAAGATGATCAGACTGAACAAAGTCATAAAGTGAGGGAACTCAAGACATTGCTCGAACATGTTAACATGAAGATGCTTGAACAGACTAACAGTGCCAAAACTAATTGTGAGAAGTCAGTAGTTGTGAAACAGGCTGAAGGTAGCGCTAATTCTCAAGGGAAACGAGAGTCTACCAAAGATTTGTAGCCTATTTACCTACGATGAAGATGATGTTGTTGCTATAGCTGTGGCTATGCAGAGGAGAGCCAGAGACAGGGAAAATGCATTATTAGGGGAAGCAGCGGGTCAGGTGCAGCCAGAACAGAACCTACAAGAGAAGGTTTATATCACAGCAAAACATGATGGGTGAGGTTAATCAGGAAGGCCTGTCAGTTGAACCCCCAGGTATCAATGAACCCTATGTGTGCATATCCAGGTCCTGATGTATGACAGCCTATGTACCTTTATCGCCCATGGTCAGTGACTGAGCTGAGGGAGCTAGGAAAGGGATTTCCTGACATAAGAGGACTCAGCAACATTTCTAAGAGATTTGAAAATAGCTATCAATGCCAACATACCTACTCTTATTGATTTGAATCAAGGCTTAGAGGGTGAACTCCAGACCGGTATGTTGAGAAAACTTAAAGCATAGGTTTCTGATGGTGTTTAATGGCAGTAATACTGGAGGGGTGTTGCTTGACTGGAGCAAAGTGTATGATCGCAAACAGAAAAGATGAGGATCCTACAGATGATCTGGAAAGACTTACTAGGATTTTTTTTGTTGAAAAAAAACATTCTGGTTTTACAGCAGCTGCATCCCCATGCCACTTTATCATGTGTTCATATGTGGATTGCTTCCTGAACTCCAGGTAGAAGTTAAGAAACAGGTTCTAAATTGGGAGAATAAAAACTGTTGATATGATTATGGATTATGTCAAACATAATTGTACATTGATGCAGGAGAATGCAGGAAAGAAAGTTGAGAAATTAATGACATTGCAAATGAATGTCTTACGGAGAATAATATATGTAATTTCTTTTCTAAAAAAACAAAAAAAAACAAAATAGGTTCAAATCATTGAGGTTAGAGTCCTCTAAAAAATAGGGTTAGAGTCCCTGAGGTTAGAGTCCTCTAAAGTAAAGAAAAAAAATAGGTTCAAATCCTTGAGGTTAGAGTCCTCTAAAAATAATAATAATAATAATCAAGAATACGGGAGGCAGAGAGCTTCTCTTTTTCAAGTAAGACCCAGAGCTACTAGGTTAGCCAGTTCAACAGTATACAGTACCCAAATCAATGAGATGATAGTGGTAGTTTCTGGGGTTCCTGTGGACACAACTGTCAGTTAGCTCGTATGGGTGGATAGATGGATCTTTGAAAGATGAACATGTATTTCTTTCAACTATGTAAAAGTAAGTAACAAGTAAATCTGTAGGAAAGGAATTTGTTGTGCAAACTGAACCGAAATGAAATGCACTACTGACTTTTTCTTATCTATTCCTTAGGATAAAGAACACTTGGCCTAGCAATCCCATACACATCCCCCAGCAGTGGAATGCAGAGATTTTAGCGACCGCAGATGTGGCTTTGCTAGAAGCTGGGCCTGAGCTACTGTGGTCCACACACGCTTATCATATTGGGCGCATTAAGAATGCTACCCCAGTTGTTATCATTGTTTGTAGTACGACTCTTGAGAACCGTACCTCAGTATGCTAGTAATAGAGAAGTAGGGAAAGGTATTGTCCCAGTTATTAATGCTTTGTTGAAACAAGGAGTCATAGGTAGACTTTAGGTCAATTTGATCCTTTAATGCTAATAAAATACTTGGAAGTTTATTATGGGTTTATAAGCAGGTAATGCCTGTGTTATACATCCTGTTGTGCCTAACCCTGTTACGATACTTAGCAAGTAACCCTGTTACTTTCTAGCTCTGTGAATTACTATTGTTTGCTTTCTTTTCTGTTACCATTGCAGAAGAGAGCCAGTATCTGTTTGCATTCACGTTTCGCCAGGTCCACTATACATTTCAGTTCTACCACAGGGGTACACCGAATCACCTACGTTGTTTAGTCAAGCATTACAAGAGGACCTCCAGGATGTCACCTTAGCAGCCGGCTCTACTCTGGTGCAGTATATTAATGACCTTTTTGATATGTTCTAAGAATCTTGCCTCCTGCCAACAGGACACTATTGCTGTGCTACAGGCACTGGCTGAGAAGGGCCACAAGGCCTCAAAGGCAAAACTGCAGTTATGGTCTTAGGAGGTCAAGTATCTGGGCCATACACTCAAAGGTACAGAGCATCTATTGACGCCTGATAGAGTGGAGGCCATCCGATGGATACCGAAGCCTAGAACACCAAAACAACTCAAGTCTTTTTCTAGGTTCAGCCAGGGAATTGTCGTTAGTAGATCCTTGATTATGCTGTGTTGGCTAGACCTATCCTTGACTTAAGGAAGGAGACTGATACTCATTTGTTGTGGAAAACTGAAGCTGATAAATCATTTGTATCTCTCAAGCAGGCCTGGGCCCAGGCGCCAGCTCCCGGTCTGCCAGACTACACCAGGGTGTACTGACCCAGCAGTATGGTAATCTTAAGAGGCCTATTGCCTATGTGAGTTCTTCTTTAGATACTGTGGCAGCAGGTTTCCCCCCGTGCTTACGAGCAGTCTGTGCTGCGGCAACATGTGTGTAAGCAACTTCAGATATAGTGCTGGGGTCGCCCTTGGCAGTGATGGTTCCTCATGCAGTAAGTGCTTTTCTGTTACGCACCAAAACTCAACACCTGTCAGCCACTAGAGCTACAAAGTATGAACTGTAATTGTTGACTCAAAGTAACATTACAATCCATAGATGCTCCCCATTGAATCCAGCTTCATTGTTGCCCACCCCTGATGATGGTGAACCACATGACTGTGAGATGGTTGTCGATAAAGTGCTAACACCCAGACCTGATATGTTTGACAAACCTATGGATAATGCTGAACTTGTGTTGTACGTAGATGGATCTTTGTCCCGAGAATGGGATGGCTCTCTAAACTCCGGATATGCGGTCTGCACGGACAGTGAGACATTCAAATCTGGTAAACTGTCTCCACAATGCACTGCACAGCAGGCAGAGTTTTGCTTTGACAAGGGCATGTTGTTTGTCAGAAGGCAAGGTCGTAAATATTCACACTGACTCAAGGTTTTGGTGCCATATGGCGAGAAAGAGGTTTCATTAACTCCTCAGGTGGAGCAATCAAGAATGGAAAGATGATTGATAATTTGTTGTCTGCAATACTACTACAGAGAAAGCTAGCTATTGTTACTAAGTGTGAGGCTCATACTAACAATACAGATGATGTTTCAAGAGGAAATGCTAGAGCTGATTTAGCAGCAAAGGCTAACTCCTCTGATGTGTCCCAGGTCTCTATTTGTTTGTGTCTCAGCAACCGGAAACACGCACTCCCTCTCTTCATGTTGTGGCGGACCTTTGAGCCGCTGCTGATAACACTGAGAGGGATGATTGGTTATCTGTTGGCTGTGCGAAAGATTCCATGTGCATTGTTCCCTTGGTTGGCTCGCATGGCGCACGGATGTGCCCATACGAGCAAGGGGGGTATGGTCTCAATAGTAAATACAGATTGGTTTGCACCTGTTTTTTCCACAAAGGCTTAGCAACATTGTGCTCAGTGTCATATTTACCAGCAGCATAATCCCGAAAAGGGACCAAAGAGAAGATCCCACCCACCACCAAGTGGTCCTTTTATTAATTTACAAAATGTTGTACAACAACAAGTGTTGTAATTTTGAGTATGTACTTGTAATTGTTGACATGATCTCGAAATGGGTAGAAGCCTACCCATGTCGGAAAGTTGATGCTACCACGATAGCCAAGATTCTTATTATTAGAGATGTGATCTGTAGATATGGGATCCTCACAAGACTGTCCAGTGATAGAGGTTCACATTTCACGGGTCAAATTGTTCAGGAACTTTGTAAAGCGCTCCAGATCAACCAGCATTTTCACTGTCCCTACCACCCACAGTCTGCAGGGGCAGTGGAGAGGCAAAATGGAACTTTGAAAAACAAACTAGCCAAGATATGTGAAGAGACTGGCCTAAAATGGCCTGATGCACTCCCACTAGCTCATATGGCCATGAGCCCAGAGGAGGAATGGACTTTCCCCACACAAGATAGTTTTAGGGAGACCAATGAAATTGCCTGTCTCTCCCCCACTATCATTGAAACAGATGGATATCCACCAGATGGATGATACAATGTTAAACTTTTGTTTTGCCCTAACTAGAGCAACCAGGGTTGTGCATTCACAGGTGAAAGCTGCCCGCTGGGGAGCCATGTCATCCCTATCAACCGGGAGACTATGTGAAAGTGCACAAACGGAGGACTGCCCTCTCACCAAGATGGACCGGTCCATACCTGGTTTTCTCTTGGTGACTCACACAGCTGTAAAAGTGGAAGGTCGTCCGACATGGATTCATGCAACGGAGTGCAAAATGGCCCCTCCACCGAACAACACGGTGGAGGGTCCCAACGGAGAGCCAGGGGCCGGTGGAGGAGCAGGTGCACCTCCAAATGGTGCCTGCTCCAACTTGTCATTTGTCTCATCCCCACTGGGTTACTCCTCCAGGAGTACACCAAGGGGGGTGGAGACCCGTTTGCAGCGGCTGATCCGGGAGCAGGCTCCAGTCCAGCTGACCGATTTGAGCCAAAACCAGGATCCCGCCATCCAGCACTCCAATCCAGGGGCGCTGAGAAGGAGGTCCCAAAGAGCACCCACCCGGAGGTGTTGAAGACGTCGAAAGGTGAGTCACATGAGGAGAAAGCCAGAGAGGGGCTGCTGTTGCTACCATGCCTCTCTCCCCCATGTGTGATTCATGAAGCAGATGACAGCACCCAGACGGGAAACCAGAGAGAGGAGCCTGGAGAGGGGAAGACACTTTCAGTCTTCCTCCGGCCTCTACATGAAGCAGATGACAGCACCCAGAATGGGGACGAGAGGATACTGTGGTGGAGGCCCTCGGCTGTTTCAAGGAAACCGAGGCCGCTGCCGGAGCTACGATGAGAGATGAGATCCAGACATACTGACGCACACACCTGACAGACATTTACTGATACTGGACGCACGAGTCCACAGACATCGCATACATGAGCCACACCGAGAGTCACTATTGCACGCTCCCAATTATACTGATGTGAACATTGAGATTCATCATAAAGCACACATGAAGAACAATCTGTGCAACAACACCTTTCCGTGGACGGGAAAAAATGACTGGACGCAGCATTAGAGGGGACAGACCTTGCAGGGTTTGTGGTTAGAGTCCCAAGCATTCTGGAGGTTATCCAGGGATATCTGTCCCTCTGTCAATGGCTGATATGTGTAAGGTCAAGAAGTGGCCTTGTGTAGGGTTGGATGTAACAAATGTGACTGTTCTGTCGAACAAGTCAGTCATCTCTTGAATATGCCCCACCTGCATTGTTTTGTGTATGGCATAGTGGTACAGTGAGAGTGAAAAAATACATGCAAGGATACGGTTTCTATGTATGCTCACACTCTACTGGATGATTTGTAAGTTCAATTGTATCTGAGTTCAATGTTACTTGTCCTGTATACCATTTGGGCGGGTGACATAAATTCCTGATGTTGCTGACTATGCTATTCCTACACTTTTAGCATACTACAGAAGATGTAGTATATGGTTGATTAAATGTTTAAATAATTATGGGAAGGTATTTGGTAAAAAGACATGTAACCACACTGTGGTATGTATGCTAACAGCCTGTTGCATGATTTGCCTGTTGCAGATGGACCTGTAAGTATAAGGGCATCACCATTTTGGTCTCGTCGTGCAGCTAACAATGGCACCATGTGGGTATGTGTTAAGAGTGCTTATTATTTCCTGCCGGCCGTCTGGTCAGGAACGTGTTACCTTGGGTTTATTGTAGGAGCCCTCAGACCTGTAGATGGGTTGCCCCTGCACCCCTTTCCTAAACATTGGTGGCACCGCCACAAGAGAAGTATTATTAATGCAGATGCTAAGAAGCTGGGATCACATCACGTGGATTCAATAGTACTCAGTCACTTTTCACGTTTTCAGTTGCCATTCTCCCTGTGTATGGTGTTATCACTACCTTTAGAGATATTAGGAGCTTAGCAGTAGGGTTGGAGTCCATTGGTAATGAGACAGCCGACGCCTTAACTGCAGTTGCGTCTGAGATGAAGGCCATGAGGCAGGTAGTGCTCCAGAACCGTATGGCACTGGATTATCTGTTGTCAGCTCAGGGAGGTAGCTGTGCTGTGATAGGTCATGACTGTTGTACTTTTATCCATGATGAATCTGCTAATATCACAAGTATGGCTGCTTACATTAAAACATAATGTCAGCTTTGGGGGAACCTGAAGCTAGGAATTGTGCTGACTGACCTCCTCTGTTCGGGGTTTCTTTTTCGACTATCATTCAAATAGGAATCACTGGATTGGGCATGTTAATCGTTGTTGTGCTGATTGTGGTTTGCGCTTGGAAGATGTGTACTGCCTGCTGTGTACAGTGCTGTGCAGTAGGTTTTCGTAAGGCTGCCAGTAAGATTATGGTAGCCCAAATCAAGCCACAGACAAAAGCAAGCAAGACTGATGATAACTTTATTGCCCTGGGAATGACTGAAATGTCTGATATGTAATCTCAAGTACCAAGTGACTATTTTGCCAATGTAATAAAGATGGCCATTTGCCTCCTTCTATTTTCCAACTGATATACAATGCTGTATGCAATGTGAATAGATCTGTCCTTGACCACAGATCAGTTAACAATAATTAAAGATGGTTACTTTATTACTTTTTATACTGTTTGAAATACTCTGAATTTAATGAACAGTGTTTGACCTATACCCTGATGTGTTGAGCTCACGAGAGCATGACCAGTGGGTATGTCCAGCAGAGAAATATGCCTATGTTTCTAGAACTATTGATAAACTAAGCAAAAAGCTATTCACTTCAATGACTTTGTACCTTTTCACCTGTGATTGGGTACTACCTAATATTTCTTCAAATCCTATAATCATGTATGCTGTGCTGAGTAGTTACAGATACTGTATTGTTTGATTGTTAAGGTTTTTAAATGGTATGAAACTTGTGAAATGTAAGGCACTACAGCAGGCCCCAGATAAACAGTTGATGAATGGTTGTTGTGTTGACGTTAAACGTCAAAATGGGGGGACTGTGGAAGAAATTGCGATTTCCGGTGTGCTTACATTATTCACTAATCAATATAACTAGTCATTGGATACTAGTTAGTATGTTCTCATGTAAGCTTGCTATTAATAAGAGTAGATGGTGTCTATGTGTCAGGGTTAATAGATGTTCGTGATCAGGAGAAAGTACTGGGTAAACGTCCTTGGTCATGACTACAAGGAGAGCGCCAACTATGATCTCTCTAGTCTGAGTGGTCATGTGTTGGGAGCTGTGAATCTCTTCCTCTGAGACTAATGTAACGTCATTACTGCCTGACTGTCACTATCTATGTTTACATTCCTGTGCCCTATAAAAGATGGTCCTCCGGCTTTCAGAGCGGAGAGAGACATGATTGAGACCTAAGCCTGGTGTTGTGTGGTCATTTATTGTCAGAGGTCTGGTTTTCTCTCCCAATCTGCAGATTGATAATACTTATTAAAATCCAGAACTCAACTGAACTTAGTCACTCCGTTTATGAAGAGACGGACAAAACACTTTCTTCATCAGTGTGCAACAGTGAGTGTAATACGGCATGTTAGACTACTGCTGTTTTTATTTTATTTCCTAACATTTCTTGAGCTCGCTCATTTCAAACACAGTCTGATCACGCTCATTAAGCCTTTATGTCTTCTATGAATAGGCATATTGGGTAACCTACTTCTTTCCCTTTTTACATTTTCTTATACTCAGTGCTGATGTTTAGAAAAGCAGCCTCTGGTTTTGCGTTCGGCCCGGTTGCATGTTGAGAACGCCTAAAGTAACCCGCGGCGTCAACGCTGTTATGAGGCAGCCCCCTATTTCTTTGTTTATTTTCAAGTTTAACACGTGAGCCGCAGAAGCTCATTCTATTCAGCTAACGTAGTCTTATTTGGTCATTTTACGAAGCATTGGTGACACCATTTATTGGTGTAGGCCTATTTTTATCCAATTTTGATGACGTGCACTCGCATAGGCCCTGGGTTTTTTGTTCAGAATCCATAGGCATTCAATGCCCGCCTTAACAGCTTGATCATTTTCCCATACCGCCACCTAGCGGTCAGAATGTCCAAGATTAGACTAGGCAGCTGTAAGGGCGACACATGGACTGTTTACGTTGTATATCACTGATGCCTGAGCCTGAAACCTATGGATTTTATTTCTGTTCTGACAGTCATTTTGAATATTGACTTAAACCTAGTTAAGGATGGTTCACCACATCCTATATGTGTTATTTGTGTTCCTGTTTTCTATATATTTCATATAGACAGAGTTCAAGTGCAGGTAGAACCAAGCACAACATTCGAGATAGCTCAAGAGCTAAGATTTACTGGGTTAGGGTTACTTGGGCTAGGGCTCACTGGGTTAGGGTTTACTGGGTTAGGGTGTACTAGGTTAGGGTTTACTGGGTTAGGGATTAATAAGCAGGTTTTCTTTTTGAATGTATTTCTCTCTCTCTCTCTCTCTCTCTCTCTCTCTCTCTCTCTCTCTCTCTCTCTCTCTCTCTCTCTCTCTCTCTCTCTCTCTCTCTCTCTCTTCCCTCCCCCCCCACTACATTCCATCCAAACAAGTGGCTTCCCTTTTATTCTCCTGAAGTACTATGGTGGTTCAAACCAATACAATGACCAACAACCCAACTAGATTTATATCCTGGAACGTGAAGGGCATTAATGACCAGGTTAAAAGACAAAAGGTCATGTCTCGGCTACAGCAGATGCAGGTGGACGTTGCCTTTCTATCGGAAACCCACCTTCGTCAAGCCAGCGTATCTGGGCTTCAACAAGGCTGGGTCGGCCAAGTATTCCATTCTAAATTTAACGCGAGAGCTAGAGGGGCGGCCATTTTAATAAACAAGAATATAGCTTTCCAACCTACAGAGGTGATTAGTGACCCTATCATTGTCACTGGTCAGATCTTTGCCAATAAAATCATTTTGGTAAACGTGTATGCCCCCAACTGTGACGACAGTACTTTTTTCAGGAAATTGTTTATGACAATACATAAGATTGATGATGGGTTCCTCATCCTTGGAGGTGACTTCAACCTTGTTTTAAACTCCACTTTAGATAGATCCTCGAACGTCACTCAAAATCTAAGCAGGTCTGCCAAAGTTATAACTGACTTTATGGACCAATGTGGTCTATCAGACGTCTGGAGATTTCGGTTTCCTCAACGCAGAGCTTACTCTTTTTTTTCTAATGTACACCACACTTATACTCGCATAGATTATTTCTTACTCGATAATAGATTGCTACCCAGAATTAAATCTTGCTCATATACTAGCATCACTATCTCGGATCATGGTGCCATTGTATTTGAATTAGATCTTCCAAATCGCCCTCTGCCAAACAGAATCTGGAGACTCAATCCTCTTCTACTATCAGATGAAAAATGTACAGACTATATTTCAGACCAAATAAAATTCTTCTTAGACACCAACTCTACCCCGGGGATCTCCGAAGCCACACTATGGGAGACTCTAAAAGTATATCTCAGAGGACAAATTATTGCCTATTCTGCCAGAGCTAAGAAAGAGAAGAACTCCAAATTAATTGACCTTTCCCAACAAATTCAGGACATTGACGAAAAATATGCGGAGTCACCTACACCTGACCTATACAAAGATCGGCTAAAAGCACAGACTGAATTTAACCTTCTCTCCACAGATGAGGCAACGCGTCTTATTTTGAGGTCTAGACATAACGTTTATGAGTTTGGTGATAAAGCAAGTAGGTTATTGGCTATGCAAGCACGCCAAGCAGCTACCGCACGCTCAATTACTAAAATCCAATCAGACACAGGCGACGTCTTGACTGACCACGGTGGCATAAACAACTTTTACTCTAACCTTTACTCATCAGAGTGTAGTAATGACTCTGATCGCCTGCACGCTTTCTTTGAGAACCTGACTTTACCCACAGTGTCGGAAGAGCAAAATACCCAGATAAGTGCTGAGATTTCAATCCCTGAAATTATCACCGCAATCAAATTCATGCAGAGCAACAAGAGTCCTGGCCCTGACGGATTTACGACCGAATTTTATAAAAGATTTGCGCAGGAATTGGCACCAGTTCTCCAAGCTATGTTTCGGGAAGCCCTAATCTCGGCCATTCTGCCCAGGACTCTGAGACAGGCGTCTATCTCTGTTGGCCAAGAAGGACAAGAACCCTTTGTTATGTTCATCATACCGTCCAATCTCGTTGCTCAACGTGGACTTTAAAATCCTTTCTAAGGTCCTGGCTAAGCGGTTGGAGACAGTGGTTCCAGATATCGTATCACCCAACCAGACAGGATTTATTCGGGGGCGACACGCCTACTCAAATCTTAGGAAGCTATTCAATATTGTCCACACGACCCGGTCAGGAAACCCAGAAGTAGTAATCTCGCTGGACGCAGAAAAAGCCTTTGACCGGGTCGAGTGGAACTATCTATTTTGTTCCCTTCAGAAATTCGGCTTCGGAGAAGACTTTATTGCCTGGATCAAATTACTATATTCCGGTCCCCTGGCATCTGTGCTCTCTAACAGCACTCAGTCCAGCTACTTCCCCCTTGGAAGAGGGACAAGACAAGGTTGTCCACTCTCCCCTCTTCTATTTGCACTGGCCATCGAGCCTCTGGCCATCTCACTTCGTCTTTGCAAAGGCTTTAGAGGTCTTACTCGTAGTGGGCTAGATTTCAAAGTCTCACTTTATGCTGATGACTTGCTTCTGTATGTCTCAGACCCGTTGCAGTCATTTCCATATATCCTAGACATCCTAAACAAGTTTGGGGCAATTTCTGGATACAAACTAAATCTGCAAAAGAGTGAACTTTTTCCTTTGAACTCTGAGGCGGGTGTTATCCCCTCTAACCTTCTCCCCTTTAAAAAGGTACAGAATGGCTTTAAATACCTAGGAATAGAAGTAACTCGCTCTTACACATCAACTTTTACTAAAAACTTTACTGCTCTTCTCACCCGGTGCAAACAGGATATGGCCCGATGGACTTCCCTACCACTCTCATTAGCTGGGTGCATCAACCCTATTAAAATGATTGTCCTACCTAAGTTTTTATATATTTTTCAAAACATCCCCATCTTAATTAGGAAGTCTTTTTTCAAAACGCTTGACAAAAGTATAGTCCCCTTTATATGGCAGAACAAACACAGTAGAATTAATAAAACCCACCTTCAGAGGTCAAAACGTGCAGGAGGCCTGGCCTTGCCCAACTTCCTCTACTATTACTGGGCGTGTAACATCCCAAAACTGCTTCATTGGTTTGAGGACAGACCCATTGCGGAAAGGGCGGACTGGGTACAACTGGAACTTGCCTCATGCAAACACAACTTGGGTTCTGTGGTTTGTGCAGCCCTGACGTTTGTCAATGTCCGCAGTTCTAGTATAGTAGTTGAACACTCCGTTAAGATCTGGACTCAACTCAGAAGACATTTTGGGCTACAGGGTGCATCGATCCTCTCTCCCATTAAGTCAAATCACATTTATTCAGGATCTTTATGTTAAAGACATATTTTCGTTCAACTCTCTGAAGCGTATGGTTTGCCACATAGCCACTTTTTTCGTTATCTACAAATCAGACAATTTGTCAAAAAGATGTTCACCTCCTTCCCAGCAAAACCCTCCAAATCACTTGTTGACTGCATTTTTGAACTTAACCCTGACAGTAGAGGATTGATCTCCCAGATTTATAAGCTCATTAACAATATCACCCCAGACGCCATGGGAAAGGTGAAAGAGGCTTGGGACTCCGACCTGGGGGTTGCGTTGAGGGTCGATCAGTGGAATTCTATCTTGGACCTGGTCCACACCTCCTCTGCATCTGCTAAACATGGAGTGATACAAATGAAAATTGTCCATAGAGTTCATTATACCAATGCTAGCTTGGCAAAGATCTACCCCAATATTGATCCTTCCTGCCCTCGATGTAGTGGTCAGCCAGCTGACTTAATGCATATGTTTTGGCTTTGCCCACATCTCCATAACTATTGGGGAAATATCTTCAAAGCTTTTAGCGATATGTTTGGTGTCCAACTCAACCCTGACCCAATCTGTGCCCTCTTTGGTGTAACACCTGAGGAATCTCGTGATAATCTTCCAAGTAAAGCTCATGTGGTAATAGCCTTCACTACACTCCTGGCCAGGCGCCTGATTCTCTTAAAATGGAAACAGTGCGCCCCTCCCTCATTGTCGTACTGAGTTAAAGATGTAATGTTCTTCTTGAAGCTGGAAAAAATAGAATACACACTTAGGAAAACCTCACAAGCTTTTCTAAAAACGTGGAAGCCATTTTTAGATTTCTACGACTCCTTACAGGAGCCCCTTGACAATGATTAGGCAAGGCCCATAGTTTAGACATGCACATCTTGGCGGAGTGGTGACCCCCTTTCTCCCCCCCCCCCTCTCTCTTTCTCTCTTAAAATATGTACACATTTATTTTTTATTTTTTTTGTATGAATGTCTGAGTCAATAGGCAGTACACTGCTCATAACCAGTGAACCTGTGGATGGGTTGGGGGTGGGCTGGGGGGCTTGGGTGGGCTGGGGGAGGGGCTTGGGTGGGGTGGGGGGGAGGGACTTGGGTGGGTTGGGGGGGGTGAGTGGGGGGAGGGACTTGGGTGGGCTGGGGAGGGTAAGTAGGTGGGAGGGGTATTTGATACTTTTTTGTTATACATTCCATGTACCTGTGCTCCTGTTTATTCATTGGAAAATCAATAAATATATATAAAAAAATAAAATAAAATTGATTTTGTTTTCAAGACTGTGTGATAACAAATTGTGTGATTAGGCGAGATTGTTAGTTGTGTTCCATGTTGTGATGAACTTGTCATCTCTACCTTGATCCAACCATCCTGTGCTCACTTCCTTTGCCTACTTCCTGTGCCCACTTTCTTTTTCAGAAGCAGGACCAGCAACTCACCATGGTGCACCTTGTAGCCAACAGTAACATCCCTCCCAGGGGAGTGACACAGCAACAAAGAATGTAGGAGTGGCTTGGAGTCCAGGAAGCCGGAGCCAGGGACATTTATAGTGATAAACCCACAGAGCAGCTGTTGAGATGGATGCTGCTTGTCGTGGAAATTTTGGAATACAGTTATAATGTGTGTGTTTCATATATGAGGAACGGAAGTCTAAGAAGAGTCAACTCCATTTGGTAGAGATGCCATTTGCAGTTTATGACACCTGGGGGGAAGAAACGGCTGGTCTGGAGACAATGTGGATTCAACTGTATTGTTATTGTGATCTGCTGCTCTGACCCTTCCTGTTGCATTGGGTGGGGTTAATCAAATACTTGTTTGAAGTGCCCACACAAAGGACAGTTGACCATTTGACTGGTGAACCCCTGTGGTTTTACTATCTACTGGTTTGGGGAGAGAGGCCACATTAAAGAACCGTGGGAACTTGATATGAAGTCAAACTGTCACCAGAGATGTATTGTTTCAAACTGTCACTGAGCAGTGCTGACCAATCAACAGAGTTCAGAGGAATCATTTGATCTAAAGTTTATATAAGGCAGGGTTTTAGGGTTGTTCTGTATCACTCTGGCGAACGACCTGTGGCTAGCACCTCCTTTGTTATGACTGATCACAAAGTACTTTGTTAAATCATGATCTGTATAAGCAAAATAAATTTATTGTAACCGCCATCTCTTGACTATTCAAATCTACACAGTGCCGCTAGAATTTTTCCATATCATGCTCTGTTTTTTTTCCATAACTCTGTTTTCATAGATTTTACATTGACCAGGTGGCAATCCAAAACGGATCTTCGAAGTGCCAGAACCAGACCAGCTCTGGGCAATGACAGCGGACCACCCTAAGGCACTTCTGGAAAGTCACGGTTGAGATCCAATTCACCGAACATGACCAGATGAAAGTTGGGCAGGAAATTGAATTGGCTTTGCATATAAGAGCAGCTTCATTTATAATTTAGAAACAGAAAAAAAATACAGAAAAGGAACACCGTTGAGTTTTGGGGAGAACAGCTAACGATGAAGCTGTTGGAAAGAAAGTGAATGTAAAAAACAGAACTTCAAAACGTGCTCACACACTCACTCGCTCAACTCTCTTTCTTGCTCTCAATGGCTCAGCACAGGGACCAATCAGTGATATTTTGCTGAGATAGAGGAATATGTGAGAGTGTGTGAGGGTGTCTGTGAGAGTGTGTGAAAGTGTGTGAGTGTCAGGGGCACAGGGGAGTTGTTTAAGGTATCAGAGGAAGTAGCTTTCTGAGAGGAAAAAAACCTTTGAAGTACCTCATTTGTATGTCAAAGAGGATATTGTTGGACTGCTAAATGTGTGCGCGAGTATGTGTGTACGAGCGCGAACGTGTGTCAGTGTGCGTGTGTTTAGGCTGCAACTTCCTGGTCTCAGGGATGCAGTGTTCTGCTCTTTGGCTTAAAGTTTTTCACAATTGTTAACACACGTTTCTCAAAACAATAACGGCTTTCTCAAAACTGCACACACAAAACTGAAAACCACTCCCTTTGACACTCCCTTTGCAAGATGACTCTTTGCCATCAAATCTCTTATCTGTTCACAAAATGGAACTCGTTTTCTCATTTGGTACACACAGCCATATTTTCAAATGACACACACATACCATTCATAACAGTACACACAACTAAGCATTTGCTGCACACTACCAAGCATTCACAGCACACTGTTATATAAATGGAACACACCATATGAATGACAATGGCTCTGGAGAATGAGCCATTTCTCCTTTTGTAAAATATCTCAGTGTAGGCCTACTTTTTTCATAGTCAAACATAAAACAGCACATAAATATGCAGCAAAAAAAAAGTTTT
The DNA here is from genome assembly GCF_963692335.1 of Osmerus eperlanus. Lineage (NCBI taxonomy): Eukaryota > Metazoa > Chordata > Actinopteri > Osmeriformes > Osmeridae > Osmerus > Osmerus eperlanus. The sequence goes on from NC_085028.1 coordinate 2,116,061, forward strand.
ATTTCGGTACACACAGAGAACAGGCTGACGGTCTGGACGTTCCTGAATGTAGCATGGTCAGCCAGGATCCTAGTTTGTATTTGTTGGAGTGTGATAGCGTTGTTCTCACTAACCATATTTACAATTTCAGTCTCCTGTTCGGCTGTGAAAGTGTGTGTTCTTCCTCCACAGTGTGGTTCTCTTTCAGTCCTGCAAAATACGGCACACTGTGTATTCTATTGATTTGCAGTATTACAGCACACAAGGCAAATAGATTTTGTACTTGTTCTCCATCCTGAAGATTCTAATGATGGCAGCAACTGTGAAGTGGCTGAGATTTGGTTGGACCTTCTGGCCAGCCTCCCTCATGCTCAAACCTGAGCACATGGTCTACCACAGTGGCCCGAATCTCATTAGAGACAACCGTTCTCCTTCTTTCTCCTCCTCCTTCTTCTTCTCCTTGTCCTTCTCCTCTTCCTTGTCCTCCTCCTCCTTGTCCTCCTCTTCCTCCTCCTTCTTGTCCTCCTCTTCCTCTCCATCCTCTTCCTTGTCCTCTTCCTTGTCCTCCTCTCACTCTTACCCCTCCTTCCCTGGTTGTCGATATGTTCTATGTTCTCCATTGTTCACCAAACAAAACAGAGGCTCAAGGCCCTTTTTATGCTGCAGTCCTGATCGCAAATTGCTCACCAGACCTGAGTGTTTAGAGATTTGAATAGTTGTGTGTTGTAGGTTGATGCTTTGAGACTTTACTTGAGAAGTGTGTGCAACAACTGAACATTGTGTGTAGTGTTTTGACAACAAGGTGTTGTGTAATTGACATCAGTGTGTAAACAAGGAAAGTCAGAGTCTAATGCAGATAAGGGAGTGTGAAGTAGTGACAAATTTGGTCGACCAATTGGTACATGAAGTGAAGGTTGTAAAAATTGTGCCAAATTGTTTTTTGTGTGTTAACACTTGTTAAAAACTGTAAGGCATGGCTTAGATCGCTGTTTCAAAATTATGTTTTTAATGCACACATGTCACCTACCTGTGCGTACGCTTATCAAATGTAATATGCACAGATTTCACCTGTTTTTACGCACACCAAATTTCCTATCAAACTGTATGGTGTAGTATTCCGCGCGTTCTAAAACTCTCCAGAGTAGCCTACGCGTAATTCACCCGGATCAGGTACCCGGTGAACGCACTGTGTGCAGCTACGCTAACACTGATTACACCCCATAATTACACCCCATACGCATGCACACACACACACTCACACACACACATGCACACATCCAAACTTCTCACCATCTTTCTCAATTCTGAGGGCCGTAAAAAAGGTCACTGGAGAAAGCAGACAGATGCATATCTGAGTAGTGGAGGTGGTGTGTGTGTTTGTGTGTGCGTGTTTGTGTATGTGTGAGAGAGAGATACCTATCTTGAGAGCCGGACGTTTGATAAATACGCTGGGAGAGGCTGGCTTGCGCCAATCAATCACAGAGACCTTGGGCCATGGCAGCAAAGTAACATAAGCCATCCCAAGAGCATGGAGAGGAGAAATATGTATGGCATCTGAATGACAATGACAGAAGCCCTTGGACATGAGGGGGATTATGCCTGCAACACACGCACACATATGCATACACACACACACACACACACACAGGCAGAGATATTATAATGTATACATGGCACCAGATGGCAAAGGCAACATTGGGGATACCTGAAATATAAACATGAACAAGCACAACATTCTATCAAAACAGTCACACACACAGACAAGCACACTAATCCATACAATGCACTATATTATATTTGATGTATGTACCACATTGTGTATACATACTGGATGCAAACTTTTGCATAAGCCTATATACTATAAATACAGCATGACAGATGCATCCATTGAGATGTCATGATGCACGCCTTATAGCATGGAACAGCACTAAAAGTATGTTAGTGTGGGTGGACATCCAAGGACAGGTTCACACCTGCAGTGGACATCATCATGTCGTCTAAACACTGACAAGAAGTCTAGGTTCACCTTCCTATATTTGAGCCAAGACAAAGAACTGCCTGTGTTTGTCTCGTCGGCTGTGAAATTAGGGTTCGGCTTTGCCAAACGAAAAAAGAACGGGCGGAAGGCTGGATCAGAGGCAGGACAAAGAGGAGAAGCGGGGAAGCAGGATGGGGGTGAGAGACTGATGTGTAGCTCTCACTCTAAAGCCATGAGGGTGGCAGTGCAAGCTAGACCTGTGCCGTGGTGATGGCCGAGAGAGAGGGCTGACGTGCCTGAACGGAGACTTCATAGATTAATCTTACAGTGCCTTGTAAAATCAGGCTGTCTGGCACACGCTCAAACACACTCTTAGACATGCTCCTGCGTGCACACACACACACACACACACACGAACACATAGACACAGCCAAGTACCTGAGGTGGTGTATTAGCCAGCTCTGTCCTGGCGAGTGGACAGCAGTGATGCTGAGTGTGTGCCTGTTGAGAATCCAGCAGCATTGCATTAGTCTGAGAGAATTAGGAGACAGAGACTGAGCCAAGTCCACCTGAGAACAGGAATGAGCTGGGCAGCGAAACAAATACCACCACTGGAGAATGTTTAATGAGTCACAAATGAACACACACACACATAGGATACGCTTCATTTGAATTTGCTAATTCCGTTGTACATATTTATAAAAAATTCAAGTATTTTGCAAGCAATGCAGATGCACAAGGGTACAGACATCTCACACACACACACAAACACACACACACACACATAAACTCAGACGCACATGAGTGTAAGAAATCATTAGGATTTAAATTTGGATGGGTGATATGGTTCACACACATACACACAAAAACATGTATTGGTCTTGTACTCAGAATAAGGTGCAAATGTATGCAATTGCACCAGCTTGTACATAATGACAAACATAATTCAAAGACTGACACTGGATAAATCTCTCAGTCAGATGTGCTTGTTTTAGTGTTCTGGTGTCACACCCTGCTCTGCTTGAGACATATTTCAGATGGGACTGCTCCCTGTCCCTCCTGTCATTTGGCATGATTTAAACTGCCTATTTATAGACCTCCTCCTGTCACACACACATACGTACGCAAAAGTCACAGGGAGAGTGTTCTACATACTAACCCTCAGTACCTTTCCGTAGATTTTCGTTCTCATTGCACTCCGGAACACAGCCGTGATAATTCTAAAGCAATGAATTCTCAGCCTGCAGGAAATTCCTGACTTATGAGGACCAAGGAAAATCTCTCTGGTCGTTGTTGAATGGAAGCAAAAATGTCGTAAGAGGCAAAATAGAAGGAAAAAAATAACGAATGCAGAGTCAGCCCAGTGACATTTTTCCTTCCTGTGCATCAAGGAGATTTTAAATCCTTCCCATACAGAACAACCAGGCACACGCAAGAAGTCTGACTTAAGCACACACTCACACACGTGTGCCACTGTACATGCTTGACTTCAGTTGAGTGGTCCAGCATTTACAACTCTGGCTTTGCATTTAAATTCTGCGGCCACGGAAGGGAGGCATGAGGCATGCAGTCCACACACATGTATACACACACACGCACACACACTCCAACACAGACACACAACCCATACACCTGCACACACATCCCAGAATCCAGTTTACTCTTGCACTTTCCCGTCTCAGAGGGTCAAATCCCAAAGATGCTCCCGGCACTTCCCTACTCCTACTGAGCGGAGGAGGGAGAGCGTGTCTCTGCACCAATCATGAACAGACATGATTGGTTTCCTGTTCACTATTGAGGATAAAGAGCATCAATCTGAGCTTTTTTCAACCTCTGAAACGTATCGGTTGTTACCAGCCCGATCCATGATTGTAATGCGTCGTGTATCATGTGGCCTGGTCTTCTGCTGGTCAGGACGACAAAACAAACACCAATAATTGTTTTCAAATGTCAAGATTCTATTACGAAAGCTTAATGCGGGAGACCTCTTGTCTGACTCAATATCTGGAAATTGTTTTAACATTTCTGAACTCAGATAAAGGCACTGGGGAGCAGTGAGTGCAGAATGTGGACAATAACATTAAGATGGAAATTACTGTTATTTCTAAAGTAATCTCTTTCAGAGTTTCACATTGTCCATTTGCCTGTTCGTTCACCTTGCTACAGCACAGTACATCCTTCCCCAGGTCTGCCTCTCTTCTCTGTCATCCCTCTCGTTCCTGCATCCCGGGTACTGTATCTCTCCACTTCTACATGTTCTTTTTCTCTTTTCTCTGCCTCTCTCTCTCCATATCTCCATCTCTCTCTCGCTGTACATCTTTCTCTCTCTCTCATTCTCTCTCTCTCTCTCTCTCTCTCTCTCTCTCTCTCTCTCTCTCTCTCTCTCTCTCTCTCTCTCTCTCTCTCTTTCTCTGTCTCTCTCAAGACACAGTAGCAGCAGGATGAATTATACATGAACTGGGTTGTGGTCTCCTCTGTAGGGGAGAAAGCTGGAGCATGCAGACGCACCTCATAAATGGGGCTTGTCCCAGATACTGTACCCTGCCCCCCTGTCCTCCCCCCAACAAACAAAACTAAACTGATCCAGCAGAACTCCTCTAAATCCAGCACCAAAGCTTTGATGTGCGTATGTGCTTATAGACCCGTGTGAGGGAGAGAGAGTTTGTGAGTGCATGTGTCTGTGCGTGCGTGCACATGTGCGTGTGTGTGCAGTTGGTGTCTCATCCCTGCCGGACTGGCCTGAGTGGATGGCCAGTGTGGTCAGCAGAACAGAAAGTGCTGACCCTGTCCTTTGTTTAGGTCCGCTCTGTGATTTGGTCCACACTTGATTGACAGGGGGCTCTGCAAAGGGTCAGAGCCTGTGAAACAATGAAATCATATTCCTCTTCTTCTCTGTGTGTGTGTATGTGTGTATCTAAATAACTAAACCATCAGGCAGGCAGGCAAGCAGGCCACAAGACAGACAGACAGACAGACAGACAGATGGACAGACGAACAGACGGACAGATGTATAGATGAGGTAATTGGGTCTCACTCTCATCCCAGTTGTTTGGCACTGTCCCTAATGCCTTTCAGAGCTCTTGCATATTTCAACTAAGCCATGCTCATTTAAAAAACTGTAATTGCTCTGAAATGTAAAATATTGAGCAGACTCTCTAAAACTTTGTCGTTTTACTTAAGGGAAAGCACAAGGACGGCAAAGGATTTTTGCTCTCCCCTCTAAATCACTTTCTTCGAGAATTGTATTTCCCTCTCTACCAAAAGTTCCATGCTCTTTCGTGTCAGGGAAAACAGTTGTGCTCTCAGCTCTCACCGGATAAGGGAGAGACTGGGAGTGAGGAAGTCAGTCAGGGGACATGGGGAACCGGCAGGTCTTTAATCCATGTCCTGCACCTCCCAACCCAATCACACAATGTGCTATGACCAACAGAGGAAGATAGGAAGTAGCACGTTGTGGCAGCGATGACGATAATGACGGTAGTGACTGTAATGATGATTGTGGTGACGCCGATGACTGAAATGCTAACGAGGACAGTGGCAAACGGTGCTTTCCTCTCCGAGTACGGTTATTGTGCATCTGTGGAGCGTTTGTGATGAGGAAGGTTGAGGAGCTACGCCATGCCCGGTGAACCTTCCCAGAAGCCAGGGTCTCCAGCTGAGAAAGAAGGCTAATGATTGGACAACTTCCACGGGTAGCACATGTATTTTCATGAATGCATGCACGCGTGCCCACACACACACCAACAGGCATGGTTTTGCACTTTAAAAACATATACACAAACAGTCACACACATCCATTAAAGATTGCAATCCATTACCATTTTCTACTGGAAACATTCCAAAGCATTCCATTCTGCAAGGGCCAATTAAGGTTAAGAGGCATGCCGGAGGGCAAAACCACAGCACGGTCAACATGGATACCACTCCTCTGCCTCTCTCCTCTCCTGTCCCTCCTTCCTCCAACCTCTCGTGTTCGTCTGTGGTCTGCTGTTATCATCTCAGCCATAGTGTGAAAGGATAAATAGGAGTATGTGAGGAGGAGGAGAGGAGAGGGGGAGAGTGTGAAGGGGGAAAGAATCTTAGAAAGGATGCTGAAGCAGAGCAGAAGTGCCCTGATAAAAATACATGGCCCAAAGCTAGGAAACTATATTTTAAAATACAAATACTCTCTCTCATTCATATATATATTTGCATGTTAAGTAAGTTGTTTTATGTTTGAATCTGCATGATGTATTCTACTGAGTCTTAATCTTTTCTACATGTGGTTGAAAAAGCAAGAACCGACCAGCTTCAAACCAGTGACCCTCAGTGTGTCAGGATGAGTGGAGGAACTGCACATCATTACTGTACTGCACTCATAAGAAACAAAAGCATTTAGGGAAAATACTATCTCACATGCCCACAACACTACAGCATCTAAAATAAACTCATTATATTGCGTCCATCATATTCATGTTAGAATGTCAGATGGCTGAGCGGTTAGGGAGTCAGGCTATTAATCAGAAGGTTGTTGGTTCGATTCCCAGCCGTGCAAAATGACGTTCCGTCCTTGGGCAAGGCACTTCACCCTACTTGCCTTGGGGAGAATGTCCCTGTACTTACTGTAAGTTGCTCTGGATAAGAGTGTCTGCTAAATGTAAATATTCATTTGTTTTTTCTACAGGTACACTCTTGCACTCTTGTGGGGAGTTTCATGTTGTTCAATTGTAACTTGTTTAACTGCATGCTCTTATGGTTCTGCCCTTTGGCACTTATTTGGTTTTCCACAATGTATGCTTCATGTTTTGGCTGCTCGCAATGATCATTGTTATGATCAGTGACCTATGCTCTTTTGTAAAGCTCTCTCTTGGAAGTCGCTTTGAATAAAAGCGTCTGCTAAATGCATAAATGTAAATGTTCATGCTGTGGTCCTCCTGTAGATGTTCAAATGTTTGTTTTATGGTCATCAAAATCTTTATGTATACAACCTTATCTCATTGGCATGATGTTTCTTTGCAACTGCTCTGGAAAAAAGTTAAAAACTTTAACATTTGACCTCAGTGCTAATCTTGAAACAGTAGGACTGAATGTGAGACCGAAATGTGTAGGATTTAAATGATGAAAGGTACTATACATTGCTGCCCATCCTACACTTACCAGTCCAAGCACTCTTCAGGAAATGGTTATCCCGCTGAATGATTTGAACAGCAACTGTTCTATCTGGTCTTTGACATCTTAAGAGTTGCCGTAAAGACTTGGACGAGCAGTCTGTAATTTACTCAAATAGATTTTTTTTAAGACCAAAGGACTATACTGACTTCTTTGAAATCCTTCTGGAGTGTTTTTGTCTAGACGGACAAGATTACTTTTTTTTCAATCAATTAGCTTTTTACAGTTTTCCCTGAGAGCATCTGGCCTGGTCTTGATTGTTTATCTGTGTCAGTGTGTCTCTGTGTTCCTTGACCAGGGACAGTGACTAGTTTCCTTTTGGCTGGCTTGGATAGGATGATCTGGGGTGACCTTGCCCTGGCCCCCTTGTATCTCTGCAAGCCCCCACCGTGTCCCTTGGCCACCTTCTGCTGTGCATCTGGGTCTCAGCTGGGAGCAGGGCTTGGGCATGGATCCCTGGAGATGCATCCCTGCCCCCAGTCATGGATGTCAGGGGCCAGAGGCTACTGACATGCTCCCCAGGGTTGGAGTAGCTGTGCTGGGCTTGGATTCCCTGGTGGGGTGGCATGGCCTCTGGGCATCCCTGGATGGTCTGGCCACTGTGTTGGCCTCCAGCGCTGTGGATATCTGGAGCTGAATCTGGGGCTGTTCCTCTCCAGGGCCCCTCTGGCTGTGGCAGGACCCAGCCTGGCCTGACCAACGTGTGTGTGTGTTGGCTTGTGTTTGTGTGAGAAGGACTCAGCAGGACTGAGCTGACCAGATGGGCTTTAAGATCCAGAACAAGCCTAGAGGGACACACATGCATGCACAAATACACACACACACACAGAGAGAGAGAGAGAGAGAGAGAGGGAGAGAGAGAGAGAGAGAGAGAGAGAGAGAGAGAGAGAGAGACCCAACCCAAACCATATTTATGGCCTATTGGACTCACTGGTAAAGCTATGTCTTTCTGTAAATATTTCACAATCACCACTGACACGTAGACCCTCCCTCACACCCACCCAGTCATTAAATCAGAGTTCCAATCTCAAATCACTAAATCAATTGGAGATCCAATCACAAATCACTAAATCACTTAGAAAAGGTTCAAATGAATTACCTCCTTCTGAACCCAACCCCCTCACTGTGCTTTCATGTCAACATGGAAGTGTCTGTCTGTATGGAGTTTGCATGTTCTCCCAGTGCTCACATCGGTTTCCTCCCCAATATAAAAACATGCAGAACACCCATGGTACCAAGCCCATATTCCTGGACAGGGCATGGGTGAGCACCTGGACTTGGCTTCAATTCGTCTTGACATGGAGAGAGAGACTGCACCTCTGTCTGTGTGTATTTGTGTGTGCATGACCATAATGTCTGTGCTGTTGCATTGGGGGCTCAGTTCCTGAAACACTTGAATTATTTTAAGTGCTTTCTCCCCTGGAGATATGAGCTTTCCAGTACTTATCCCCTTTAGGTATCCAGATTGTGTACCTTAGGTATCTGTGCGTGTGTGCATCTGTGTGAACAGCTTGCTTGCACATTTCAATATGCTTGTTATATGTTGCTTGTGCATTCCTGTGTGTGCACGTGTGGATTTGCATCTGTTCTTGTGTAAAGTATGTGCAGTATATACTGTGTGTGTGTGTACAGTGTGTGCATCTGTGTATGACACCAACCGCTGGTGTCACCTGTTAACATCACATCACCAGTATTGAGAAGGACTGGGATCCTGGCAGTGGATAGAGCTATGATTAATGCCTCCAGTATTTCTTTCCAATCAACCATGTTCCAGAATTAATTTTTCCCCCAGATGAAATCCTTGGCACCAAATTCATCAGAAAGGAACGATATTCCGCATGTAACAACCTAAAAATCCGAAAGTTATGTGTTTCTTCCAGTGGATTCAACATGTTCCGCTGTGTTGAACAGTGTCATCCAATGGAACCAAAACATCTGCAACCTCTATGGCACCAAGAGATGATGACTTGCATTTAAATCAACTTTTTAATTTTTGTTTCTAGGAGTGTGTGTGTCTGTCTGTGTGTGTGTATGGTTTGTGTCCGTGTGTGTCTGCGTTTGACTTTGTTTGTTGGTGGTCTATGTATGTGTTTGTGTGCGTATGTGTCTTTGTGTGTGTGTGTGTGTATGTGTGTGTGTGTCTGTGTGAGAAGAGGCCAACAGCCTGAGATCAAACACCGGGTTTTGTGATGGAGATGTGCGTTTGCATCCCAGTATGCAGTTTATTTTGTTGCTTTGTTGCAGTGTGTGTGAGCATGTGAGTGTGTGTGTGTGTGTGTGTGTGTGTGTGGGTGGGTGTTTAGGAGTCTGTCTGCAGCTAGTATCAGTTGAATTCCATCGATGGCTTCTAAAATATGTCCTGGCTATGGAAAATGATCAAGTCACTTCACTCACTCTCCAAGCACGCGCACACACACACCGTCATTCACACACACAACCACAAGCGTCATATTGATAGATTGGCCAGGGAATTACTAACATGTGTTGGGGATAGATAAGAGGGGAGTTATCAGCTGCTCACTGTGTCCCTCTTAAACACCCATCTTTCATAAACACATTATCCATTTTCATAAAATACACATTTTATCACCCGTTCATGCGGAGGGAGGGAGGGAGGGGAGGATGGAGAGTTGAAAGGAGGAGGAGATGGAGGGGTGGAGGAGAGGATAGAGGGAGGAATGGAGAGGAAGGAGGGAGGTGGAGGGGATGGAGAGTCAGAGGGAAGAGGAGCTGGGGAGGATAATGGGAGGAATGGAAAGGAAAAAAGAAGGGGGGAAAGGAGGAGGGTTGAGGGAGGGGTACCATCACTTTAACTGAACCGTCCGTACAGCAACATTGATGGTGACATAATGTAAAGGGAGGTACATGTCATCAAATTCCTGTGGATTGTATTTCTGTGTGTATGGTCCTTTGTGTACAGTAGCCTACTGTCATGGGAGTTGTATCACTGAGCAATACACACACAGCTCATCTACTGTATACGGAGAGGCAGACAAAACACATTGGCAGTTGTGAGCCTCGGGGGAGAAAAATAGAGAGACAGAGAAAGAGAGTCTGTGAAGGGCCAGAAGTCATTAACAAAAGCAATATACTGTTGGAATTGCATCAGCTTTCTTGCATGATAAATCCTTCTTTTTTTGGTTTTCTGGATTTCTTAGCCATGCAACCTACAAACAATCTTCTATTTTTGCCCTGGCTAATACCCAGGCCCTAATATTTGGATTTGATTCCTCTATCTATTTACTCATTTCTTAGAGCAGTTTGTTTACTCTCAATCAAAATTGATGCCAGAGACAGGAAATTGAATTTTGCTTTTGGAATGATGGGCTCCGGGTGGAAGACATTTCACCTTTGACCTTTGTTGTGGCATTTGGAATACTGTAGAGGTCAGCTGGGACTGATGAGTCTAGAGTGGTCAGCAACGGTCACTGGTCAGTAGAATTGAGAGAGGTCTCTTATTAATGAAGATAAAACGAGAAAAAGAGGTTAGGGGATAGAGAGAGAGCGAGAGAGGGAGGGTGTGAGAGAGGAGTAGAGGGAGAGGGAGAAGAGAGGGAGGGAAGGAGAGAGAAAGAACAGGGAAAAGGAGAGAGAGAGAAAAGAGAGGGAGGGAGGAGGAAGAGGGAGATGTTTGAGATGAATTAAAGGTCCCATGACATGAACATTTCACTTTAGGAGGTTATTTAACATTAATATGAGTTCCCCTAGCCTGCCTTTGGTCCCCCAGTGGCTAGACATTTTGACAGGTGTAAACCAAGCCCTGGGTATTCTTCTTCGCCTTTGAGAAAATACAACTCAAACGCGCCGATTTGAAAATGTTCCTCTTATGTCGTCATAAGAGGAAAGGTTACCTCCCCTTTCTCTGCTTTGCCCGCCCAGAGAATTTGGCCCGCCAATGAAAAAATGAGATACGACTGTACGAGCGCGATATTGGTTTTTCCCCGAGAGACATCATGGCTTGAAAACAAAAATGATCCAACAGTTAAGGGATATGTAGTTCAGTAAGAGTACTGAAGTACCTATGTGGCCATCAGTGACCAAGCATTAGTCTATAGTCTAAGCCATTGTATTAGATCAGACAGCAGTAATTTAATCCAGCTTTGCAGGGGGCTTTCTCTCTAATCACAGTGCTGTTGTTGCAATGTGACCTTGAGTTAAACAACACATACACTGAATGAAAACAAGTGCAAGAAAGGAACAGTTTAGAGAGACACAAGGACACACACATGTGCAAACACGTGCCACAAACAACCACACACACACCACACAAACCACTCTCATACACATGCAGAAGGACCATTATAAGATGAGTAATGACCTTTAACGCCTTCTCAATGGCCAAAGCAATGGAGATGTATACTGCAGAGAAACGGCCAGTTAATTTGCATACAACAGGGTTTTGAGGAGACAGGAGGTGATGATGAAAAGGGAGAAAGGGGATGAGGGAAAAAGGAGATCTAGAGCATTTCAGAAGGTAATGTCTTCTCCCTCCCTCCCTCCCTCTTTCTCTCTCTTTCCAATCTCTCTCTTTATGTGTCTCTTTCTCTCTCCCTCCCATACTCTTTCTCATATGCCTTCTCTCTCTCTCTCTCTCTCTCTCTCTCTCTCTCTCTCTCTCTCTCTCTCTCTCTCTCTCTCTCTCTCTCTCTCTCTCTCTCTCTCTTCTCTTTCTTTCTCTCACTAGCTGCAAAATATTGGAGGATATGTGACATTATTCAGTGTCTACTGTATAAATCATAGCAACACAGAAGGATTTTTCTGACTGTGTGCATGGGCGTGCATGTAAGCATGTGTGTGTATGTGTGTGTGTGTGTGTGTGCACGCACGTGTTGAATACAGATGGACATAGACTCAATGGAAGTCAGTCCCTAAAGAGAAGCAACCCCAGCAGAAGACAGTCTCTGGACCCAAACGTGTTATCAGCCTGTCTTATCTGGGCTCAGGAGGACCAGAACATCCCTACTACCTCCATGTCAACTTCCCCTGTCTCCACACACACACACACACACACACACAGTCACCCAAAAATGAACACCTGCGTACATACCACAACCACTTGTCTCCCATTCCCTCTGTACATCATTGTCCTTTTGGTATATATGGATCTGTGCATGGAGTTTGTGTGCATGTGTATGCGTGTTTGTGTGCATGTGTGTGTGTATGCATGGTGTTTGTGTGTGTGCGTGTGGTTGTGTTTATAAGCATATGTGTGCATGGTGTGTGTGTGTGTCTGTGTGCACGTGTGTGTGTGTAAATGCCAGACTGTCAAAGCAGACAAGTCAGGGAGAGCAGGTGTGACGTGACAGACAGGTGTGACATTTACCTTTAAGTTTCATACAAGAAACCCCATCCATCTCTGTCACACACACACACCCACTCGCACACCCATAGACTCACTTGCACAGACGCCTACCTCTCCACCACACACCATCCAACACCACTTCTTTGCCATAAAGATATTCATACTGTAGATATCGTTTGTGTGTGCATGTGTGTGTGTGCTTGAGTGTTCATCAGCTGTTGCTATTGCATTTTTTTACATAATTTGTATTATTATTTAAATTATTATTTTCAAAAGCAACTGTTTAAAAGCCTACATTATAGAGCTCCATAAGAATAGAAGTTAGAAAGTATATTTTTTGTGGTAGACTTCACCAATTTTCTCTCTGTTGGTCACTAATTATATTACTTGTATGTTTGTACCACCATAAGTCACAATAATGGATGACATATAACAATGCAAAAAAAAAAAAAAAAAACTATCACATTTTCTTTTCTGGATGCAAAATAATGTTGACAGCTTTCAGCCTAAAGAAAGGGCTTGCGTGTCTTCTGTGGAGACAGGACTGAGGAGTCTGTAGGCGGTTTTACAGTAGTGAACAACCCAAAGCCTCCATTTGGAATGTGGCCGCCTGGAGGGAGATACAGTAAAGCCTGTTTGGAATGCAGCCGCTAAGACAGCTAAGCTACTTCGTCTGAGCGCCGACCTGACGACGCTACAAACGGAATTAGGGGATTTCCCCCCAAATCTGGACTGGAGCGACTTGAGGTGGGGGAGTGTGTGTGTGGGTGTGTGGGATGGGTGATCGTGAGTTTATTTGTGTGCTTGTAAACAAGAGGGACAAACAGATGGAAAGAGAGAAAGAGAGCCAGAGAGAGAGAAAAAGAGAGGTAGAGACAGAGTAAGAAAAAGAAAATGAGAGTTTGCGGTGTCAGACCAAATATCGTTCAGTTCCAGACCCTCACACACTAAAAAGTAGGTCCTGAATGACTTCTCCCATCTCTCCCCCCATCCACCGCCCACTTCCACCCCACTCCTTGGATATCCGGTACACACGTCCCAAACTAATCACGTTTGTAGATTAGAGTGGAAGTTTTACTGTGTCCAGACAAGTGTGTGGGACAAACCCACCTGCCCGCACGACCTGTCGATCGCTGGTCTCCCTGTTCCTCCCACGCCAACACCTTACCACCGCGGAGAGACCCCAGAGAGACGTGGTGGGGTGATACGAGCAGCGCACGCTGATGCAATGCGCTGGCCTCAAACCGAACCGTCCGTCTGTTTGAAAATCCCGTCCAACTCCTGTGGCCTTTGGGCGGGGAGCTCACCATGAAATTGGATACGTCTGGTGGATCATTCGGTCTCTGCACTGAAGTTCGGCACCGTGTAAATGTGGTGGGTGTCGTATGACAATGCAGTTCAACCTGTGTAAGGGTGTTCTCTGTATGTGGACTCTCCCCCACCTGGTGTGTGTAGCTGGAGTCATTGTTCTGCACGCTACATGAGGAGTCAACACCGAGGCAGGCGGTTCAGTCATGACTGAGGTGGTACAAACGCGCATGTACGCTCACACACAACATCACCACTGTGAAATAATTGGATGACAACTAGCACTGACACCGACACATATACACATAAACACACACACATAGTGCACCTGCTCTTGGTGATGACTCTTGATTAGTTATAAATCTATTGTTGACATGGCCTGTGGACATCTCTGGGTGATAAATACACAAAAGCATATCAGATTAACCTTTTCATCTGGTAAGATTACTCTCTTCTGCTCTCTCTTTTTCTCTGTACCTCTCTTTCTCTGTCTTTCTCTCCTTCCTTCCTTCCCTCTCTGTCTCTCCTCTCTGCAGTCTCTCAGTGGTACTGCTAAAGCAGGTCCTACCTTCGGTGTGTCAATGTGAGTGTCTGTGAGATGAGTTCTTCAAAGCTATGTCCCAATCTATTCTTTATTAGCTTCCTTCAAATTATTATTCCTTCAGGGCGGAGCAAAGAGAGAAGGGGGGGCTGGGGGCGGAGAGAGGGGAAGTGCGAGAGAAAGAGGGAGAGAGAGAGACAGGAAATGAACTGTGTTTGCTTTAGTCATCTTCCTCACTCTCACCCTTATCCTCTCTCCCCCCCTTTCTCTCTCCTCCTGCATCTCCCCCTCTCACTGAACTGAAGGATGAGGTGCCAACCAAGTACATTTATAATTTGGGGAAATAATTAATACTGAAGATTGTGGGAAAATAATATAATCACAGATATCATATCTACTTGTATCACCGAGGGCTTGGCAACCATTATCTATTATGATGTGAGACCTTTTGTTAAAAACTAATTCAATTCAAGTCACGTTTAATTACTTCATTCTTTTAACTGAATAATATTGAAGTCAACCTTCTTTCAGTTCAGATACAGTCATTTAATTGGCAAGTACATTAGTTGGCATAGTAAACATCAGTAACACAATGTATATTTGGTTGTAACAAAATGTGTTGCGACAGCTGAAATCCACCAAAATGGTGAAGAGTAACAAGTCTGCCCTAACTGTATTGACAGGGACAACTGAGTTCTCAGGGCCTCATGTACTAACGCTTTTGCGCCCACTTCAGGTGTATTTGTTTCGCAATTTGCGCGTAAAAGCATGGCGAGGTATGTACAAACATGCCGCACTGAGGTAAAAGTGCAATAGCCTGTGGCGGGAACTGAAAATGGCAAATTGCGCTTCTCTGTGTCATGTATATGCATTCACAAGAGGGTCAATGGGAAAGTGGGAGTTTCCCATAAAGAGATGGGAGGGGATGCGTAAAGTGCGCCTAATTATGTACTCCGCGGTATGTACAAAAACCGCCCGCCACGGTGTCACGGCCCCACCCCCCTGAGCTTGTTTCCATTACACACCTGCTCCTGATCATCGTTACCACTACTTAACCTGTGGCCTGACATCCAGTCCCTGCCGGATCGTTAGACGTACCAGTACGTTGCGCTTTAGTGCCTGTATTTAAAGTATACCACTAGTCATCCTGTTCGCTTTGCAAATCTTTCCTTATTTTTCTGACCGGACTCCTGCTCCTCTGTTTCAGCCTCTGCACCCTGGAGACCCATTCACTCCCGCCTAGCCACCCTCACCACCGACCTGCACGTGTGTTACCACTATCACCTGTACCCACCTGTCACCAATAAATACCTTTTTTTTCACCACCTACCAGTCCCGGTCTGCATTTGGGTCCCATCACTGGGATTTGTGACAGAACGATCCGGCCAGACAATGGACCCAGCAGCCCTGGACGCTGTGCGCCATGCCGTCTCCCAACAAGGCAATCTGTTGGGCCAACACAGCACGGCTTTGCAGGAGATAATGGCATTAGTACAAAACCTTTCTACCAGCGTGTCCAGTATCCGGGACCAGCTTAGTGCTCCAGCGGACCCGCAACCACCTGCACCTTCCCCCGCACCTGCCGAAGCAGGACCTGCTTCCATGTCTGTTCTGGAGCCCAAGGTTCCTACACCTGAGAGGTATGAGGGGGATTTGGGAAAATGTCGCTCGTTTCTCATGCAGTGTGGATTGGTGTTTGACCTGCAGCCCCGTACCTACGTCTCGGACAAGGCCAAGATAGCCTGTCTAATTGGGCTGCTCCGGGGAAAGGCCCTGGAGTGGGCGTCAGCTGTTTGGGAGCGACAGGACCCCTGCATTGCCTCATACCAGGAGTTCACGGCTGAGATGAGGAAACTATTCGACCACCCCGTACAAGGAAAGGACGCTGCTAAGCGTTTGTTTGACCCTGAACCCATGCAGGTGGGAAGACACAGGTTATCCACTGAGGAGCGCCAGCGTAGACAGAAGACCAACAGCTGCCTCTACTGCGGACGCACGGGCCATTACATCTCCTCCTGTCCTCAGCGCCCGGAAAACTCCCAGGCTCGCTAGGTATGGGGGGTCTTCTAGCGAGCCACCTTCCTCAGTCTCCCTCACCCCGAGCCAGAACCCTTTTTCCTGCCACCCTCATCAGGGAGGACCAGTCAGTCGAGGTTAATGCCCTCGTCGACTGGAGCGGATGACAGCTTTATGGATGCTGACCTGGTGGAACAGCTGGGGCTCTCCAAGGAGCAACTCCCAGAGGCCATAGAAGCAACTACCCTAGATGGCAGACTGCTGGCACGTTTGACCATGAGAACGGAACCAGTTACGATGCTGTTATCAGGCAACCACTCTGAAGTCATCTCCTTGTACATCCTGTCCTCACCACGCGTTCCCCTGGTTCTTGGTTACCCCTGGCTGAGGAAACACAACCCCACCTTCGATTGGGTGACAGGAAAGGTAACCAGTTGGAGTGTTGAATGTCATGCTAACTGCCTCAAATCTGCCTGTTCCCTGTATGTTCCCAGCCAGAGTAAGCCCTCTGCCCCCCCGGATTTGTCCCTGGTGCCGGAGGTCTATCACAGCTTGGGTGAGGTGTTCAGTAAACAACAGGCACTGTCACTTCCCCCTCACCGACCTTACGACTGTGCGATCAACCTGATTCCTGGGGCCGCCTTTCCCAAGGGAGGCCTTTATAGCATCTCTCGACCGGAACGTGAGGCCATGGAAGCCTACATCAAGGATTCCCTGGCGGCAGGCCTCATTCGTCCCTCGTCATCCCCCCTGGGTGCAGGATTCTTTTTTGTTGGTGAAAAAGATGGGTCCTTGCGGCCTTGTATCGATTACCGGGGGCTAAACGACATAACCATCAAAAACAAATACCCTCTGCCGTTGATGAATTCTGCCTTTGACTCCCTGCAGGGTGCCACTGTGTTCACCAAGATCGATCTACGCAATGCCTACCATCTCGTCCGTATAAGAGAGGGGGACGAATGGCTAACCGGATTCAACACACCCATGGGCCACTCCGAGTACCTGGTCATGCTGTTTGGCCTCACCAACGCCCCTGCAGTATTCCAGAGTATGGTAAACGATGTTCTGGGAGACATGATTGGTCGCTTTGTGTTTGTCTACCTGGATGATATTCTCGTGTTCTCTGAGAACATTCTTGTCCACACCCAGCATGTCCGGCAGGTCCTCCAGCGTTTGCTTGAGAACCGCCTTTTTGTGAAAGCAGAGAAGTGTGACTTCCACGCACACACCACCTCTTTTCTCGGATACATTATTACGGGGGGACAGGTGAAGATGGATCCGGAGAAGGTGAGGGCGGTTCGGGACTGGCCTCAGCCTGGTACTAGACTGCAGCTCCAGAGGTTCCTGGGGTTCGCAAATTTCTATCGACGGTTTATCCGAGACTACAGCCGGGTGGCCTCCCCTTTGACAGCCCTGACGTCTAGTGTCAGGCCCTTCTGCTGGAATTCCGAGGCAAACGGAGCATTCCTGGATTTGAGGAACCGGTTCACCGATGCACCCATCCTCACCCAGCCGGACCCCTCTCTACAGTTTGTAGTGGAGGTGGATGCCTCGGATGTGGGAGTTGGCGCCGTCCTGTCCCAGCGAAGCCCCGCTGATGGTAAGCTCCACCCGTGTTTTTCACGTCGTCTTTCCCCAGCCGAAAGGAACTATGACGTAGGGAACCGGGAACTACTCGCCGTGAAGCTCGCCATGGAGGAGTGGCGCCACTGGCTGGAGGGAGCGGAGCAACCGTTTATCGTATGGACCGACCACAAGAACCTTGCATACGTGCAGTCGGCCAGGCGACTCAACTCCCGTCAGGCCAGGTGGTCTTTGTTTTTTGGGCGCTTTAACTTTACCCTCACCTATCGACCAGGCTCTCGGAATGGCAAGGCAGACACCCTATCCCGTGTGTTCTCTAGGACAGAGGAGACAGGAGCCAAACCCGAGGCCATCCTGCCCCAGGACATCGTAGTGGGGGCAGTTGTCTGGAAGATCGAGGAAGAGGTTAAAACGGCCCTTCTAGATCAGCCTGGTCCAGGTAACGGCCCACCGGGCCGCTTGTGTGCCCAACTCTGTCCGTTCTGCTGTGCTCCAGTGGGCACACACTGCTAAAATTGCTTGTCACCCGGGCGTTGCCCGTACCATGGCTCTATTGCGCAGACGCTTCTGGTGGCCTGGCATGGGAAGAGATACCCGGGTTTTTGTTTCTGCCTGTCCTGTCTGTGCTCAGAACAAGGGAACCAACCGACCCAGTGCAGGACTTTTACACCCTCTACCGATTCCCCGGCGGCCCTGGTCTCACCTGGCTCTGGACTTTGTAACCGGTCTGCCCCCGTCCGAAGGTAACACTGTTGTTCTAACCGTGGTTGATAGATTCAGCAAGTTTGCACACTTTCTGCCCCTCCCGAAGCTTCCTTCAGCTACGGAGACTGCTGCGATCCTTGTCAAGGAGGTTTTTCGGATCCACGGTCTTCCTGGAGACATCGTATCAGACCGAGGTCCCCAGTTCACATCGGCGGTATGGAAGGCCTTCTGTACAGCCATTGGAGCTACTGTCAGCCTCTCGTCTGGATTCCACCCCCAGTCTAATGGCCAAGCTGAAAGGGACAACCAGAAGATGGAGACGACGCTTCGCTGCCTTGTCTCCTCAAACCCCACCTCCTGGACCTCCCATTTGCCTTGGGTGGAATACGCCCACAATACGCTTCCTACCTCCGCCACCGGTATGTCCCCTTTCCAATGCCTTTACGGTTATCAACCCCCCTTGTTCCCCTCACAGGAGAAGGATCTTGCTGTTCCCTCTGTCCAAGCCCACGTCCGACCGTCTCCATCCAGGTGCGCCGGGTGGTCCGCCCGGAGGCGTCCGTCGGAGGGGGGGTACTGTCACGGCCCCACCCCCCTGAGATTGTTTCCATTACACACCTGCTCCTGATCATCGTTACCACTACTTAACCTGTGGCCTGACATCCAGTCCCTGCCGGATCGTTAGACGTACCAGTACGTTGCGCTTTAGTGCCTGTATTTAAAGTATACCACTAGTCATCCTGTTCGCTTTGCAAATTTTTCCTTATTTTTCTGACCGGACTCCTGCTCCTCTGTTTCAGCCTCTGCACCCTGGAGACCCATTCACTCCCGCCTAGCCACCCTCACCACGACCTGCACGTTTGTTACCACCATCACCTGTACCCACCTGTCACCAATAAATACCTTTTTTTTCACCACCTACCAGTCCCGGTCTGCATTTGGGTCCCATCACTGGGATTTGTGACAGACGGACTGGGAGTAAAAATAGGCCCTGGACTTTGATCCAGACCGGCCCACCAGAACCGGCCCCCATATACGCCACCACAGCTGCCCTTCCAATGCATCCACATTCTGTGTTTGACGTGATGCTAGTTACGGAGTTCAAAACGTAATGCGAGCGCGCAAGACGCGCGAGCGAAAAATGTTGGCCTTTATTTGAGCGCAAAATAGTTGAGCTTCATGTAAAATAAACAGCCGTTTTTCAATTGGTAAAACCTTGTCTAGTGAAGGTGATGTATTTTTGTCTCTTAATACTTCAGCCCCACCCTTATGTTTCTTAGCCTGGTTTTCCAAATTATAAACATTTAAAACTGAAAGCATGCAGCCAAGGAGCTCTCCACCTTTATTACTCATTTAAAAACTATTTGATAAATCGAATATAAAAGCATCATAGAATGTAAAGTAAAGTAACAGCTAGCTGGCGTCAGTTACTTGTAAAATGCATAGATAAATGTTTAACAGTAAAATCCCAATTTAGCTTGCACCTAACATATTTGAGTGTGCTAACATTAGCAATAACGTCAGCTAGTTCGAGGTGCACCTCGAACTAGCAGCACATTTCCCGTATTTAACAATGATTAAACATGGACTTACCTGAAAGTGATGCACGGGCATCATTTCGCAGTTTCTTTCTTTTTCTTATTTCTGCCCCTGACTCCTGTTGTCTTTTTGAGGCCATTTTCAAAAAGTTGACCCTACTGTCAAAGTTCATCAGGCCACTGAGATAGAAAGAGTACCCACGGCGAGCTTGGGAAGTTGAGCGTGTATTTGTTTTTGGGGGGGGGGGCACCATCGTAACTTTTTTTGAGCAATTAAATATATCTCTTGTTCTGCCTGTTTTGTGATATACATGCCTAAAAGGTGCCTAATATTTATATACTGATATCATATCGGCATTATAATTATTAGTACTATGATGATTTTTGAGTTGGCAATTTTTTGGTGCCCCCTCAGGACTTGGTGCCCTACGCACAGCGCGTAGTGCGCGTTATGGGAGCGGCGGTACTGAGTGCACCTCTATTTTGTGGTGAAAATTATGCGCCTCTTAAAAGCAGGTGTAAACCTGGATGCACGCGGGTTCCCTCGCATATGCCTCCTGGTGAAATGACAGCAGTAATCCGAGCAAGACCAAGACATAGGCCGAGGAGACGATCTGAAAGGATTTTTGCCACAAGGATCACACTTTTTCAGTTAAGGGAACACAAAATCATTACGCGTTACAGATTAAGCAGCCATGCAATATTACAGTTACTCGAATTTGTAATTTCGGTCCAGATTGAATTTTTTGGTGTCGGTGTGGAATTCCGGCCTTGTATAATATTTTAATTCGCTGTTACCTCATGAACAAGCACATCAATATCGTTATCACTAAATCATTGTTTTCGCTGTTTTGACTGTGACCATGATCGAAAGAGAGAAGGAGGCCCATTCAATTGCGCGTTTAAATGCTCGCAATTTACGGTATAGTGGGCGGAGAAAGGCGCTGATTACCCGATGAACTGCAGGTTTCGTAAATACAACGTAAATTGAAGTATCACAGCGTGCACAATCTGTGGGTTGGCCATGGTGCTAATAACGCTACGTTTGCAAATGTACGTACATCAGGCCTTCAGTGGTTAAACAATCAGCAGCCACGCTCGTTGAGGAGAGCAACATGGATGCTGAGTCGTAGGGTGTCTGTCCCTGCTTCACGTCTTCATGTATAGTCAAATGTAGACCTTTTTCCACTGACGAGGTTTGGCAGAATGAATATTCTGGAAAAAGAATGAACATTAAGTAAGAGCAAGGTTCATGACACATATTTACGTCATCCACAGCAGTGAGTCTTGTGTAAAGCTAATCCTCAGTGTTTCACTTTCAGAGAGCCATTGTGAAGTATAGGAGAGAAAGGGGAGGTGGAGATACACAAATAAAAATAAAGAGAGAAAGTGAGGGAGGATTAGAGGGCAGGACTTGGAAAGTAAAGAGGGATGGAGGGGAAGGTGGGAGGGATGTAGGGAGAGAGCATTGAATTCTCAACAGTGTTCTATAATTACCTCATGTCATCAGACCTGTACAGTCTATAATTACTGGCCTATAGGGATTAACATGGTCAAAGTCAGAGAGAGGAGGAGGAGAAGGAGGAGGAAAGAGAGAGGTATTTTTCTTCTCCCTGACTCGATTAGTCTCCAACCTATCTATCTATTTATCTATCTATGCATCTATGTATCTGCCTGTCTTCTCTCTCTCTCTGTCACTCTTCTCTCTCTCTCTCTCTCTCTCTCTCTCTCTCTCTCTCTCTCTCTCTCTCTCTCTCTCTCTCTCCCTATCTATCTATCTAATCCATGTGTGTACCCTGTGGCCCGCAAGTGAATGTGAGGCAACACCCCCCCCCCCTGTCTCTTGCAGTACTGGCGGCTCTCTGAAGCGCCGGTCGGACTACCAAAGACGAGACGGCCGGAGGAGTGAAGGACGCGTTACATCATCACGGTATCCTTTGTGAAAGAGGAAGAGGAGCAGGAGGGGATCGTTACTAAGGACGAGCAGACTAGAAATGAAGAAAACAGCATTGCTCTTGTGGTTCACGTGCAGCGTCACTAAAGCCTGGTCGCCACTGGTTACAGGCACAAACAAGCTTTGTGGTGTGTCCGCACACTGCTCTGATCCAATCACACAGGCCCAGATAGGGAGAGAGACAGGAAGATAGACAGAGTATGAGAGACAGAAGAGATAGAGAGAAACAATTCATGAAAGGAGGAGAGAGATGAGTGACAATGAGACAGTATGACAGAGATTGAGAGAGCAACCGTTTGAGCAAGAGTCAGAGAGTACGGGAGAAGGGGAGACGTATGAGAGAGAGGGGGAGAGGGGTGGGAGGTGTGACTGCCTCGCTCCACTTGACTAATGAGCTGGTGTTAACCGTGGAGTTGTCGGGACTAATTCAGCCTGCATGCTTGACCCCAATTCTAATGTGACAAAGTTATGACACTGGCAGGCGGAGAAGGAGAGAGGCAGAGCAGAGAGCGCAAACGAGAGACAGAGAGAGAGATAGAGAGAGGCTGATGAACCAGCACCCTCCATATTCATTCACAATGGGGTGAGGCATGTTAGAGAGATATAGAGTGGGGGAGGGTGGGAGTGGGTATGGTAGAAAGAAAGAGAAAACAAGGCAACACAATTTGAAGGTACAGACGTTCCTGTGTGATCCATTGATATTTGAAGAGTCTCTAAGGAGATTACTAAAGACAAGATGACTAAGGCAAGGTACTGTGTGAACAACCTAGCTAGCTACGGGAGACCATTTGTCTCGACAGCATCAAGCTGCATGCCACAGTACCTTGAGTCCTATTTCCAGCCTTCTTTTCCCTTTCTCCTTTCCTCTCCTGTCTGTATTGTACTATAGGACAGCATGGTTGGGGTTTGTGTGGTGTGTTCATGGGAGCCAGGGTGTGTATGGGAGGGGAGGATTGGGGGAGGGGGATTGGGGTGGGAGGTCTGTTGGATGAACCGATGGGTGGTTATGTTTACAAATGGAAGGACGCAAGAGGGATGGACAGATTCGGGATCAGACGATAAGACAGACAGACACTTCTCTCACCTGACACTTAATACCCTGTCCGGCCCCCCACACACACACACCTGTTTATGCATATTTATTCATAACAACTCTGCCAATCAAAATGCAGCCATGAACAGTTCAGTGGCAGAGAAACTCCAGTAATATCCTTTCTGCCAGGAATGTCAACAGAGCTCTGGCATGTTTTTGGAATCAATGCTTCTTCATCTTCTTCATAAGAGGACGGGGGCGCGCGTGGGGGGGGGGGGTGTCGTCTGTAAACCTTAAAGGGGGGGTTTACACAAGCTTAAGCTTAATCTTAAAGGGCTAGTTTAACGTGCATGTAAAGCACTGAGATATATTTCAGTCCTTGTGCAGTAAGTTTCAGTTATCTACAGTAAATCAGAGATTCTTAGGAGTACCTGCAAAATAAATAAAGCCAAGGAAGAAAAAGTAAACACAAAGTATAGCTGTCTACCTTGAGTGTGTGTGTGGAGGGGCTTGGTGGGTACTGTGTGTGTGAAATGTTGATTGTGTGTGGTTGTGTGTTTCTGTGTATGTGTTTGTACAAAAGCCAGGTTCCTATGGGTGTGAATAATGTGTTTACCTTGGAGAGATCTCATTGTTTCATTCAAGCATTGCTGTAGTTAGCAGACTTGAAGACTTGCTCTTTTTGTCTCATTCGAACATAATCAGGGACTTCCTGACTGGGTACTGAATAGTTGTTTGGTAAATGCTCCTGGAGATGGAGAGCGGCTTGAATGTGAAGAGAAGGCCTCTTATCTCCAGAGACTTAAATGTGTAGATGTTTTGAGAGCTACCATGAGCGATAGCTTGAGTATGTGTGTGCTGTGTGCATGCATGCTGCTGTGTGTTTAACATCAAGTTCACATGGTGTGCTAGCATCCCTGTTCTGTCAGAACAACTTTGGCCAGGCTTTGATCAACATCCCTTGCACAACCCAGACCCACACACATGAGCCAGGAGCCAGGAGATCACAGAGCTGGAGCCCACTGAAAGCTCACCCAAGTGGGCCTGACCAGCCCACAGCTCAGCCTCTCCTGGACCAGGCCCCAGACTCCAGACTGCAACATGCATCTGTCAGCAAACACACACACAAACACACTGGTTTCCAGTCATAGGCTGACAGCGTTAGCCATATCAAGCAGGCACACAGGCCTCCTCAAGCTAATCTTCCAGGGAGCTCACACACACACACGCACAAAGATATACACACATTAAAATAAATACACACACATCCAGACACACACACACACATTAATAAACAAACACACACACGTACCCACCTGCACACACAAAGACAAATGCATACACAAAATCAAGTGCACACACAAAAACACACGCAGGGGAGCAGGACAGACTGAATTATATAGCACGTCAAACACTGCAGGGCAGAGGAGAAAGAGGAGGTGCAACCACAGGGTGCCAGCCCAAATTACAGTTTACCCCAACGTGACTGTGTGCCACTTTCTATCCTGCACAGAGGGCACACACCGGGGCACACATGGGTCACGCAGGTCCCTGTCAGACTTCACCACAGAAACAGAGACAAGGAGGTGTGTGTGGAGTGTATGTGGGTGTCTTGCTGGCCAGGATCACAGAGGGCATGCTGAAAGGCTGAATGAGCACAGAGGGGTTGATGTCTGTCTCGGTGTGGGGTATGGACAACCCTCTGTTAAATACCCCCCCCCCACACACACACACACTCATACACACACAAACACACACTCCCACTCCCCAAACCCCACCACCAGAGAACACACACACACACATCAAGACACTACAAGCACAAAATACACATGCAGACAGGTGCACTGTACACACAAAACCCCTGCAGTAGGGGTGTAATTATGGGGTGTAATCAGTGTCAATGTAGCTGCACACAGTGCGTTCACCGGGTACCTGATACAGGTGAATTATGCATAGGCTACTCTGGCGAGTTTTAGAAAGCGCAGAATGAATACCTTACAGTTTGCTAGAACATTTGGTGTGCGTATAAACAGGCGAAATTTGTGCATATTACATTTGATAAGGCGTATGCACAGGCAGGCGTGTGCATTCAAAACATTATTTTCGAAACAGCGATCTAAGCCATGCCTTAATAGCTCACAAGTCTAGGCAGGCAGGTGTATGCGAAGCACACATGACACCTGTCTGTGCGCACGCTTAAATATCACTGTAAGAGTTAAGACCTCATGTACGTACATTTGCAAACGTAGCGTTATTAGCGCCATCGCCAAACCGCAGATTGCGCACTCTGTGATAATTCAGTTTACCTCGTGTTTACAAAACCTGCAGTTCATCGGGTAATCAGCGCCTTTCTCCGCCCACGATACCGTACATTGCGAGCATTTAAACGCGCAATTGAATGGGCCTCCTCTCTTTTTATCATGGACCAGCCACCAAAGTCAAAATAGCGAAAACAAAGATTTAGTGGCCGAGAAAAAGAAAAAAGTTTAAATAACAAAATCGATAATTATCACTTGTGAATGAATATCATTCACGTCTTACTAAACCTAGTCAAGCGAAAGTGAATGAGGTAAACAAATAATTTGTGTTTCCTCTTCTGAGCCTATGCAGGTCACGTGAAAAATGATCCAAAGACTCATACCCGGTTTAGTAAGACGTGAATGATATGCGTTCACAAGTGATAATTACAGGTTTTGTTATTTTAACTTGTTTGTACTTTACTTACAGTGCAGTAATTGTTTGTCGCGATAATTAAATGCTAGTGTGAAATGACCATTTCAAATCATACAAACTGTCATGATGCATTATTTTAATGCAGGAATTTCATTTAAAATAGTATCTGCTGGTTTACATGCACTAACATAGGCTACAGGCCTACATGAGAATATGATAAATGTTTGCAGTGGACATAAATACCCCCCCCCCCCCCCCCCGTTGAAATGAACAAATGACTCGAAAAAAAGATTCGTTCATTTTACTGAACGAGATTCAGAACCGAGTCAGTAAAATGATCCGAACTTCCCATCACGATACGATACTCGCTGTGCAACAGCACATCCATGCATGTCGTATCCATGCGTCGTTGCTAACGTGTGCTGACGTTGTGTATGGAGGATTATAGGGGCCAAAACTAAATGAATAAATACATAAATAATAATAAATAATTAAATAATTGAATGGTTAAATACTTGGATAAATAAATAATTATATAACACAAAGCTTAAATAAATGATTAATTATATAATGTAATGTAAATGTTACATTTGTGTGTACATATATAGATTTACGTTTTCATGTGTTTAATAATGTTATTGTTGATTGTGTGAACTAGCTGGGTTTGCCGTTGGGTTAGCACAGCAGCGGAAATGATTATATCGTTTTCCGGTTCGTTTCCTGGGCGATCCGCATAACCCCTATTCAAGATGGCAGTACCTAGTGCGGATCCATCCATCCATCATCTGCCGCTTTTCCGGGGGTCGGGTCGCGGGGGCAGCAGCCTAAGCAGGGAGGCCCAGACTTCCCTCTCCCCGGCCACTTCCATCAGCTCTTCCTGGGGGACCCCGAGGCGTTCCCAGGCCAGCCGAGAGACATAGTCCCTCCAGCGTGTCCTGGGTCTTCCCCGGGGCCTCTTCCCAGTGGGACGTGCAGAACACCTCACCAGGGAGGCGTCCAGGAGGCATCCTTATCAGATGCCCGAGCCACCTCAACTGGCCCCTCTCTACGCGGAGGAGCAGCGGTTCTACTCTGAGCCCCTCTCGGATGACCGAGCTTCTCACCCTATCTGTAAGGGAGAGCCCGGACACCCTGCGGAGAAAACTCATTTTGGCCGCTTGTATTCGCGATCTCGTTCTTTCGGTTACTACCCACAGTTTGTGACCATAGGTGAGGGTAGAAACTTAGATCGACTGGTAAATAGAGAGCTTCGCCTTTCGACTCAGCTCCTTCTTCACCACAACGGACCGATGCAGAGCCTGCATCACTGCGGACGCCGCACCGATCCGCCTGTCGATCTCGCACTCCATCCCTTCCTCACTCGTGAACAAGAGCCCGATATACTTGAACTCCTCCGCTTGGGACAAGATCTCCTCCCCGACCCGGAGATTGCACTCCACCCTTTTCCGGTCGATAACCATGGCCTCAGATTTGGAGGTGCTGATTCCCATCCCTAGTGCGGATTCAATGAATAAAATATTGAATGCTACAGTGGTCGAAATGTTGGCGGTAGCTGAAGAGATGGAGGCAACTGCCAATTAACTTTTTTTTATATCGTATTGAGAGCTTCGCTGAAATTATAGCAATGATATCGGCCCTGATTGACAGACATCAATGAAAATGTGTTCACAATCCTCGGCTAGATGGTACAGCATAAGGGTGGGCGAATCGATCTCAAGTAGGCTATCGATAGTATCGATACCAACGTTGGTATTAGGGTGGTATTAGGGTGTTAGGTGTTAGGTGGCTGAGCGGTTAGGGAAGCGGGCTAGTAATCAGAAGGTTGCCAGTTCGATTCCCGGCCATGCCAAATGACATTGTGTCCTTGGGCAAGGCACTTCACCCTACTTGCCTTGGGGAGAATGTCCCTGTACTTACTGTAAGTCGCTCTGGATAAGAGCGTCTGCTAAATGACTAAATGTAAATGTGGTATCAGTAGCCTATTGATTGATACTGGCGTGATAAGATCGATACTTAAGTTTCAATTTCTGTTCTCTACATTCAGTACAAAACTCCCTTTACATCATAGTGGTTGTGCAAACACCGCTCCTCTAACTTCGCTCAAGCTCACTTTGCCCCTCCCCTGCTAGGCTGTGAGTTGTTGCCAGCATAGACATATTGCCAGTGTGTACGTGCAGTAACTAGCCTGGCTCTGCCCTCCTACGTACGTCAATTTTGATTTTGCTTCTGTAGTGCGTCTGGGCATGAGGTACGTAAGTCAGATGTCTCCGGTTAACTTTCTACCTGTCCAATCAGCAAACAGAGGCAGTGGCTGAGAACGATGACGTTGATGTTGTGCGCTAGTTTGTGTTGTCGTTCCGTAATGGCGGCGGAGAAAGATGCGAGCAAAGCCATTCGGTCCGTTGTGTATATATATATATATATATATATAAAACTCTCGGATATAGTTATATGGTTGAATTATGTTATGTTGCTACTTGTTTGAGTGGCGTTAGTATGCTAAACTACTTTTCATTTGATGTCCTTGTAGCGCCCCCTAGTGTACAGCAGACTACGCCACCCCTTGAGCTAAACTTGTCTGTGCTAATGCCAGAGCAAGGGGAACTCTGAACTAATAATCTGTACAGACACAGGTTCTTAGAAAAGTATAAAAATACAGTCTTTATTAGTATAGAGGTGTTGGTTTGGTTGATCAACAGGTAAAACAAATAAAGCAAATCAATACACTAGTTAGGCTATGAGCAACACCACAATCATGCGTGTAGAGAACAGCAACCAACAATGCCGGCTGCAGTTGAACAAGTCTAAAAACATAAACAGACAATTAATACGGGTCGGTCACATTTCATAGTTAATACAATGTGATCTGGATTCAGTCAGCACCCATTACAGAATAAATATGCCATAGCGCCAATGCGCCCATATCTACGCACATTCATCAGGGCAACAAAGCGAAAATGAGCTACACGACTGCGGGCAGAGCATAACTCGTACCTGCCGCCTACGTCACAATTCGCGAGGAGCGCTACGTTTGTAGCGTTTGGCAGCCACAATACCCAGCGGGTGCTTGTCTACGGACAGTCACGCAACCACTGGTACACCACGGTTTGGTCAGCGTCTGCACCTCCACACACACTATTGAAACAAACATTTTAGTACGCTCACCCACAGTAAACTCATAGTCGAGGACAAAAACGGTTCGACATACCTTCGTATTTTAAGACAGCACCCAGATCATGGCTTACATCACACCAGTGCCAGCAGCAGAGTGACACCCTACTGGTGTAAGGACCCCAGGTGTCTATTTATATACGCCTACCTCTACGGCAATTAAGTGGCCCACTAGACGCCCACTCCACTCCCAATTAGTGACGTCATTGGCACTGGAAAAGAGCGCACAGAGGAGAGAGAGAAAGAGAGAGACTAAAGGAACCCAGTCCTAGCCTGGTGCACAGGCTACAATCCACCCCCTCCAAATGAATCGGCGACCCGACGATGGCAATTCACACTCTCCGATCTGGGTCTCCGCCCTCTGACAGTGACCCTTCTTCATTCCTGGTGGAAACGGATTGAGGGAGCCGGTAGGGGTTGGAATGCTGACCTGCTGTCGATCTGGCTGAGCGCCGCAGGGCTTCGACCTCCTCTCCAGGTATGGTCTCCACCTCAGCGAGAGCAAGGGGGTGGGGGGAATCCAGGGCCTCCTGAGTCTCGTCCGGTTGTAAAATTACCACATCTTCTTGTCCATCTTCGCCGAATTGGGGGTCAACGGGCCGGCCAGCGTGGCTTGTAGAAGTAGCCGCCTCTGCCTCTGACTGCAACCCCTCTGGAACAGCCCTCAGCTCGGACCGGTGGACCTGCCTGGTTGGCCCTTCCCCATCTCTAGGGGCCACGGTGTACACTGGTCCAGTCCCAGAGGGCCTCCGCAGCACTTGGAACACAGTGGGGTTCCAGTGATCCTGGATTTTGTTCCGACCAGGCACATGGTTACGTAGGTACACTAGCCCCCCCTCTTCAAGACCGAGATCGTTCGCCTGGGCATTGTGGTTCTGGTTCCGCCGGTGTGCCAGCTCCTCTGATCTTTGCCGGACATGCTCCCGGGTTATCCGCACACTCTGTTGGTGTTCCTGGATCCAGTCCTCAATGGTGCCAGTGTCCTGTCCTACCACCCCAGCCCCAAGCAGGAAATCCACTGGTAATCTCGGATGGTGCCCGAACATGAGATAATATGGGGTGTGGCCCGTAGTCTGGTGAGGTGTGGTGTTGTAAGCAAAGGTCAGCTGCGGCAAGTGGCGGGGCCAGTGTCGTTTCTCAGCTGCCGGCAGGGTGCGCAACAGGTCATGCAGGGTACGGTTGAATCTTTCACACTGTCCATTACCTTGGGGATGGTAAGGTGTGGTTCTACTCTTCTGTACACCGTACATCTGGCAGAGTTGTTGAATAAGCATGCTTTCAAAGTTCCGCCCCTGGTCTGAATGGATACGGCTTGGGGGCCCAAAACGATGGAACCACTGCTGGACCAAGACTTTGGCCACTGTGGAGGCTCTTTGATCTTTGGTGGGGAATGCTTGAGAGTATTTTGTGAAGATGTCAGTCAAGACCAAAACATTCTCCCGACCATCACTTGCCGTTTCCAACAAAGTGAAGTCAATAGCTAGAATCTCATTTGGCTGGGTAGCCTGCAATGTCCCCCAATACGTACGCACCTTTGGCTGGACAGCCTTCCCCAGTACGCACCTTTGACATTGTTGGCACCACTGCTCAACATCTCTGGTCATGTTCGGCCAGAAACATCGATCCCGTAACAGCTGAAGGGTCCTCTCGGTGCCCTGGTGCCCCTGGTTGTCATGGACACTACGGAGGACTTCTTCCTGCAAGCACTGGGGAAGGAGCAGCTGGAACGTCTCTGGGCCTCCACCTGGGGCATGGACAAAGCGGTACAATACCCCTTCCTGGGCAACCAGGCGGCTCCATTGCCGCAGCAGGGTCTTGCAGGAGCTGGACAGAGACGCCCGCTCCTCAGCTCTCGGCAGTCTGCCTGCTTGATGATATTTGCGCACTGGCCCGATGACTGGGTCGGCCTCTTGCAATAGGCGCAGGTCTTGAAGCGTACGACCAGGCAGCGCCACCACCTCTCCACAATGACCCTCAGCTGCGGGCGGCTGGCCCACATCGGCGAGAGCTCCCAGCAAGGGGACTTCTGTCCCAAACGCAAACCGGTCCAGGTACTGCCGGGATAATGAATCCGCGTTCTGGTTGTTCTTCCCGGGGCGGTATTTTATAGTGAAGTTAAAGGATGCAAGTTGAGCGGCCCACCGCTGCTCGATTGCTCCCAGCTTGGCCGTCTGCAGATGGCTGAGAGGATTGTTATCGGTCGGTATAGTGAAGTGATTCCCTAGCAAGTATTCCCTGTACTTTTCTGTCACAGCCCATTTTAATGCGACAAGTTCGAGCTTCATGGAGCTATAATTCTCCATATTCCTCTCTGTAGGTTTCAGGCCTCGGCTGGCAAAGGCGATAGGGCAAACTTTCCCGTTATGCTCTTGAGAGAGGATAGCCCCCAGGCCTCCATGGCTAGCGTCGGTTTCCAGAATGAAGGGCTTCTTGAAGTCAGCATAGGCCAAGACTGGGGCAGAGGTAAGTCTCTCTTTCAATGACTCAAATGCCCTTTCACATGCCTCATCCCATGCTGTGGTCAGGGGAACTGGAGGAGTCTTCCCTTTCCGCCGTGGTCCACGGAGCCTCCCCACAAGATGATGTAGCGGGGCTGAGATCTTGGAGAAGCCTTCGACGAACCGCCGATAGTAACTTGCAAAGCCAAGAAAGGATCTCAATTCAGCCAGATGACCTGGGCGCTGCCACTCTTTAACCGCCTCAATCTTCGCAGGGTCAGTGGCTACCCCCTCTGATGAGACCACATGCCCCAAGTAGCTCACCTGGTGTTTGAAGAACTGACACTTGGCCAACTTCACCTTGAGATTCTGTTTCTTCAGCCGTGTGAACACTTCTCCCAGCCGCTCAAGGTGTTGTTCCATTGTCGCTGAATATACGATCACATCATCTAGGTACAAAAGGACCGATTGGTTACGGCAATCTCCAAACATGTGCTCCATGAGGCGCTGAAAGGTGCCGGGAGCATTGCACAGCCCGAATGGCATCCGATTGAATTCGAAAAGGCCAAATGGGGTGCAAAAGGCAGTCTTTGACTTGTCTTTCTCTGCCATCGGGACTTGGTTATACCCACTCGCAAGGTCGAGGGTGGAAAACCATCTTGCCCCGGACAGAGCATCTAAGGACTCTTCTATCCTGGGGAGGGGATAGGCATCACGTCGGGTCTTTGAGTTTAACTGCCGGTAGTCTACGCAGAGACAAAGACTCCCGTCTTTCTTTGTGACGAGAACGATTGGGGAAGAGTACGGGCTGCTGCTCTCTCTGATAACTTGACTATCCAAGAGCTGTTTGATATGGGCCTTCACCATCTCATACTGGGTGGGCGGGATTCGACGGTAAGGTTGACGGACGGGGGCATCATCAACTAATGGAATCTCATGAGTAATCAAAGATGTACATCCCAGATCTCCATCACCCTTAGAAAATATATCGTCATACTGGGCAAAGAGGGCCTTGGCTTTGGAAGCTTGCTGAGGAGTCAGGCCCTCAAAGTCAGGGAGGGGAGATTCAGGGATGCTGGAGCATGTAGTTGCCCCCTGAGTGGAGGAACATTCGTAGGCGTAGGCGGAACATTCCTCCCATGAAGGCTCAACATCAACAAGGTTGGTTCCAGCAGAGGTCACCATCACTGCCTGCACAGTTCCAATGGCGCATCGGGAGGAAAGCCACACGTCAGTAGACCCGACATTAACTACAGGAGCACACAACACTCCCCTTTTGGCAGAGACGAGGGTGGGGGACACCAGGAGACCTTCAGGCAATTGCCCATCTTCAACGCCTAATGGCTCGAACAAGAACTCAGCAGTCTCTAACTGGGGGCATGTAACTGGAACCATAGTCAGGGAACCAGCCCCAAGGCAGACCGGAGACTTCCCCTGGACTTTGACCCTGAATGGCTTGGAGGCATTGAAGATGGCCTGGATTTTCTCACAATGTCGCAAAGCCCGTAGGGCTGCTGGGGCCGCCGACTTAACCAGAGGGGAGTGGAAGAGCTGTGCACCATGTTGCTCAAAGAGAACTCTATAGCACTCTGACAGTACGTTCATACCCAGTATACCAGGGGTAGCTACCTTGCGGTCCTGAAGGGTCGCATTGGGTGGGTCCCTGACAATCAATATTCCCCTTCCCGGAATACGCTGTCCCAAAACAAAAATATCCAGCTCGATATAACCAGTGTAAGGTATGTCTAGCCCATTAGCTGCCTTGAGGCCTAGCCATTTGCAGTCTCTCTTCTGCAGATGACTGAAATGTTTATTAAAAAAACTCTCAGTTACAGTCGTAACCATTGATCCAGTGTCAATTAGACAGGGGACTATCAACCCTCCCATGCCCACATGTAAAACAGGGCATTTTCCCACTAATTGTCCAAAAGAAGAAGAACATACAGAGCCGAAACCCTCCCCTCCCAGTGTGTGGCTCTGCACACTGGGAACTTCTAGTTTCCCGACTGGCTACTTGAACTACGGGCAAAAGGCACTGACTGCTCGATGGAATCTGGAAATGTATGAGGGGCTGGTCTACGGTTGCTAGAAGGGGGGGCAGACTGACAGTACCGGGCTATATGTCCAGGTTGCTCACATTGAATACAGATAGGCCGACCGTCGGGGGCACGCTTAAAGCGGCCCTCCCTATATGGCTGCGGGGCGCGAGATTTACCGGTGGGTTGCCCTAGATGTTGGACCAGCATATCTAGTTGGGCTTGTTGTTTCAAAACTATTTCTTTTAACTCTACCATCTCAGAGAGGGTTGAGCAGCAGTGGCTTCACACTGAGACGTATAATGTGCTTCACTTCTATGCCCCGGGGCGCTATGAGTCCGGTCGCGACTTGCCTGTCCCTCCTCCACCCACCTAGTGGCTTCCCATCTTACATCTAGCAGAGAAGAACCCTCATTAGCCCGTACCCTTCTCTTAAGTTCCCTTCTTAACATCGGATCCCGCACATTCTCACAAAATTGATCTCTTAGCACCATGTCTGCATTAGCAATTGAATCCGGTTTGGACTGTTTCACCCTTGCAATAAGGTCCATTAATGCGTGGGAAAACTCAAACAATGACTCAGTTTCTTTTTGCTTTCGGTCAAAGAAGCGCTGCTGCCAATATACAGTTAGGTCCATAAATATTTGGACATTGACACAATTTTCATCATTTTGGCTCTGTATACCACCACAATGGATTTGAAATGAAACAATCAAGATGTGCTTTAAGTGCAGACTTTCAGCTTTAATTTCAGGGTATTTACATCCAAATCAGGTGAACGGTGTAGGAATTACAACACATTTTATATGTGGCCCCCCCCTTTTTAAGGGACCAAAAATAATTGGACAAACTAACATAATCATAAATCTAATTGTCACTTTTAATACTTGGTTGCAAATCCTTTGCAGTCAATGACAGCCTGAAGTCTGGAACCCATAGACATCACCAGACGCTGGGTTTCGTCCCTGGTGATGCTCTGCCAGGCCTCTACTGCAACTGTCTTCAGTTTCTGCTTGTTCTTGGGGCATTTTCCCTTCAGTTTTGTCTTTAGCAAGTGAAATGCATGCTCAATTGGATTTAGGTCAGGTGTTTGACTTGGCCATTGCAGAACATTCCACTTCTTTGCCTTACATTTACATTTACATTTAGTCATTTAGCAGACGCTTTTATCCAGAGCGACTTACAGTAAGTACAGGGACATTCCCCCGAGGCAAGTAGGGTGCCTTGCCCAAGGACACAACGTCAGTTGGCACGACCGGGAATCGAACTGGCAACCTTCGGATTACTAGCCCGATTCCCTCACCGCTCAGCCACTTGACTCGCCTTAAAAAACTCTTTGGTTGCTTTCGCAGTATGCTTCGGGTCATTGTCCATCTGCACTGTGAAGCGCCGTCCTATGAGTTCTGAAGCATTTGGCTGAATCTGAGCAGATAATATTGCCAGAAACACTTCAGAATTCATCCTACTGCTCATTCATTGTCAGCAGTCACGTCATCGATAAATACAAGGGAACCAGTTCCATTGGCAGCCATACATGCCCACGCCACAACACTACCTCCACCATGCTTCACTGATGAGGTGGTATGCTTTGGATCATGAGCAGTTCCTTCCCTTCTCCATACTCTTCTCTTCCCATCATTCTGGTACAAGTTGATCTTGGTCTCATCTGTCCATAGGATGTTGTTCCAGAACTGTACAGGGTCTTTTAGATGTTTTTTGGCAAACTCTAATCTGGTCTTCCTGTTTTTGAGACTCACCAATGGTTCACATCTTGTGGTGAACCCTCTGTATTTACTCTGGTGAAGTCTTCTCTTAATTTTTGACTTTGACACAGATACGCCTACCTCCTGGAGAGTGTTCTTGATCTGGCCAACTGTTGTGAAGGGGTTTTTCTTCACCAGGGAAAGAATTCTTCTGTCATCCACCACAGTTGTTTTCCGTGGTCTTCCAGGTCTTTTGGTGTTGCTGAGCTCACCAGTGCGTTCTTTCTTTTTAAGAATGTACCAAACAGTTGATTGAGCCACACCTAATGTTTTTGCTATCTCTCTGATAGGTTTGTTTTGATTTTTCAGCCTAACGATGGCTTGCTTCACTGATGGTGACAGCTCTTTGGACTTCATATTGAGAGTTGACAGCAACAGATTCCAAACACAAATACCATACTTGAAATGAACTCTAGACCTTTTATCTGCTCCTTGTCAATGAAATAACGAACTCCCATGAGGGAATAACATACACCTGGCCATGGAACAGCTGAGCAGCCAATTGTCCAATTACTTTTGGTCCCTTAAAAAGGGGGGGGGGGGCACATATAAAATGTATTGTAACTCCTACACCGTTCACCTGATTTGGATGTAAATACCATGAAATTAAAGCTGAAAGTCTGCTCTTAAAGCACATCTTGATTGTTTCATTTCAAATCCATTGTGGTGGTATACAGAGCCAAAATGATGAAAATTGTGTCAATGTCCAAATATTTATGGACCTAACTGTACATCTCTCTCTGACTGACTTACTATAATGCCTTAAAATCTTAACCTTTAGCAAGAACTAAGAATTTTAAGTTAAATGACTACGATAATGGCAAAAATATTATATATTTCTTTGCCAGTTAGATCAATGTTTTTTTTTTTTAAGAATGCTTTGAACTTAATTATTTTGGTTGGTCTTCCAAAAACTCATTTGAATGACATTTTACTGATATTTTGTTTGTTCTATTATATTATATTATTTTGTAATTTGTTATTGCAGAATGATTTACTGTAACCATTTGGCAATGTTTTACATGCATGAACAATATCAAACCCATTTGGGGAGCATATACACATTTGCAAGTGAGGTTTGTAAACAGTTAGCTTTTATTCATGGATTTCATGTGACGTCACACAGTGGTCGCGCCGCCATCTTTAGGACTGAATTGCAAGCAAGCCCCCACCCCTCGGCTTGAAGCAACGGCCCCGGTGGATGTAGGTGGTATTGCATTTCTTGTTAGACTTCCGGCTCTTCCGGTCGTTTTTATTCTATTAACTCCAGTCAACATTTACAAAACGATCTCCCCCAATAATTTTTGTTCGATTCTCGAACCTGGCTCATACTACTAGCTTTTTCATAGAATAATTTTTCTGTCAAGAACGTTTTTACATTCATGACATGATGGCAAATATTATATTATGATAAGCGTGAGCATAGATTGTTGACATGTCTATCTGGAGCAAAGACGAAGATTAATACTTTAACTGATAACCACAATAAGAAATGATATAAATATGATTAGTCTTGCCTTCAGAAGCTTTTGTTAAACACACCCATTATTCTTTTTTTTAATCGTGTCATCAAGCCAGACTGCTTTTGTGGGACAATGAAGGTCCTCAGTGACTATGTTTCACCCCCTCTTATATCTGATGGAAACGTCTTGTATATAGGCCTAGTTCTATGCCCCTTTCGAAGGCAAATGTTAAATAAAGTATATTTTAGACACACTTCTCAAGCTTTTATTTATTACATCATTTCCAAGTCTTATTAGATCAGCGCTTGACCGGCCATGACTGACGTCAACGCAGCAAACCACGAGAAGCTGGAATGTCCGACTTTACAGAGCCGTTTTCAACTCCTCCCCGACTGCAAGCGGCTACTGTCGCCGGTCGTTTCATGCAGCTGCAGTCCATGTCGAATGCACCTAATGAATGATGTCGCACACGAAAATAGCACACCTTACCACCGACGAAAAGCAACAATATATTTTATAAGATAGATACTGTAGGTTTTGTTTGTAACTGTTAGTTAGTGACAAGTGAACTTCTTACTCCACTAGTATTGTAAAAACCAGTCAAATTTGACGTTTGCTGACATCTATATTTACCTCGTCCACAATCCCTCTCCATACACCGGGGAAGCCCTTAAGGCATTTAAAAGCACCGAAGCCTACCGCTACTTCTCATCAGGATGGGTTAATGATCCCAAAATGTATCATTCTGGAGATTAAGAAAATGTTCTTGATCATAGGAAGGGTCAGTGGCAGTCTGTTAATCAAGCGATATTAACATTACACGAATAGCGTTTATATCAATGAACTGCCATCAGATTATGTTGTAATATCAGTCACATCAGGATGTAGCCTGTGCACCAGGCTAGGACTGGGTTCCTTTAGTCTCTCTCTTTCTCTCTCTCCTCTGTGCGCTCTTTTCCAGTGCCAATGACGTCACTAATTGGGAGTGAAGTGGGCATCTAGTGGGCCACTTAACTGCCGTAGAGGTAGGCGTATATAAATAGACACCTGGGGTCCTTACACCGGTAGGGTGTCACTCTGCTGCTGGCACTGGTGTGATGTAAGCCATGATCTGGGTGCTATCTTAAAATACGAAGGTATGTCGAACCGTTTTTGTCCTCGACTATGAGTTTACTGTGGGTGAGCGTACTAAAATGTTTGTTTCAATAGTGTGTGTGTGGAGGTGCAGACGCTGACCAAACCGTGGTGTACCAGTGGTTGCGTGACTGTCCGTAGACAAGCACCCGCTGGGTATTGTGGCTGCCAAACGCTACAAACGTAGCGCTCCTCGCGAATTGTGACGTAGGCGGCAGGTACGAGTTATGCTCTGCCCGCAGTCGTGTAGCTCATTTTTGCTTTGTTGCCCTGATGAATGTGCGTAGATATGGGCGCATTGGCGCTATGGCATATTTATTCTGTAATGGGTGCTAACTGAATCCAGATCACATTGTATTAACTATGAAATGTGACCGACCCGTATTAATTGTCTGTTTATGTTTTTAGACTTGTTCAACTGCAGCCGGCATTGTTGGTTGCTGTTCTCTACACGCATGATTGTGGTGTTGCTCATAGCCTAACTAGTGTATTGATTTGTTTTATTTGTTTTACCTGTTGATCAACCAAACCAACACCTCTATACTAATAAAGACTGTATTTTTATACTTTTCTAAGAACCTGTGTCTGTACAGATTATTAGTTCAGAGTTCCCCTTGCTCTGGCATTAGCACAGACAAGTTTAGCTCAAGGGGTGGCGTAGTCTGCTGTACACTAGGGGGCGCTACATCTTGGCGTAGTCGGCAGGATATTTGTTAATCTGTGAGGTGTTGTTGGTTGGTCACAGTGAGCAGCATTTTGTGTGTGTGTGTGTGTGTGTTAGAGTGTAGAGAACAGCAACTGGCAACATGAGTGACCTGGAGGAAGACGATGGAGGTTCCGAGGCACAGCAGCTGCAGCAGCTACGGCAACGAGTGGCACAGCTACAAGCTGACAACAATAGACTGTCAGGTGCACAAGGAGATGATGTTGTTGGGAGGAGTGGTTCCCTGCCAGTGCGAAGAGAACAGGCACTCTATCTGCCCAGAGAGAGACGGTGCCCTAAGTTCTCTGGCTCCCGAACAGCTGGGACCCTTTCTATTGAGGAGTGGACTGAAGAAGCACAGAGCTGCATTAGGTCAAGGTACATGTCCGATCTGGAGAAGGCAATGTTTTTGTATGATCACTTAGAGGGCGAAGCCCGAAGCAAGATCAAATATAGACCCGTTACTGTTAGAGAAAACCCTACAGAAATGATTTCAGTCTTAAAAGAAGTGTATGGATGTTCTAAATCATATGTACAGTCAGGTCCATAAATATTTGGACATTGACACAATTTTCATCATTTTGGCTCTGTATACCACCACAATGGATTTGAAATGAAACAATCAAGATGTGCTTTAAGAGCAGACTTTCAGCTTTAATTTCAGGGTATTTACATCCAAATCAGGTGAACGGTGTAGGAATTACAATACATTTGATATGTGCCCCCCCCTTTTTAAGGGACCAAAAGTAATTGGACAATTGGCTGCTCAGCTGTTCCATGGCCAGGTGTATGTTATTCCCTCATGGGAGTTCGTTATTTCATTGACAAGGAGCAGATAAAAGGTCTAGAGTTCATTTCAAGTATGGTATTTGTGTTTGGAATCTGTTGCTGTCAACTCTCAATATGAAGTCCAAAGAGTTGTCACCATCAGTGAAGCAAGCCATCGTTAGGCTGAAAAATCAAAACAAACCTATCAGAGAGATAGCAAAAACATTAGGTGTGGCCAAATCAACTGTTTGGTGCATTCTTAAAACGAAAGAACACACTGGTGAGCTCAGCAACACCAAAAGACCTGGAAGACCACGGAAAACAACTGTGGTGGATGACAGAAGAATTCTTTCCCTGGTGAAGAAAAACCCCTTCACAACAGTTGGCCAGATCAAGAACACTCTCCAGGAGGTAGGCGTATCTGTGTCAAAGTCAAAAATTAAGAGAAGACTTCACCAGAGTAAATACAGAGGGTTCACCACAAGATGTGAACCATTGGTGAGTCTCAAAAACAGGAAGACCAGATTAGAGTTTGCCAAAAAACATCTAAAAGACCCTGTACAGTTCTGGAACAACATCCTATGGACAGATGAGACCAAGATCAACTTGTACCAGAATGATGGGAAGAGAAGAGTATGGAGAAGGGAAGGAACTGCTCATGATCCAAAGCATACCACCTCATCAGTGAAGCATGGTGGAGGTAGTGTTGTGGCGTGGGCATGTATGGCTGCCAATGGAACTGGTTCCCTTGTATTTATCGATGACGTGACTGCTGACAAAAGCAGTAGGATGAATTCTGAAGTGTTTCTGGCAATATTATCTGCTCAGATTCAGCCAAATGCTTCAGAACTCATAGGACGGCGCTTCACAGTGCAGATGGACAATGACCCGAAGCATACTGCGAAAGCAACCAAAGAGTTTTTTAAGGCGAGTCAAGTGGCTGAGCGGTGAGGGAATCGGGCTAGTAATCCGAAGGTTGCCAGTTCGATTCCCGGTCGTGCCAACTGACGTTGTGTCCTTGGGCAAGGCACTTCACCCTACTTGCCTCGGGGGAATGTCCCTGTACTTACTGTAAGTCGCTCTGGATAAAAGCGTCTGCTAAATGACTAAATGTAAATGTAAATGTAAGGCAAAGAAGTGGAATGTTCTGCAATGGCCAAGTCAATCACCTGACCTAAATCCAATTGAGCATGCATTTCACTTGCTAAAGACAAAACTGAAGGGAAAATTCCCCAAGAACAAGCAGAAACTGAAGACAGTTGCAGTAGAGGCCTGGCAGAGCATCACCAGGGACGAAACCCAGCGTCTGGTGATGTCTATGGGTTCCAGACTTCAGCATGTGTACATTCATTGACTGCAAAGGATTTGCAACCAAGTATTAAAAGTGACAATTAGATTTATGATTATGTTAGTTTGTCCAATTATTTTTGGTCCCTTAAAAAGGGGGGGGCCACATATAAAATGTGTTGTAATTCCTACACTGTTCACCTGATTTGGATGTAAATACCCTGAAATTAAAGCTGAAAGTCTGCACTTAAAGCACATCTTGATTGTTTCATTTCAAATCCATTGTGGTGGTATACAGAGCCAAAATGATGAAAATTGTGTCAATGTCCAAATATTTATGGACCTAACTGTAGGTGGAAACAGTCAGACTGACAGGTAGACAGACAGGCAGGTTGACAGTCAGACAGAAAGGTAGCCAGACAGACAGGCAGACAGACAGAAAGGTTGTCAGACACAGGCAGACAGACAGAAAGACAAGTAGACAGACAGACAGACTGTTAGGCAGACAGACAGACAGACACAGATATCTGTCTCTGTACTCGTGGATGGAGTTCAAGCTGTTTGTATGAACAGTGTGTGTACCTTATGTGGGTGTGAAGGTGTGTCAATGACACTGTGAGCGTGAGAGTGTGTTCTCATCTCCCTCTCCCCAGGCAGAGAGATTACACAGCAGTGTGGTGTTCCACCAATCAGAACTTCCATTCACTTCCTGTCCCTCAGGACGAAGCAGCAGGAAGAAGAAATGCACCCTGGGATAGGTGAGGCTTACAGCAGATGGGTGAGAGAGCTGATAAACCTGCCTGCCTCTGTGTGCATGCGTGTGTGTGTACGTAAGTGTGTGTTTGTCTTATCAAACAACATACACCTTGTAGTAATGGACAGGGATTACACAGACATGCGTGTGTATGGGTGACACTGGTGAGTAAGCTACTGTGGATTGCTACGTGAGAGACTGTGTGTGTGTGTGTGGGGGGGGGACTGTGTGTGTGGGGGGGGGGGGGGGGAGTGTATGTCAGCATCTCTTTGAGGCTCTTTAAAGACGTACACACACACCCACAATCAGACACCTCTCTGAATAACTTCACACCTCTTTCATCTCAATCTCTCTTTCTTCCCACTGTCATTCCTGGTTCCTTTTCACCTCTCCACCTGCTGTTGATTCGGGTGTGAGTGATAGAGTAGTGCATTCCTCCCTCCCAGTGCCACTCCTTACTCTTCCATCCTCCATCTCTCTCTCTTACCTGCCGTCACCAGATGGCCCCACCACCTGCCTTCAGCAGTCCAACAAAGGCTGCAAATACACTTCCTGTCTAACAAACACACACACACGGGTACGTTCATAAGCTCTCTTACCAATGAACAATCTCCCACTCCCGCACACACTCACACACAATCGTACACATAGCTACGTTTTTAAGCATGGGTCAGTTAACTTTTTATCTTGCTCTATTCATCGTCATCTTCTCAGACATTAGATCTTTTCAGCTCATCCCTGGAAGATCTGCATACATCAACATAATACCAGAG
This sequence comes from Osmerus eperlanus, assembly GCF_963692335.1. Classification (NCBI taxonomy): domain Eukaryota; kingdom Metazoa; phylum Chordata; class Actinopteri; order Osmeriformes; family Osmeridae; genus Osmerus; species Osmerus eperlanus. The sequence continues at coordinate 2,158,110 of NC_085028.1, forward strand.
ACTGTGACAGATGACAGGCACCGGTGTGTGTGTGTGTGTGTGTGCGTGCATGTGTACATTCATGCAGGTGTTTGTGTGAGTCTGTCTGTTTCTTGAGAACAAAGTCACAAATATGAATACCAACACACTCAATAGAGTACAGATGAAGAAAGGGCTGTGTGTGCGTTCGTGTATTTGTGTGTTAGATCTACAAACCCCTGTCTTTATAAGTTGATGAGGGTTATTATGCTGTCTTATTGTAGCTCACACCACGCGTGAGACATTACTGACAGGAAGAACTCTGCACATAATTACACAAGTGATTGACTATGCATGTGCGTACGTGACTGTGTGTGTACGTGTGTGCGTGTCTGCTACTGGGTGCGAGCGCGTCAGTGAGTGCGCGGGCGATTCACATAATTACAGGTATGATTGACAGCTGTAATAAACAGCGCCTAAGTGTCACCTACTGAGTTCTGTTGCTCCAGGCAACAAGAAATCTAACAGGAAGTACAGAACACAGCAGATAGTGAATTCCAAAATAGAACGTTGGTATTTCTCCTTCGCTGTTTTATTACTGGGTTGGAAATGAGAGAGGGTGGGGGGTAGGGGTAGCCCAAACCACTGTATAGTACCCACTGGTACTATTCACCTTACTAAGACTGCTTTCTTTCACAACCTAAAATTTTCTGTTACAACCTTCCGTTCCCTCTCTGTTTTCCTTTCTGCCTTCTTCTTCGCCCTCTTTTTTCCTCCCCCCATAACTCCATCTCCTCACTCCCCCTGTTATTCTTCCTCATCTCCTTCTCTACCTAATTTACCTTGAATCTCTCTCTTCTGTCTCTCTCTCTCTCATTTGTAATTCCAGTTCTTCCTGGTTGTGAATCAGAGCTCCGAGTGAAATGTCAGCCATTCCAGAGGTCGTAGGTCACAATTTGCATACATACGATTAAACACACCTGCCCTTTCTCAAAAGACCAGGCGCTCCGTTTAATATTCCTTTAGAGAAACTTCTCTCCTCTGCCCGCCTCTGACAGTTGGCTGAATGGCCACTGTTCCCTGGGTGACCAGAGCATCAGCAGTGCAGTAAAGACGTGTCAGAAAGCTCTCTTCTCCCACAAAAACAAGCTTTAACTCCTCCATACCCAGGGGATTGGAGATCATCCAGAAATCATTGTTTTGTGTTTGATTTATTTGCCTCTGCCTCATGCATGCTCCGACCTGGGATCTGCTGCAACAACTTAGACCGTTTGTTTGGGTAATGCACTCTCAGATTGCTGCTAATTAGAGGCTATGTATCTGCAGGTGTGCGTGCAAATGCAGAGATAATGTGTGTTAGGATGTGGTGAGCTCGGGAGAAAGTAGCAGAAGGGTGTGTGTCTCATCTTAGTCCATTACTATCCACAGATGGCCCCCAAAAGATCTGTGGGTAGCTCTTTCTCTATGTCTCTCTCTCTTTCTATTACTCCCTTTTTAATCGATTTTTCTCCCTGTATCTCTCTGTCTCTCTCTTTCGACGAATCTTCGATTGCACACTTTTCTTCTATCCCTTCAACAAATAAAGATGGCAGTTGGTAGCTGTTTGATGTGATGGTTCCCAGTAAATATCTGCCTTCCTTCCTTGGAGCAGATAAACTGCAGGCAAGGATAACCTGGAATGGATGCTAAGTTCTCTCTCTCTCTTTCTCTCTCTCTCTTTCTCTCTCCATTCTAAAAAAATGAAAGTGAAACAAAAGCAAGAACAAATATGGACCTGATTATAAACAAGCATCGTGTCATATCACTCATGGCTGCACTTCACGGCATGAGACTAGGTTGAGACAACGGCATCATATTGTGAAAGTTTGGATTTCAAAGGTCCAGTTAGATCTCTTCACACATAGCAGCAGTACACTAAGTTATCTACAAGCTCCAGGTAGCTAACCGTAGGCAATTGTTGCTCTTTCATGATTCATTACTAAAAAATGATTTAATCGAGAAATTCTGCCATCTGCCGTAATACATTCAGTTAGCCAAAGCTTGTCTCATGTCATGTGTCCATGAGAAATGTATTAATAAGCAAAGGCTCATGGGTAATCAATCGATTTTTCTAAACTTTACTAGATTGAACATAGACTGAGGACTCTGGCTCAAAACTTAATCTTTGGCTGTCTCAAATGCCCGCAGACAAATTGTCGGCCTCAGTTACCTTGGTTTAATATTTTAAGCATTTTACATCGTTTATTTGAGGGAACAAAGAAAGGTTCTCTTGAATCAAAAGTAGCTCAGAGCAAAGACAAATAAATTAGTAATTCTGTTTTTTTCTCACTCCCTCTCTATCTTTCTTTACCTTTAATAGAGAGCAATTTAGCTGCTAGCATCTCAAGCCACTTTATTTGTCTTCATTATGAGAATTTGAGGACAATTGCTCTCTTTAAATAAGATCTAATGCAGGTTTTTATTTCAGAGAGTGAGGTTTAACGATTTGAGCCTAGGCCAACATTTGTAAAGAGTTATATTTTGTGATGAATATTCATGCATTCTAATGTGTTTTAAGAGGTTCTTTGTCGATTAACCTTCTAATGGGCCGTGATAGGCTGGTGGAGTCTTCATCATCGTTGGAGGATACAAGCATTTCACCGGAAATGCATGAACCACACCAAACGCACACTTGCACATACACACATACATATTATTAAGCAATCAAATGTAGGTATGAAGATAAAATAAGTCTTTAATCTGAAAAAATAAACACTAATACATTAGTTTGAACACTTATAAATTCCAGGCTGAATACATGATTTTTTTGTGTTGCCATGTGGTGATTTCCTTTAGACACAACCAGTCAGCCACAGTGTTTTAAGGTCTATATTTTTAACATCAGCTTGTTTTCAGTATTTGGCCTGTTATACCTCACTTTTAAAGGAACTGGAATGATCAGAAATTGTCTTAGACTAAAGACAAACATAACAGACAAAGATGCAACTCAGGAAAGTATAGCGTGTGAATACTTGTGTGTGTGTGCTTTACACGTGTATAGCTTAGCTTGTAGTGTTGCTGTTGCACAACAAAGCCTGGAGTGTATGAATATATCCCTGGAAGTGGAGCACACCTTTAAGGAACAATGTCAAGCTTAAAGTGGAGCACAAATAAATTCTCTATATCTCTCTGGCTCCCCACATTCCCTCGAGCTAGGCGCTGATTAAAAAAAAATCATTTCCTTCCAAAATTAAATTTTTAAGCGACAACTTTCTCTGAATACAATGACATTTTTGAAAAGTGAAAAGTTCCCTTGAACTTCAACCTCAAATATCTTCCATTCTCTCCTTTCTAACTGTGTTCTAATGCACCTCTATGCACCAGTGCTTTTCTATAAACTGGTTTTCCAAATTTATGAAGGCATACAAACCCTACATTGATTTGTTTTGATGGAAAAGTGGAGTCCTGCTTTGATTAATTGCCCATTTATACATTCGCCCTCCCTAGATATGTCTATAGTGAACCAGGGCATCGCAAAATGTTGTCTCAAAAAAGACATGAGAAATGGCTCAGCTATGCTAAACAACGTCATACCCAGCAAGACTCCAGTCAAATCCAGACCTTGATTGATCTCTCCAACATGAATCATTTCCCGCTTATTTATCACATCTAAATTGTCACTGCTTGATGAGCACATTCCTTCTTGTGTCCCAGAGAGGCAGCCCATACACACATAGACACACATACTTACACACTGGTTTGTTTTTATATCCTTGTGAGTACCGAATATTCACTCCCAATCAAAATTGTGTTATGTCTAATCCTAACCCTAACCTTAACCCTTAATGTAATTCCAAACCAGAAACATTAGTTATACCTCTCACACTCAACTCCCTGAAACCCCACAGACATAGCACTTGAAGTTGTGGGGCACAAACAAGGTAATTTTATTCTATGTCTTCTATTCTTGTAGGGAGGTCCCAACGAGGGTAGTTAAACAAGATTTTACACACACACACACACACACACACACACACACACACACACACGCACACACACACACACACAATGGAGGATGTTATTTGAGGGGAAGCGTCGAAGGCGGCCCAATCTTCCCTAGCCTTGGTCTAATCAGCAATGACAGACAGGCCAATTACAACAGTTAATCATGTAATATCAATTATTCCTCCTCGCCTCACACACTGTCATTATCCTTCGTCCTCTGTTTGACTAACACACACACACAGACAGACATACTTACACACATACACACAATGAAGAATAGTGAGGGTGAGGAAGGAATGGGTAAGGAGACTGGGAAAGAATCTTCCCATCTTTAAATTGTTTTACATTTTAGTCATTTAGCAGACACTCTTATCCAGAGCGACTTACAGTAAGTACAGGGCAATTCCCCCGAGGCAAGTAGGGTGAAGTGCCTTGCCCAAGGGCACAACGTCATTTCAGTTCGCATGGCCGGAAATCGAACCGGCAACCTTCTGATTACAGTTTTTTTTTTTCGCTTTGGTACTATTTTCACAAGTATGTGGTAAAACCTCACAACTGTTAGTACAAAACTCAAAGCAGATCATCAAAAAGTCTATTTTTTCAAACATGTAATCACATGTTCAATTGACAAAGTACAATGCACAAAATTACACAATCACTTTTTCACCACACCTAATCAGTGTGTCATCAAAGAAATACCTTTCATATGAAGTAATTGTCTTTCACAATGCAATGCTCACAATACTTTTGATATGCTTCTCATCTAATTTGCGTAAATACATTTGACCAACACTTAATCCAACTGATCTTACTGTAATGTTTAATCACTGAACCGTTTGGTAAACCTATATATTTTCATTTCAGCAATAAACAGTGTATTGATTTTGAGAACTACAGAAATAAAATTTGTTTTTGTACGAACATATAAATTAACCACACATGATGAATACTCGTTATTGCTACTTGATTTCAGATTGGGGTAACCACAATTGGTCATTAGATATACGTAAAAGTGGGGGCGTAAACACTGGCAATTTCTTTCAACATAGCAGGATAGACAGCAAGGAATAGGAAGAGCTTGTGGACAAGGGATCCGTCAGAGAGGTGGGCATGGGCACCAACAGAGAGGTCAGAGAGGTGGGCATGGGCACCAACAGAGAGGTCAGAGGGGTGGGCATGGGCACCAAAAGAGAGGTCAGAGAGGTGGGCATGGGCACCAACAGAGACGTCAGAGAGGTGGGCATGGGGCCTCTAAATGTTATGTTTTGTTCTCATTTAGTTACATAATAGAAAGTATACCTATGTTACCTATGCCCACCTCTCTGACGGATCCCTTGTCCACAAGCTCTTCCTATTCCTTGCTGTCTATCCTGCTATGTTGAAAGAAATTGCCAGTGTTTACGCCCCCACTTTTACGTATATCTAATGACCAATTGTGGTTACCCCAATCTGAAATCAAGTAGCAATAACGAGTATTCATCATGTGTGGTTAATTTATATGTTCGTACAAAAACACATTTTATTTCTGTAGTTCTCAAAATCAATATACTGTTTATTGCTGAAATGAAAATATATAGGTTTACCAAACGGTTCAGTGATTAAACATTACAGTAAGATCAGTTGGATTAAGTGTTGGTCAAATGTATTTACGCAAATTAGATGAGAAGCATATCAAAAGTATTGTGAGCATTGCATTGTGAAAGACAATTACTTCATATAAAAGGTATTTCTTTGATGACACACTGATTAGGTGTGGTGAAAAGGTGATTGTGTAATTTTGTGCATTGTACTTTGTCAATTGAACATGTGATTACATGTTTGAAAAAACAGACTTTTTGATGATCTGCTTTGAGTTTTGTACTAACAGTTGTGAGGTTTTACCACATACTTGTGAAAATAGTACCAAAGCGAATAAAAAAAACTGTAAGTCCAGACTTACCATCGACACAGTCATGTGTGCTAAAGACTTTACCATGGTCCCAAACGGTTCCCACAGCGAACTGTAATTCTATAGATAAAATTTGGATTCAAATCTATTCTCTTCTGATACTGGCACATTTACATTTTACATTAAGGCATTTAGCAGACGCTCTTATCCAGAGCAACTTACAGTAAGTACAGGGACATTCCCGCGAGGCAAGTAGGGTGAAGTGCCTTGCCCAAGGGCACAACGTCATTATTGTATTTACATTATGAATACAGAACACTTCCAGACTTAAAACAACCAAACACTTAAGAAGCTGTTGAAATGGCATTTCTTGTGTAAAGAAATGTGAATGACGTGATGGAGGGGGTGGTGTGTTGCAGTGTTGCAGTTAGGAACAGAGAATATTTGATGACGAATTTTCTTTAATTTACATTTTGATCTTAAATTAAATTAAGTGGCCATTGTTAGGACTTATGAATGAGTTTAAACTGAAGTGGTCTCTCCACAAGTCAATTAAAACCATTCAAAGGGTTTGTAATTGTTTTACACTGCCTTATGTCACATGAAATACTCTCACTGTAAAGTTAATTTATTTTCTGTCCATTACCTGAAGTCAGTGATAAACTCATTCTTTGTGTGTGAACATGTGCGTGTGATGTGTGTTCATATGTGTGTGCGCACACTTTTGTTGATATTTGCTGTTGCTATTATCCATTTTCATATTCAGAACAACCTGTAAATGTAGGAGTGTGTGTGTGTGTGTGTATGTTTGTGTGTGTATGCGTGTATGTGTGTGTGTGTGAACGTCTCAAGTGTGTGCCTGCTGTGTTTAGTGTGCCATGGAGAACATAATCCATGAGAATGGTGGCTCACTGTAGGAGACAGCAATGTTTAATAAACCATTTGGCACTCACACACACACACACACACACATACACACACACACACACACACACACACACACACACACACACACAGGCAGCATGTAATAAACCATTTGGCAAAGTTTGTTCTCTGCTGCAGTGAGACTGAGAGTTAGTAATGCATTGGATGAAAAGGTTGTACCATAGTTAGATTGTGTGTGTGTGTGTGTGTCTACTGTATTGTATGCGTGTGTGTGTAATATATACATTTTTGCATATGTAAATTTGAATCTGGGATGTTCTTGAGTCAAAATAGAATGTAGAGTATAAAATAGAATGGCATTTGAATAAAATTAGTTTGATATGCTTGGTTAGGTTTGGGGTTATGGTTAAAAGGTTGCATTTGGTTTAGATGTGTGTATGAGTGCGTGTGTGTGCATGTGTGTCATCTTGACAGAGAGAGCTGGCAGAGAGGGGTAACTGAGATTAAAACCTATAAATTGCCAGGGAGACCATTCACACAGAAGTGCTCCCAAGGCACTCTGTCATTATGAGGGAATGAGATAGCTGTCAATCAACACACACATGCACGCACACACACACACACATACACACATGCTTATATTCATACACAGCCATTCTCTGTCATTTTATATTCGCAATGGCAGTTACATAGGTGTTCTATTTAACTATAGACATTAGAGCTTTAGACTTTAATAGCATGAGTTTTACAGTTGTTTCTGATTGCTAAGGCACTATCTTTGAAACCATTGGCTATTTTTGCAAAACAATACACACATCACAAAACCTTACATCAAACCATTAAAACATTATAGTTATCTTGCAAAAGCAAACAATTCTTGCAAAACTCTTCAAACCCTTAAAACTATTTTTGCATCAAACCGTACACACAAACACAACATTTGATATGCACATGAAGCACAAACTACGCACTGATAGTATAAATGAAAAGCATTTGAGGTGTTTGCTTTTTATGTATGTAGGGCTAATAAGTTTACTATAAAGTTTTGTTAAACATGTAATACTGTAAACACACACAAAAGTATTCAAATGTATGGATCTGTTTTCCAAATACAAAACAATATCAACACAAGTAGGGGGAAAAGTAAAAAATTCTCTCAAGGAAAGAGTTTCCCCTCATTTGTATGAATGTGTGTTATGTTCGGATTTACATTCATACTGTAGGCCTTCATATTTGGACACCTGTGTGTGTGTGTGTTTACAATACTATGTATGACAAAACTTTACATCAAATTGCTGTGCCCTCTCACAGAAAAAGCCACAAGTGTTTTTCACTGATCTCTCTAATAATGCCAGGAATCTCTGTTTGCTGTCTGTCTCCCTGCTTGTCTGTGTATCCACATTTGAATGGGATTTTAGGGCAGCTAGTTTCCCACGATTATCTCAAGAACTGGGCACTTTGCCAAATTAATATTTTGCAGGTGTCCTTTTTTTAATACAACTAAGTGCAGTGATTGATGTTGTTTGGATAAGCATTTTGACATATTCCAAAAATAATTCGCTGCCAGTTTTGCTTGTTCTTTTCGCTCTGGACTCAACAATCTTGAGTTAACTGAGCTTTTTTTTAGGGCAATACTGTCAAACTGAACTTCCCTCCACTTCACCTCACTTCTAATTCTACAAACCAAACAGAAGAAAATAACTTAGCCACAGCAGCAACATGTACATGTGAAAGTAAGCAGAGAGGGAGAGAGAGTAGAGAGAGATACAGAAAGAGAGAGAGTTTTTGTGTTTTAACATACCTTCATGGGTCCCTTAACGGCTGGCTGGACGGTACACTTTTCTCCATAAAAACATATAACATCATCTTGACCCACAAAGATGATGAAAGATGAGTTATTTCCCCTCTACGTAACAGTGCACTCTCTCACCTGATTTGTACAAAGATACCCACATAATTCATTGATTTGTAGAGAGAGAGAGAAATGGATTCATAGAGAGAGAAATAGATTTAGAGAGAACGAAAGAGAGAGACAAGAGAGGGTTGGGAGGAAGGATGGATGGATATGAATGTGTTCAGTCAACAACCTTTGGAAGACAGATGTTTGATTCTCTCCCCTTTTGACGTATCTCTCCCAGTGACGAGAGTCCAGCTGCTCTGGTTGATGGATGGAAGCTCTCATAGATTTAGGAGCCCTGTAGGAGGGACATTGTGATATGCACAATGCACAATATGCTAAAAACAAGCCTCTCCACATTCTAGGTAATAATGATTGTAGCACTCTCACATCCATCGAGAACAATCACTGGGGGGCTCTAGTGTGTGAATGTGTTAGTGTGTGGTGTATGTATGTGTGTGTGTTTGTGTGTATGTGTGTGTTTGTGTGTATGTATGTTTGTCCCCTTTAAGAAGATAAATCAATGTGTCACGTAATTGCTTGACTGACCTTTGCTGATAAGAAACGGGAGCCCTTTGAAATCTCTATCGGTCTCCGTCACTTTGGGTATCTCTACCTCTGTCTCTTTCTCTCCTGTCACCAGCTGGAGACTTATTCACACACACACACACACACACACACTTACAAGTGCACAAATATAAAAGCACACGCACGCATGCAAGCACACACACACACACAGGCCATGTTCCCTTTGATCACACTTTAATGTAAGTAAACATAAGTGAGCACCAGATTTTTCCATCTCAATCTGTTGAATCTTGTCTCTCCATGGCCGACAACCCCCAAAGTCTAATAACCACAGTGCTCAAGGTATCCGGCAGCCACTCATTCTTTACCTCCCTCCTTCTCTCTTTCTTCCTGTCATTGTTTATCTATTTATACATTTCCTTCCTCGTTGTCTTTTCCTTATCGCTGCATTCATTGTATTTATTTATCTGTGTAATTTCACCCCATTTTACCCAGCGCTGTGCCAAGTCTCTCTCTCTATTATAGGTCAGTTAGCTCATTTCCACCTCCGGTGTTTCTCTCTCTTTTCAGGAGAGGAGGAATGAGAGGAGAAGAAAGGAGAGGAAGAGAGAGGACAGGAGTGTTGAGGAGAGAGGGTAGAGAGGAGAGGAGAATAAAGGAGAGGAGGAGATAAGAGGAGAGGGGAGAAATGATCTTCCGTTCCTGCTAGGTGCTCCCCTCGGAAGTGTAATGGTTTACACCATTACACTTCCGAGTGACGACCATCTGTCATAAACACTCAGATGTTACCTGTGTGTGTGTGTGTTTTTTTTTTTGTGTGTACTTATTTGAGTTTACATTGTCTGGATTGCTTAAACACTATGACCAGGCTTTTGAACAAACATTTCAAAGCCATAATGCCATTTATCAAAAAGCACACCCATATCCCACTATTCCCCTGTTTTGAGACATTAGTCAGATTTGTTGAACTGTCTCTGCAAAACTCTACACACAAATCCCTTCATTTCTCATTGCCTACACCATGTGGTCAATAATAAATAACTAGCATTCAATATTGTTCACTCAAGTCAGCACAGCTTGGGCACAATTAGCACACAAATACCCAGGTGGAAACACTAAGGGCCTCATGTACTAACACTTTTGTGCCCACTTCAGGCGTATTTGTTTCGCAATTTGTGCGTAAAAGCATGGCGAGGTATGCGACAAACATGCCGCATTGAGGTAAAAGGACAGACTGCCTGTCGCGGGAACTGAAAATGGCAAATTGCGCTTTTCCGTGTCATGCATATGCATTCATGGGAGGGTCAAGGGGAAAATGGGAGTTTCCCATAAAGAGATGGGAGGGGATGCGTAAAGTGCGCCTAATTATGTATTCCACGGTATGTACTAAAAAAGCCTGTGAAAGCGCACCTCTATTTTGCGGTGAAAATTCTCCGCCTGTTAAAAAAAGGCGTAAACCAGGATGCAAATATGCCTCCTGGTGAAATGGCAGCCGTAACCCGAGCAAGACGAAGATATAGGCCAGGAGGTGGAGGAGGTGGAGGAACATAATTGGCCATCGGGCTATTGTGAATGTCCCTGGCCAGCGAGGAGGGAACGTCACTATGTGCACGGCCATCAGCCAACGAGGGGTACTCCACTGCCATGCCATTCTTGGACCCTATAACACTGTGTTCCTCCTTGGTTTCCTTGATGGTCTAAGAGAGTGTGTGTCAGCTTGACCAGAGGGAGGCAGCACAACGAGAGTAGCCTCGCTACGTTGTTGTTTGGGATAACGTCATCTTCCAAAAAGTTGGATGACCACCCCGATTTGCGCTCCCGGGGAGGGGGGGGGTTAGGGGGGGCGCTCATGTGATAAATCTTGCCTAGGGCGCCAAATGTGCTAGGACCGGTACTGTTGATCAATGACCCATTTGAAGAATCTGAAGTCAAAGCGCGGCTGCGCTGCAGGGTCATGTGACTGAGTCTGCGGGATCTCAGTCAGGTCGCAATTAGAATTGCGTTTTGAGTTATTCTGTAGAATCGTCCAGAAAGTGTTGCAATCACTATAATGCTGAATCTCAGGAGCAGGGCGACGTCCTTTGGAACGCCAATCCTGATGGCGCTCACGCCATGGTTGGTTTCGCTGGAGTCAGAGATCGATTGTCATCTCAGAGTTTTATACAGTTCAGAGTTAGAGGGAGGACCTGTCTGGGGTCAGACGTTGATTGGGGGAAGCTGGGTTCTCAACTCCTCCCTCCTTCCTTCACACCTACCAAAGGTGTGAACTGGTCTCTGGATGGTTCATAAGATTGTTCAAACATTGTTCTGGACATCTTGGTACAGTTACAAAATATATGAATGATTGTTTTATAATGATAGCTTTGTGTAGATACCAAGGATGACTTAGTTATCTTTCAGGAAGAAGGAGTAGTTACTAGAATAAAGATTTCAGTAAACACAACATTAAAACAAAGTAACAAACAACAGACACAAATATCCATCTCATAATTCTCCACCTTGTACTCTTGTGGTAAAGTCTGAAGAACTTTCCTCAAAAGTTCTAATTAAGGTATGTTCTTTGTTCAAATTAACGCCAAAACAGAGAGCAAATGTTTGCTGGAGACGTGTTGTCTGAAGCAGGCCCTATGAAGCTCGAAAGCTAGCAGGAGGGCCTCAAATGCAGATTGATTCTATGATTCCTTTGCATCGGCGTTTGGTGGGTAATCAGCATACCCACCAAATCAGCAGGCTGCAGCGTATCATCCGCACTGCTGAGAAGGTGATTGGCTGCAATCTGCCTACCCTCGAGGACCTGCACACCTCGAGGTCCCTGAGGCGAGCGAGGAAGATTGTGGCCGACACCTCCCACCCTGGACACTCCCTGTTTTAGTCACTCCCCTCCGGCAGAAGGCTGCGATCCATCAGGACCAATACCACACGCCACAAAAACAGTTTCTCCCCTTCCGCTGTTGGCCTCTTCCAAGGCCAAGGGTTCACACTGACTTCATGACTTAATGCCCTTAAAACAACACTGCTTTTTGCACTGGACAATACAATCCTGTACCATTTGTATTTTTTGTAATATTTGTATTTTTATATTGTAAATTACTGCAACTTATATTTTATTTTATATTTTATTGTAGTTTATTTTAATCTAATTCCATTGCTAGTTATGTACCCTTAGTTTGCAAGTTATGTACCCTTAGTATAGTTAGTCCTCATATTAAAATTTTAGATTCCTATATGTTTAATGTTTGCACCTTCCTGCCAAAACAAATTCCTTGTCTGTGCAAACTTTCATGGCGAATAAAACCCATTCTGATACTGAGGGTGTCACGAGGGCTGATTAGGTTTGTCTGATGTGATCAAATCAGACTCTTCAGATGTGGCAAGATGTTGGCGTTGTGTGGTCTGGCTGACCTCACTACAAGGCCATGGAAGAAGCCTGCCTATACATTTCAGTTTATGCGTGCCAGGGGTGGATCAGGCATGCAAGATGATTTTAACCCGCGGCCTGGCTAGGGCCAATATAGCCTGTGATCAGAATCAGAATCAGAATTCGTTCAGTTTAACAAGTTCTCGGACGATCCCCATTTGCTACATACCCTCCCCCAGAGAAAGGTGTGCCTTAGGGCGGGAAAGGGGAATGTAACATGCTGATCCACGCCCGTACAGTAAGAGGGTAAATGTATAAAGGATAGTGCCTTAGCAATCAGAAAAAAAAACTGTGAAGATGAAGATCTACAGTGCCAGTCCCCTCCTACCTCCCTCTATCAGGGGGCCCCTCCTTCTGGCCTCCTTGTCACATCCCAGCAGTCTCTGTACCTCTCTTCCCCTGTCTCTACATACACACCTTCATCTGTGCTCAACATGACTTCTTTCTCAAACCATGAAGACATTGAAGAACTCGAAAACATGTCAGAGCTAGATCTCCTGCCATCATACAAGTTCACGTGAGGATTTAAACACAGCCAACAGTACTTACTTATCCTTGACTACAACTAGCAGTACCAGTACACTATAACTATAAATATCTGGGAGCTGTTTAGAGTCAATAGTTGATGAAGACTCTTGACAATAAAGATCAATTATACATGTTGAAGAGCTTCAGAGGAACAAGCCCTGGGAGTTGATGAGAGAGTGACCTGCTTTCTTAGATACCAGCCGGTCATAGTGCACGCGCACTCGCACACAAGCACACATGTCCTCGCACATACAAACATGCATACATGCAAAGGGCACAGGGAAGGTACAGTATACAGGCACACACAGTGTCTCACACACATTCACGTACACACACACATGGACGTCTGCACAAAAATGCCCCCGCAGGAAGTGCTCTAAATACAGGCTTCAATTAAAACAGTTATTGGGTCAGCATTGTATTATCCCTTTAGAGAGAAGGGATTTGGCTCTGAGTGCCAGAACGCAGCTTGAATGCAAAACTCACTCTCCATAGCTGACCATAGACCCACTGGCTGAACTGAGTTGGAAAACATCTCTCCCCTCATTTAAAAACACAGAAACACATACACACACACAGAGGTTGACGTTAGTGAGTGTCTGCGGATGGAAAGGATGGGCAGAGTGAGAGAAGATGGAGATGTGGGTTTGTAATCCCTCGTTGCCCGTGTGTCAGACATGACCTCGATCAGAAGCTTCTGATCAAGAAGTATGGTGGGAGACAAAAGAACTGGAGAGAATGGAACACCTGCTTTTGGATCTCTCAAACACACACACACACACACATGCTTACACCACCTGTCCAGGAGACAAGGGGACTTTGTGCAGCGAGATGAGCAGAGATCTGTCCCATTCATCTCAAAAGTAAACAAGGCCAGTTGCTGGCGGTTACCGGAGTTCTGCCGAAAAGCCCAGGAGAGCCATGGCAGATGTGTGTATGTGTGTGCTTGTGTGTTTGTGTGAGTGTGAGAGAGAGACAGGAAAAGAGTGAGAATTAAAGTGGCAGATTGGATCAGAACCAGGTCCACTTGGACAGGTGGCTAATGTGTGGGATATACACACTCACAAACACACACACACTCACATCATTCTCAGGAGTTTATATCATCTAAACCCATGGTACCTTTTTTGGTGTGCTCTGATCCACCCTCTCTCAGAGTAAAAATTACAAATAAAAAATCACAATTCGTTTGTGTTGTTCAGTTCTTCTGGTGCTTGACTCATGTTATCATGCATTGCTGCCTCAAATTGCTAGTGCTATCGAGTGCTGGTACAAATTGCAAAAGTTCAACTCGGTTAGCAATTTGTGAAGCTGCAGTCACTCAGCAGAGCCTACTGTTACACAGAACCTAACAACAAAACCATGAGCTGGAGGAGGAATAGGAAGTGAGAGCTGTACAACAGGAAGTGAGAGCTGGACAGCCCTGAGCTGGAGAAGAAGCAGGCTTGACAGCCTGCCCCTCTCTCTAGGCCTGTGAAACAAACACACATGAAGAACAAGCCAAGATATGTGCATATGCAACAACTGCCACTCTCACCAAAACAATATTAATCTGATGAACCATTTACAAGATAACACAACAGACAGTTTTCTGAGAATACAAATAGCAAGTCATTGAGAATAAAACATGTCTGGTTCACACACAGCCCACCTGAAACAATCACTCTCACACATACACACACACCCCACTGCACCTGCCAGGACTCCCCATAGTGATGGAACAGGCAAATCATGGAGTCTCGCCCCAGTCAGGCAAAACAGCTCAATATGGAGGAGAATTCTCTATCCATACCACCCCCCCACACACACACACCAACACACACACCCACACACAGGCACCAATTCTTGCCTTCAAGCAAACACAATCACTCATTAGAGGAAGAGATTTGTTTGTTCATAAAGAAAATTGTGACGTTTTTATTTAATTGTTATGTTGCCGACATGCTATGTCCCTCAAGAAATCACGACATTACTCCTAAATAATTTGATCGATAATTATTAGTGTGTTTGTTAGTAATTTAGTTAACATCCCACTTTTAATTGGGTGTTGGTTATGGGTTCAAATGTCTTCAGCTAGCTGTTGAATGTGTACAAAAAAATTATGTGACAGTGTAGGGTGAAAGAGTTTTGACCCAGTGACCCGGAAGTGGTGGGCGTATCCTTTCTGAACCACTCTGGAATCTGACAAGGCAGCCTTGATTTCGGTCCGGGCCCACCCGCGGGCCATAAACGCTGCCCCCTCCTCCACCAGTTACTGTGGGCAAGGCACTTCACCCTACTTGCCTCGGGGGGAATGTCCCTGTACTTACTGTAAGTCGCTCTGGATAAGAGCGTCTGCTAAATGACTAAAGGTAAAGGTAAATATGTAAACAAAGCAAAAGTAAACTATTCTACTCACCCTAAAAGGTTTCGCCTAGTCCAGGTATGCAAACAATCCGAACAAAAATGGACTGGTTACATTCCCAAAAGTCTAAACTATCTAACCGTGTCGAGTAGTTTGTCCAAAACAATAAATTATATCCAGACCTAGCCACGTTCTTGTTGCTTCATTCTGCCTTCGCCAATTATTTTTTTGCTCATTGCAATCGCTCATAGGAGGAGAAGTGCTTCAAGTATTTACGATTGGAGAGTGTCAAAATGGCCGCTACACTCTGCCCTTTCGATTGACACCGTGTTTGACCCAATTGGAGCTTCCATGCCTTGGTGACAGCCTTCTAAAGCCAACTAGGTCTGTGTGTCCTGCCACCCCCATGCCCCCCCCATGCCACCCCCCATTTGGGAGCCTGAGAAAGAAGTCATGAACGAACAAAGCTGGTCACTGTGACCAGCCAGGACACCGTGCTCCTGTAGCGTCCTGCAGCTGCGTTGGTATGATGTCACACATCCACTTGTACGTTTCAGCGAGCCGCGAGGGTTGTACTGTTGCATGCCACACTGGAGGGTTAGATCAGAGAGGTCCTAATGCCCCTCTTGAGGACAAAGCCTGACCAATGAACGTGGCTTGTCGTCTCTCTGCCCAGTGTGCCATGACATCAGATATACTGGTACAGATAAGCACTTGGAACAAAAACATTGGAGATGATGAGTTCAGTCAGCAAGATGAAAACCATGAGGAACAAATGTGTTTTTGAACACTCTTCTTGTGTGATACAACCCTTACGAGTTGCGTTAGTTCATGACTCTGCTGCATTGTTTTCACAGTCAACCATGAAGGAGCTCTCTGTCTCTCTTTCATCCCCTTCATTCTCATATCCACCACACCAGGATGAGGACAGAGATGAGAGGGGAAGGGAGGAAGGGAGGGGTTGGAAGAAAAAGAGAAAAGTTTCTAACAGAAGGGATCCATAATGTTATGGAACTTTGTTGGTTTGAGGTAACTTTTTTACTCCTGCTTTTTTAAGTGGGGGCTGAGCTGAAGAGGACAAATTGAGCAGAATAAGGTGTTTTTGATGTCCTGCCAGTGATAATCTGTGTGCATGCAAGTGTGTGGGTGTCTGTGTGTGATTAAGTCCAGACTGTGTGTGTGTGTGTGTGTGTGTGTGTGTGAGAGAGAGAAGTTTTGCTCTCTTGTTGATGGATGGAGCACTGGCCGGCAGGTCAGTACAACACCAGCATCACTCACACCTCATCCCCATACACCAAGATCAATAATAACCTGTGTGTGTGTGCGTTTGTGTGCATGTGTAAGTGTGTATGCGGGTGTGTACGTTTGTGAGGTTGTGAGTATGCATGTGGGCCTTTAAAAGTAAAAATCAAAAAACAAACAATGGTAATCTGTCTTGCATATGTGTTGGTTTGACAGACTGTGTGTGTGTGTGTGTGTGTTTGTGTGTGTTCACCCCTGACTTGTTCTGTGAGAGACTCCCATTCCCCCATGCCAAGACGGAACCCCGGTAGCAACCCTTGGGCGGGTTAGCCGAGCACACACGCACACACACACGCCCACACACACACACACACACAGTATCTGTCAAGAGACAAACACACACACCCAGGGGAGACAGCAAAGAGGTTTGGGCTGTGAGATGCCAAGGCAACACCTGCTGTTCTCCAGCATGTCTCAGCAAGCAAGAAATACCTTTGAGAGTCCCCTCTCTCTCTCTTCATTCATCCCCTCCCTCCCTCCCTCTCTCTCTCTCTCTCCCTCTCTTTCTCTCTATCTCTGTCTTTCCCCTCGCTTTCTTTATGTCTTTCCCTCTCTCCATCTACATCGCTCTTTCTCCATCTTCATCTCTCTCTCTTTGCTTGTCCCCTCTCTGCCCCCCAATCCTCCTTCACACACACACGCACACACACAGAGCTCTGCTTGCGGTGGTCGTGTTTGAGAGAGGGCCCTCAGATTGTGGGTCTCCGTGGTCCCTTCGGAGAGGTCACACCAATGACTCAGTGCCTCAGGCAATAATACTGAAACACCAAACACACACACTCATTCAGTGCCTCTTTTCAGAGAGAACACCCTCCACGAACACCCTCCATTTGCTGCCTTCCTGACTTGGTCAAGGGTTTAAATAAAGTTGTTTTGAAGCATTGGACACGGCACAACATCTGCACTGGCCTTTGGCAAGGCAAGGTAGGAGGAAGGCATGTTTGTTTTATTTCTGGAGGGATGTGTTGATTTTGACAGGTATTGCTTTACTAATACTGTGTCTTTTCCAAGTATTTGTTTAGAAAAGTTTGGAATGAGGAAGCTTAATCCAAAATAGGAGGACTGAAAGAGAAGTTATAAGAACATTTAAATGTGTCAGGGAGCCTGTTCATAATAAGAATCAGATTCTCTGTTTGCCATAAAAGTTATATTAGCTAAGCCATCTATAGTGAATATTACACACCGCCACACTGTCATCATTAAAAGTCTGGAGGTTTTATTAAAACTGAGGAAGTCGGAAAGGCCACATGGATTGTTACACACACACAAACTCAAGCACGTACGCAATCACAGACACAAGCACACACAATCATAGAGAGCCATGCATACACATCCAAACACACACACACTTGTCGTGAAAAGGCCAGTCATATTTTGGTACGTAATTATCTGGTGTGATTGCTCTCGAGATCCATCCTTGTTTGTGAGTGGGAACATAGATACACACACAAAACCCATGCAACAAAAAATTCTCTAAACCATATACATTCATGTGGTAAATAATACATAGACATTTTAACATAAGCTGCAGCTTGTGCAGTGTAGTTTGCGAACAAAACAAAAGGACAGAATCTTGCAGGTGCTGCAGAGTTTGGCTGCTGAGAACCGCTGTGGTCCTGATAGTCAGGCGCAGCCCTCAGAGACAAGGAGGGAGGGAGGGAGGGAGGGAGGGAAAGACAGAGCGAGGGATGAGTGGGTGGCTTGATTTCCCTGGTGGAGAAGTGGAGGAGGAGGGGAAAAAAGGGACAAGAAGGAGGTTTGAATGACTCATGTTCTCTTGTCCCCATATGGAGAGGTTAACTAGGTTAGCTCTGTGTGTGTTATATGTAGATGAGTGTGTGTGTGTGTGTGTTTGTTTGTTTGTTTTATACGTGTGTGTGTGTGTGTGTGTGTGGTTCTTCAAACCAATAATAGAGTGACTGAGTTCAGACAGGCGAGATGAGAGAGATTTAAAGACTTTATAAATGTAGAGAGAGAAAGACCTTATTTTTCCTCATATTTCTGATACATTTACTGTAAGTTCTTTAACACCGTGTCCTAACTGGATGCGAGCGTACGACTGTCGCGTAGCATCAGACGCTCTCTGTCCACAGTGAATTCGTCAAATTCACTTTTGTTACGTCATGTACACTAACCACGTTACTATGACTTCATGTGCTACAGAGCTTTCAACGCGAGCGACAAGAACTAAGTAGAAACAGGGCGTCCAACAAAAATGTCAGCCAAAACGTCGCACTGCGCTGCGCAGCATCGCGTCGCTCGTGTCGCTCGCGTCCAGTGAGGACATTCCAACTGAAAACAAGGCAATCAAACTGCTTTTAGTCATGTCGCTCGCGTCCCGTCGCTCGCGTTGCATCCAGTTAGGACACGGTGTAAGTTGGTTTAGATGATGTGCGTGAGAGAGAGTTAGGACTTTCTTTGACAGTCAGTAAGACACATACACACACACACGCAAACACACACACACAGAAACTCACACACAAACACACATAGTATCATGAGTGAGCATCTGTCTAGAGCAGATGTGTTGCCCTCTGATCATCAGGTTTATCTTAATGTCACCCCCAGAGGGGTGGAGCGTATCAGCGGGTCCCGCCTCTGACAGCTGGCTCTTCCTTCTGTGCTATAACAACACTGCCCCACGTCTATATGCACTTCTTGTGTGAGGAACATTCGCCTTCTGTGTCAGGAACATTTTCTTCCGATGTCAGGAACATTCACTTCCTGTGTGAGGAACCTAGTGGAGAGGGCTAGCTCTAAATGAGAGGTGCATTGGGAATGTTGTGTCAGGTGTCTCAACCTTGTCCTCAGTGTGTCCTTACAGAGAGCAATAAAGTATTGTTGCATTTTTTCATCGTGGCTGTTGTTAGTAATCTACTGACATTAGATTAAAGAGAAATATCCTTGGAGACAATAATGAATTTGTCCAATGCTTGTTTTTTAAATCAATACATTTCATCCCTACTCCTAACTGCAGTCAAATAACAGGCCTCTTCTTTTGATGGCAATCCAATCACAATCGCACACATAACTATGCACAAACTCTCACATTCAGGTGCAAAACATAAACACACACACAAGCACATTATATGACTTAACAGAACAGTACTGGAGTGAATTACTTAAAAGCTCTGCCTCCATCAGAATAGCTTCAGAGTGACATTTGCATCTCCTTCACGTGTTGTGTTTTAATTTAACTTTGAATTTCTACACACTATTTTTAAATTACTCTGCATTATTTGCATATGGCTATGTGTGAGTGTGTGTGTCCACGCACACACATATGCAAATGAGGAATATATGAACTTTTAAATGACTTTTACGTAACTGAAAATATATTGCTTTTCCATCAGGGCAATATTGAGAGTGACTCACCAAGTGTAAACATCTCCTTCTGTGTGTGTGTTCCCAGTGCCGAGACAACAGCACTGATTTCATTTGCACCACGTGACCTTGTAACTGGGGCTCACCAATAAGACTTATCTCCCAAACAGGGGACGGAAAACTAATAAAAATAACTTTTGGCAACTCGCCAAGTCAAAGTTATGGACTATGAATACAAGGTAATAATGTGTTAGTGTGACACAGAATATGGAAAGAAAATCCATTCTAAACTTGAAGGTGTTTTCCATACATTTTCTGTTACTGTTATATTCTGTTTTACTGCATGATTGTACCATATATTTATCGGATATTTTGACAGTTTCTTTTTAGATTCATAATTTTAAACATTACATTGAGTAACTTTTCAAGTTTTACGTCACAAATATTTATCAGAAATAAATCCCTTGTTTCTTATATGAAACTGTTCCAGGAGAATTTACATTCTTTTGATGTTTGCTACTTCCCCTTCGCCTCTTTCTCTCTCTCCTTCTTTCTTTCTGTCTCTGTCTCTGCTTTCCATATTCACAAAAAGTCATCTCTTCTTCCACCCCTATCTTATCTTCAGCGTCGAGTTCTTCAGAGAAACTCCTCCCCACCACCTTTCTCCTGCAAAAGTATAAATAGGTGATCTTCGACAAGTGAAAAGGTTAACCAATTAAAAGTAATTGCTGGAGAAGCAAAATTCCTATTTCTGTCTTTAGATGGCTACAACAGAAGCCCTGAAGCATTGTTCCTGCATTATTCAACATGGCGTCTTCCCTGTCCCTCTCCTCCTTCTCTCCTCGCCTGGCAAACACACATCAAAGCTTTGAACAACTTAATTTGACTAAATGTACGTAAGGTGGAAATTACATAATAAAAAAAGTTTACAAAAAGTAAAACCGGCTTCACCTTCCCACAGTTGAATTCATAAAGGGGAAGATGAAGATGTTGATGATGATGAATGTCTCCACTGTCTGAATCCATATGTCTATGTGACTCCAAACACCACCAGTGACTAGAGCAGTTGGGAAGCGTTCAGTGGGAGAGTGGGTTCTATATAATTGAGAGGGAGAATAGAGAGTGGTTCAGCCTCTGTACACAGCCTCTCTTGGGCCTCTCTTACTCCATATTTAACGTGGCTGCTTTTCATGTCTCCCAGCCGGACGTTTGTACGCTTTCATGTCCTCCATTGACAAACGTGTTTGTTTGTAACAGCGGCAGGGTCCCTCAACTGTGACCAAAGACAAATCAAAACACATGCACACACGCATGCGTGTGCACGCAGCACGCGCACACACATACACGAACACATGCACATGCTTAGGGCAGGAAAACACACACACAGCACACTCACACACACACATGATTACACTCAGTCAGACACACATACATGCTCCATCACACAGACACACACATACTTAAATCAAAACACTGCTCAAAAGGAAAAAATAAATTGAGTTTCATATTTTATTCACCACTGAGCAGTTAGCAAATGAAACATCTGGCCAGAAGGAAGAGACGGAGGATAGAGAAAGGGATAGAGAGAGACAGAGAGCGAGCAAAGAAAGAATGATAGAGCGAGGAAAGTAGAAAGAGATGCAGAGGCTGAGAGAGAGAGAGAGTCAGAGAGAAGGAGCATTAGTGACACAGAGAGAGGGAAGGAGAAAGAGAAACACAGAGGCAGAGAGAGATATAAGACACAGATAAAAAAGAGAGGTGGAGGACAGACATGTCCTCTCATCTGTAGTGCGCCCCACCCCCAAAGCCTGTTGCATAATTCAAGCCTTCTCCCCTCCCCAGCTCCAGATGTCAGAGTCGAGGAGCACGACAACGAAACCACACAACCGGGAAAGCGCATCCTCGTCCAACATCCCCCCCCCCCCCCCTCATGCTAACGCCCCGCTCGTCTCAGGAGCAAGTAGGAGACAGCGAGTGAGGGAAGGGTGGAAGGGGGTGAGAGGGAGGGAAGGAGCGAGGGAGAGGAGAAGGGAGGGAGGGGTGCATGGTCATGAAGTCAGGAAGCGTATGGTCTTTATCTCGGTCTGCCAGCTGGCCGTCTGTCACCCGCTCCTACAGGTGAGCCCCGGCAGCAACACACTCTGAAAAGAGACCAAATATGATTTGGAAGTGGTTGTTTTTTTTAAGGCTTTGTCAATAGGCTACTACTGGCCCTCTATGAAGATTATTTCCCCACCTAAGTCTCTTTGGGAACTGAGTTAGTCTCTAGGATTGTCCGACGTGAAAGCGCCGGGCGCGAGGTGATGTTGTCACCTCTCTGGAGTAGCAGGAACGCTCTTTTCGCGGTGCAAACACACACACGTCCTATAAGCCAGTGGGGGAACTCTGTCCTAGACAGAGTTAAGCTGCACTCCTGGCGTAGGCTCAATCATGGGTACTGGGCACGGTTTTAAAATGACAGGTTGTGTGAGTGTGCATGAGTGTGAGTGAGTGTGTGAGAGGATGTAAGTGTCAGCGTGTGTGAGTGTGTATGTGAGTGTGTATGTGTGTGTGTGGATTGCTCCAGCGGCTTAGCGATCAGGCCACCAACTCCACCTCCTGTGAGTGACAGGTATCAGAGAAATAGCCCTGCCCAGCTCTTCACACACTCTGTCACTAGGGACAGGGGTGAGGACAGGGAACTAAAGAAGAAGGAGAGAGAGATGAGAATAGAAGGATGAGCAAAAGGAAGAGGGAGTGAAGAGGAGGGATGGGAGGAGGATGAAGCGAGAGGAAAAAAGAGAGAGAGAAGAGAGGGAATCCCAAAAATAGAGACAGAAAGCGAGTGAGAGAAAAGAATGAGAGACACAGAGAGAGTGAGAGAGAGTGCATGAAAGAGAGACTTGCAGTGGAGAGACAGGCAGAAGGTAACAGCGGGAGGTACTGTTCGATCATCTGTGGTGTTCCTCAAATGACTCTTTGATGAAATGACAGCATCTCTCTCTGACACAGGCATGAGCACAGCTAATTAAAGAGTATGGGTAGTGGTGCAGTTTTAATTGGCCTCCAGTGTGGTGTGTGTGTCACTTTCCTTCAGCGCCCTCTTTCCTCCTTCTGTCATGTGGATAGACCCAATTGTATCTGTATTTGTACATGTTGTTATGGCAGGTCACATAACCAGCTGGTAAGCTCAGTAACCAATGACCATCAGGGTTCCTGGGTATCCCTAGTTAAGACCTTGCTGTCGGTAACATATGTTTTACTTTCTATACACACACACTTGAACACACATACAAATGATCAGAATATTGCACATATGGACCACCCCAACAGAAACACACACACAGACACAGAACACATTCTCACAAAAAAAACACAAGCATAAACACTCATCTGCAGAAAAACATCCACACTTGTTAAAACCGCCCACAGTGCTATGAGTTCAGAATACCCCGGGATCCTCCTTCCTTGTCTACATAAACATATTGATTTGGTTTATCAGACGCCTACGCCATGTTTCCACATCGTCGCAAAACGAGTGACAGCCAGATGACTGGAGCGGACGACTAACAGTGACACCTAGGAGATAAACAGAGGGAAAACACACTAGGAAAGGAAAGCAGACCAGATGCACAACCTCAGACGAGCGAATCAGGGAGAGAAGGGAGGAATCAAAGCGTTCATTAGCTCCTCATTACCGTCAGAGAGCTGCTCAGAGACAAAACTGGTGTTTACATAAACAAGGGCACGTTTAAGATGAGAGGACATTCGCGGAGTGCAATGTGATACACTGTTAATGATCCTTCTCTATTGTGGCAGTGTTACATCTTCTTGTCTTGCGTCAGTGTCAAATCAAATAACTGTTTGCAATAATTTGTTTAAAGTGTGTGGCTGGACTGTCGCACATTCAGGCTTGAACCATATAAAGATACACTGCTCATTACTAGTCCATTTTTGTACAAACATGAAAGTCTTGAAACATTCTTAAAGCCAGACTGTGGGGGATTCATGGGGCAAGATACAGTAGGTTGAGGTATGGTCACTAAATCTTTTCACACCTTCACACAAGGGGCCCGATCTTGCACCCAGCGCAACTGACTTTGTAAACGACGTAAGTATCATTCCTAGTTTACGCTCGACGCAAAGCGGACTTTTCCCTCCACAGACGCACGTCGAAATGACCTTGCGCTCCCGTGGGCGGTTCAGCGAAAAAGGAGGCGTGTTCCGGCGCAAACGTTCCCTGGTGCTATTTTGCAGTTTCCGAAAAACAATTCCGCCACTGACCAGGAAAAACGTGGTCTAAAGTCAATGGCGCATTATTCAGATGCTATTTTAAGGGTGCAAGCTTGGTCCGTGCACACTGCTGGCAAGGCCAGGGTCTTCTTTCTGCGAAGCTACGTTACATTGTTTTGATTTATGGCGTGTTACATTTCTTCAATGTTTCAAAGATTTTCATGAGAAATCTCTATGTATGTGAACATGATTTGTAACAATTGTGACAATTTTCTCCCACGCCTGTTTAACCGAAGCTAATTTGGGTGGGTTTCTTCTCCCATCTCCATCAGAATCAGAATTCGGTTTATTCGCCATGTAGCCTATGTTACACAAACACGGAATTTACTGTGGCAGGAAGGTGCAAACAATAAACATATACAGGTCTTAAATTAAGTAAAAAAGTACAATAGTTAAACTAATTCCAAGAACTAAACAATTTAAAAAATAAAATATAGGGTAGGCTATATAAAAAGAAGAATAAGAATTTGAATGAGCAGCATGAGCGGGCAATTTAGTGCAATGAGAAAACTGCTCTGCTTTTCCCATACAATGTCACTTATCTATCTGTTATGGCCCTGACTAGAACGTCGGTCTCCTTGGCTGTGAACCGCTCCTGGCGTGCGCCTGGCAAATCCGCCGTTATAATAGCAATCCGCCATGGAACAAGCGCTGCTCTTAAAGGGAATGTGAGATGACGCTCTGATTGGTTTATTGCACGTTACGCCCAAACCACACCCATTAGTAATGTAGCTACTTCGGACCTACCCATTTTAGATTTACGCCAGGCGCAAAGTCATTTATCCCGCCGGCAAAATAGCAACCGAGCCGGAGTCCCGCCCACAAAGTTACTTGTGCTTTGCGTTTTGATACTTGCGTTTCAGATCGTCAAAATAGGGGGGAAGGTGTATTTGTGTTTATTTTATTTTATGGAGAGGGCTCTTGACCGAAACGTAAAACAATAACCGATAGAAACTGAAGATGCTAATCAAACACCACCCACATCCTGCGCCCACAACTCAAACTTTACAAACTAGCAAGAAAAGGAAAACAGTCAAATGGCACCTTTTTACCAGACCCCATTACAAAAGGCTAAACGCAGAAAAAGTGTTGTTACTGATACCTGGCTAATGCCATACCACGTTTAATATTTCATACCATACCTTGGTCCTTCTCTCTTTACCCCTATCTCTCTCACTCTCCCCCCCACTCTTTATCCCTCTCCCCCTCTCTTTCCCTCTAAAACACTTAGGGAGAGTCCCTGCTGTGCTGAGTAATCCCATAGAACACTGCTCTCTCTGTCCCTCCCCCTCTCCCTCTCCCACTCTCCCTCCATCTTCCTCTCACTCTCTCTCCCTCTGTTTCTGTTTCTCTCTCTCTGTTCATTCTCTTAATGTGTTTAAGGGAGCAGAGACGTTCTCCAACAGACTTATCTACCTAATGAGATGTTAAAGTGGGATGGACGCCAAAGCAAGTTAGGCACACACGCACACACTTACACACGTGCAGTACACATAGTGTAAACACACACACACTTGCACACACTCTTACACACATACAGTAGAGAATGAACACACTGTACATAGCACACATGTACATGAGCATACACATATATATACACACACACACTCATACAGAACACATAAACACACACTGGACACACACTCAACACATACTACAAAGCTTCAACCAGTGACTCACAAGGAATGAAATCACAGCTTGATTTCCTGAAGACAAACAGACAAACTGCAGAGAGGTGAGTTCTCTACTCTCCTCGCCAGCCTCCAACACGTCATGGGAGTCTATCACTATTATATCACTATTTCCATCATCCCCCTCTCCCAGGCATCGCCATGGTAACCCTGTGGGTCGTGGTTAGGGGCTGAGAGGGAGGTTAGGTAACAGAGATGAGATGGGAGAGTCTGCCGGGGGAGTGATGGAGTGATGGAAGCTTCTGGAAGCATCTGTGGGAATGGTGGCCTCAGGGTAGGAGAGTTATATAACACAGGTAATAAATGATGATGAAGCATCTCAGTGTGTGAGTGTGTGCACGCATGTGTGCGTGTGTGTATCCCATCCATCCCTTTCTCTCTTGCTATCTACATGTGCAGAGTACACAGTCTCTACCTCCATTCCATGGTCCTAAGATACATTTAAACTACCAGACTTGGAGATCCTCTCCCCAGATATGCAACATGTTTTCACAGGTTCTCCTCCCTCTGGAAGGTTCCTGAAAGACACAGACTCCTGCATTAACAAGCTGTTACCCCATAGCTGCTCCTAAAGGTCTGCCCCCTTCTGAATCACCTCTGAGAAAGGAGTTCTCTCTCACGGGGCAGACAGTGATGAGAATGAGTCTCCTCTGAGAGAATCACTGACCTCAATCAGAGGCATTCTTCTCTCTCTCTCTCTCTCTCTCTCTCTCTCTCTCTCTCTCTCTCTCTCTCTCTCTCTCTCTCTCTCTCTCTCTCTCTTTATTTCCATGATTCACCACTTTCCCTGCACCTTTCCCTATCTTTTCCAGCTGTGCCCCCCACCCCTATCATTTATTTATGCAGTGTGGGTGTGCAAGTGGGAGTCAGATGGCTGAGCGGTGAGGGAGTTGGGCTAGTAATCTGAAGGTTGCCAGTTCGATTCCCGGCCCGACACCCTACTTGCCTCAGGGGGGAATGTCCCTGTACTTACTGTAAGTCGCTCTGGATAAGAGCGTCTGCTAAATGACTAAATGTAAATGTAATGTAAGTGGTTACACCATGGTATTTAGTGAACCGGTTGGTTGGACCATTGTGAAGTGCACAAGAAAAAAACGAGAAAAAAAGAACAAGAGGAAATTGATGGTGTTACCTCGGCAACTACAGGCAACAATAAAGCAACCTGACTTGCCTCTGGCCCTCTGACATGGTCCACTACCTGACAAAGGAAGATGTCTTTGAAGACTCCTTGCTTTTGTGGATGTAACTTTTCCTCAAGATTGAGAACTGATTCAACCTTTTGGGTCAGGTGGTATTTAAGGTGTGCTCACTCCTGGGGTCCTTCCTCCTCACGTTACTGTAGGGACCTCAAGGTGTTATTATGTTCTCAAAGTGTACAAGAACAGCTGCCGAGGGATGTCCTCCTTATGCTGACCAGGTGGGATGGATAAGAGTAGATGAGCTTCCCCTCGACCTCCCTTGTGAGGTCACTTCCTGTCAGGTGGTGCAAGATTTTACTTCCTGGAGGATAAAAACCCCTGCCGCTCCTCCAGAGGGGGTTTCGTTGGCTCCACTGACCCGGAAGGGATGCAATCGCACCCGCACCATCTCCAGTGATATTTAACTTGTTTATCGCATGGATGGCCCTGCCAATTGGCGAAGCACCGTCTGTGTGCCTGTGCGCCTTGTTCTGATTTGATTTGTGAGGAACGCTCGTGTGAACCTGCCTCCGTGTGTGCATGTGTGTGTGTGTGTCGTTTTGATTTGTGAGGAGGGGCGCGAGCAGCCACCCTTCAGTGATTACTGTAATACACAATCTGCTGTATGCCGGAAAGGAAAAAGCCATCTAGCCGAGCAGAAGAGGAATGGAAATGGAATTAACTTATTCCAAACTGAATGTGCTGTATCATTCGTCCGGTCTGTAATGTGGGTTGGTCCAAAGACATAGAGAGAAAGAGTTGCGTCAACTGAGGGTCAGGAAGCTAGGTAGTCACGTGGTTCATGTGTCTCGAAACAGTTCAAAACAAAGCTGAGCGGGAGATTGAAATTAATGGAACAACTCACCTAAGCAATTGCGGAGCACTACAAAAACTGTTTTTTGGTAACTACTGAACAAAACAATATTAAAAAAAAACAAAATAAGATTAAACACGGTCCAAATTTAACTTCTGAACTTCGAACAGTGCTTGTCATACAGCAGTGTCTCAACGACACTGCTGCTTTGTTTGGAACTTTTCAGTTTTTGGAACTTTTCAGGTCCAAAAACAGTCTCATTGAAGGCAATGGAGTTGACACAACTCTTTCTCTCTAGGGCTCTTGGTTGGTCAACAAATTGTAGCTGCTTTGATGGCTGCATGCATCTAAACATGATTTTGGAGATAAAAACCGAAGCAAACCAAGAGATCACTGTGAAAACTTGCCGGTAGTATGTCTATAGCCTGTCCTTACTGGTACATATGTTATGTGTACGTATATGTGAGTGTATGTTTTTCTGTGAGTTTGTGTATGTCTATTGTATGTGTGTATGCATATGTGTGTGTGTATGTGTTTCTGTGAGTATGTGTGTGTTAGTGTACTGTATGTTTGTACGTGTGTGTGTGAACATGTTTCTGTGAGTGTGTGTGTGTATGTGAGTGTGTATACCCCCACACTCTCTCTCCCTCTGGTCTGACACGTTTGCAATAGGGCTTACTCTTACGAAGGTACCTATTAAAAACCAATGATTACAGTTACAAAGGGAATTAGAAGCATGATTATGAGTGTGATTACGGCAATGATAATGATTGTCATGTCACCTGAAGAAGTCTTTATGAGAGCAGATGTGCTTTAATGAAGATTAGTAATTACAGTCATTCTTCTCATATGGAGGCTTCAGGAGTAGGGTAGCATCACATCCCAGAACATCTGTAAGAATGTAGCCTCTGGACCTGACGGATCCCAGACCAGCATGGCATCCGTCCTCTTAATCACAGGATATGTGTGAGGTGACTGGTTCTGGATCTGTACCCAAAGGCACTATCCATCCCAAACATCTGGCATCTCAATAAAATCTGTCCTGAGATCTACTGAGTTCTACAGCCCAGATCCGACCATCCAATCAAAAACTCCCTGGTCACCCACCAAGCTTTGATTCACCAATCAGAAGGTCTCCTGGTGGCTTCTGATCTCCAGTCATGGGATTCTACTGTATTTTTCATAACCACGACAACTCTTAACAAATCTCTCTCCTCATATGCCCCCTCTCCTCTGCCTCTTCCACCTCTCCTCCTCTTCTCTCCTCCTTTCCTTTCCTCCCTTCTGCCCTCCTCTTCTCTATTCCTTTCCTCTCCTCCCCTCTGCCCTCCTTTCTTCTCTTCTCTTTTCTTCTAATCTCTCTCTTCTCTGCTCTGCTCTTCTCATCTCCTCTCATCTCCCCCTTGTTTTCTCCTGTCCTCTCCTGTCCAGGGGTGAGTAGTACCATAAGCAGGTGAAGAGAAGATTGGGTAGGTAAGCCTTCAATGTCACAATGTGAAATGGCTTGTGACTACCAGGTAAGATTGTGTCTGTAGGTGTGTTTCCGGGTGTGTGTTTGAGAGAGAGCGTGCGCCAACGACAGTGAAATCACGTACGTATGTGTGAGTGCATGTCTGTGTGTGCGTGGCACGCGGTGAAATTGGTCGTGAGGATTTGGTGAGACAGGGTGTCATTGGGCTGTCAGAGGTGTAACTCTGCACACGCTGAGAGGAAGACAGACGCATCTCAATGTGCGTGCGCATGTGGGTGCGTGTGCATGTGTGTGTATGCTTGAAGGCAGAGAGAGAGAGAGAGAGAGAGAGAGAGAGAGAGAGCAGCAGAGAGGAAAAGAGGGAAAGAGAGAAAAGAAAAGGAATAACAAATCATATTTTCTCAGAAATCCAGTCTTTGTCTATCTGTGAATGCTCACATTTCAAAACACAGCCATCCAACAATTTTTCTCCTTGTGCACCACAATGACAGATTTGCATCGAACCTACAATATCTCCTACTTCTCTATCTCTCGCCCCAAAATCAAGAGAGAAGAGCCAAGAATAGCGCAAACAGAGATTGATTTCCATTCGAAATGAAGAATTATCTTGGTATCAGAGACAGAGTTTAATAAAACAATAAGCTGAACATATACACAATGCAGCAAAAGCAGAAAAGGGATGACCTTCAAAAACTTGTTTTGTTTAAAATGAGTTTCTTTTTTAGCTCTTTTAGAGAAAATGAAGAAACAAATGATAACAAAAGAGAATATGTCTTCTTTCTTTTGAACTTTTCATGAAATTCATTGTTCCCCCTACACACATGTACTATAGACACACACACACACATACTGTACACGCATGTACTGTACACACACATACTGTACACACACATACTATAGACACACACACACTGTACACACATGTACTGTACACACACATACTGTATACACACGTACTATAGACACACAAATACATATATACACACACTCACTCATACATTCACAATGTGATATCAATGGCTGTGACACTAAGTAGATGAGCCAGTTATTGAATATTACAGTTATTTACCCTCCTTGTCAGACTGAGTTAGAGATCCACTGGAATTTCTAGATTGGCTGTCCTGCTCATGATCCTCACTGCTGTGCTGCTATTCACCAACCGTGTGTGTGTGTGTCTGGGTGTGTGTAGTAGGAGTGGTGAAGAAGGGAGTCAATATATTGTTTTCTCTTCCTCTATTTTTCTCAATCTCCCTCCTCCATTCTCTCTCTCTCAGGATTGGGCCCTGTGGTTTCACCAGTTCACGTCTTGTCAATTAACAGAATGGAAGATGACAGAGCCCTTGACAGCTTACTGTAATATCCATTACAATAGCACCGACCACTCACAAACACACACACTCACAAACACACGCGCACACGCCCAAATCCACCCGTGTGCTGATATCTCATTCCGTCCTGCCTCTGACAATGTGCTCTCTGACTGAGGCAATGTCACAACTGTTTATGCAAGAAGGAAGTCACGTGGGTGTGTATGTGAAATTATTAACACACACACACACATAACCCTTTACAGAATAAACAAATGTCTAGGGTTGTGTACACAGGGATGATAAGTTCTAGTGAGTGGGCCGAACTTCCACTACAACACTTTGATGTGGTCTGAGTGCTTCTCCCCGCTTTCATGTTGGCCCATTCTTTTGTCGTTTTCTCCTTTTATCTCCAACTCGTCTGTCATTCACTCACAGCAACAAAGACACACTGTTCTTGCTGTTCAATCAACATACAACATTGTCTGGTGAAATAACACTTCTTTCTATACTGTGGTAAAAATATAGACCATACACTTTTATTGTCTCAATAGATTTAAGGAGCTCGAATAAGCAGTGAGTGAGTTCGGTTCTCATAACGAAGTTCTTCCCTGCAGTGCCCCAGTGGCTCCTCGGATAAGTGTGTATGTCAAGTGTTACTGCAGAGGCCTGGGTTTGTATTCTGCCTGGGTCATTTCCTGCATGTCCACCCCTCTCTCTCCTTCCCTTACATCATGCTCTTCACCATCTCTGTCCCATAAAAGCCGAAATGCAATTTCCATGAACCATGTTCTTCCTATAGCATTATATAAGCACAATCTGTAATATGAGTGTGTTGCTGTTTGACATGGAAGGTTAGAAACATATAGAGTAAGAGTACTGTATGTGTGTGTGCCTGACAGAAAGGATAATGATTTGGGATTTCCTGCAGGAAGTGAAGCACAGTCAGATCACATGTTCAATTAAGACTGTCTGGCTATCCTGTGGCTTACAGATCCCTCTCTCACAGACAGGCTGTGCAAAATGGATTACTTTGGTCTGGATAAATCACACATTGGCATTTCAGCAAAGACAGGGCTGGGTGACACACACACACAGACACATACACTCACATACAGATGCACACTGCCGATAAGAGCAGAAATCAATCTGAGGTCCCCATGGCTAAATTGATATCATTATGTTTACTGCAGAATGAATAATTGATTATTGTAACGTTATATGTGGGGGTAATGACTCGTGCACAGGTAGATGGCTCGCCGCAGGTGAGAGTCACAATTAATGTCTGATTTCATTCACACATACACAAACACAAAACACACACACACTAAGTTGTGAAGGCACTTAGTTCCTCTTCAGTTGTTTGCTTCCGAGGGACATCTCATTGGACAACTATTTGTTCCTCTCTGTCCCCTCCTCTCTTCTCCCCCTCCCATCCTCTATTTTCTTCCTCTCCTCCTCTCTTCTCCTCCTCTCCCTCTCCTCCTCTCTTTTCTTCTAATCTATTCTTCTCCTCCTCTCCTCCCTTCTCCCATCCCACGTAGTGCAGCAGAGTCCATCTTGAGAATCAGTCTCGCTCTCTGAAACCCAGGACTCCAAAGTCACACAACAACCATGCAGTCGTAGAATTATACTCCCGTTACTTTATTTACATCACACGATCCACAGTGAGAAACAGAAACGCTCTTCAACAAAGCTGGACGAGCATGTCCCCAAAGCCAGCACAGCAGCTTGCCCAGCGACAGCGTCGAAAATGGAGCTCATAAAAACAGCCTCTTGATTACAGACTTATACCATTCCAGCACATTCTCAGTGACACGGTGGCGTGTTTGAAGGCCACTCCCACTCCCAGGCTGATTGGTCGACAGCATTCTACTGAGGCGTCCGCTGTCTGACGCTGGTCTTCCAGGTGATGGTAAACACCTGGTCAACGAAGACAGGTTTGGTGCTGGCATCTGCGATCAGCTCCTGGAGGTCCAGAGAAACACAGGATGAAGGGAGGGCGGGAGACACAAAGGAAGACAAGAGAGAGAGAGAGAGAGAGAGAGAGGCATGCAGGCATTTCCATGTATACACACACACACACACTCACACACATACATGTGCTCGCACACAATACCAATGTCCTGAGACTGACAGAGGATGCATGAACAGACAGTGAGAGTGTAAGTCAGGGCCCTATCTTGCATCCAGCGCAATAGACTTTGTCAACGATGCAAGTATCATTCCTAGTTTGCTGTCGCTTCCCTCCACAGACGCACGTCGGTAAATTAGGGAATGTCCTTGCGCTCCCGGGGGCGGTTCAGCGAAAAAAAGAGGCGTGTTCCGGCGCAAACGTTCCCTGGTGCTATTTTGCAGTTTCAGAAAAACGATTCCGCCACAGACCAGGAAAAACAAAGTCTAAAGTCAATGGCGCGTTATTCAGATGCTATTTTAAGGGCGCATGCTTGGCCCTTGCGCACTGCTGGCGAGGCCAGGGTCTTCTTGCTACTGCGAAGCTACTTAAATTGTTTTGATTTATTGTATGGCTGTGTTACATTTCTTTCATGTCAATGATTACAAATATTTTCATGAGAAATCTCTATGTATGTGAACTTGATTTGTGACAATTGTAGCAATTTCCTCCCACGCCTGTTCAACCGAAGCTAATTTGGGTGGATTTTTCTCCAATCAGAATCAGAATTCGGTTTATTCGCCATGTATATGTTACACAAACACGGAATTTACTGTGGCAGGAAGTTGCAAACAATAAACATATACGGATCTTAAATTAAGCTTAAAAAAGTACAATGGTTAAACTAATTCTAAGAACTAAATAATTAAAATATAAAATATAACAATTTAAAAATTAAAATATATATAAAAATAAGACTAAGAATTTGAATGAGCAGCATGGGTGGGCAACAACAGAGAAAACTGCTCTGCCTTTCCCATACCATGTCACTTCTCTATCTTTTACGGCCCTGACGAGAACGTCGGCCTCCTCGGCTGTGAACCTCTCCTGACGTGCGCCTGGCAAATCCGCCGTTATAATAGCAATCCGCCATGGAACAAGCGCGCCTGCTCTTAAAGGGTATGTGAGATGACGCTCTGATTGGCTTATTGCACGTTACGCCCAAACCACACCCATTAGTAATGTAGCTACTTATGACCAACCCATTTTAGATTTGCGCCAGGCGCAAAGTCATTTATCCCGCCGCTATAATAGCAACAGCGCCGGAGTCCCGCCCACAGAGTTACTTGCGCTTTGTGTTTTGATACTTGCGTTTCAGATCGTTAAAATAGGGCCCTCAGTGTGCGTTTGGGTGTGTGTGTCTATAGCCATGCAGTGTAGCCCTAGAGTAGCAACTGTTAGAGCATGTCCACCATTCAATCAGTTATCTCCATTTTACTCTCCTGATGTCTTGGAACAAGGACAATGGCTAAGTGCATGTTTACAGTCTTGCACTGCTCTCAGAGACCAAATCATGGTTATCACAGGCCCATTTATTGTGCCTGAAAACTGCAAAAAAACATTATCATTCCTACATCAGCCATGATTGTAGTCTACCTGTATGTACGTGTGAATGGCTGCTAACAATACGGACACGCTTAGAAACAGTCGGCACTCCCTCCCCCTGACTCTCACACGTGGTGACTAACATGCAAAACGGCGTGCCGGTGCAAAGCGATTCCACACTCACTGTGAATGTGGCGCAGATGAATGGATGGGTCTGCTCTGAAACACCACTTATTCAAATCCAGACGCACTCTGCCTCGACAAGGTCTCCCGTCTGGGCTTTCATTCCCTAAAATGAGTCTACCTCTTCAGCTCCCTCCAAAACACGGCTGTTTGGGGTTTCTATGGGTTACCGGCGGATGCTGGCGTGGCTGACTACATGCACGAGTCACCCAGACAGTCAGCCAGTCATTAGCGTCAGAATAATCAACCTAGTCTGGGATTGACTGACTTTCCTGCTCCTGCTTCCTCCTGCTGTTGATTGGTTTTGTCTTGAGATTTAAATCAGCTCCTGCACGTACCACTGCCGTATATACCAACACCATTGCCTGTTCGTAGTATTGTCTTTACACATCACTGCCTGTGCATATCCTTGATCTCAACTTGAACAAACACTTATCTGGGAGAATGAGAAAGCAGATTCTTCACACACACACACACACACACACACACACACACACACACACACACACACACACACACACACACACACACACACACACACACACACACACACAGACACACACACACACACAATGACACACACCCCTCTCACCAGCCCAGTATTTTTCACAATCAGTGGAAATCAAGGAGAGGACCAAAATGAGAGGAGGCCACTTAAGTGGATTGAGATGCACCCTTGTGACCCTCTCTGGCTGGCTCTCCAACCCATAGCTCATATTCATTAGACCTGCAAGGTGACCGCAGTGTTCAGAGCTATTAGACACAGCCACGGGGCTGGGAGATGAGGTGGGTTAATATTAAGTTAACGTGTTGAATGGTCATGGATTCATTGGAGGTTACGCTTTCTGATAAAAGAACATATGAAGAAGCCGTTAGTATGTGTTGTGTTCGGTGTGTGTGTGCGTTCCTGTGGTGTTCCAATGTACCTGCGTGGTGGTGTTGTGCTTGTGGGTCAGATTTTGTGCAATGCCCGTCTCGTCCTGCAGTATGACCTCCGTGATGGGCACAGCCCCAGACCCCCACACCTTGACCTGGCCCAGGACCAGCCGGTCAGCCGGGGACAAGCCCTGGTGGACCACCCGACTGGAGAGGGTGTTCTGGTGGAGAGGAGGACCAGGGAGGAGGGAGGGAGAGGAGGAAGAGTGAATGAGAGAGAAAGTGGTTGGAAGGGGAAGGAGGGAGGGGTAAATGAGAGTGATTGGGGAGGGAGAGAGTGAAAAAAAGAGATAGAGACATGGTCAGCTACAGACAAATAACATTACCTGTACTCTGGATGTTCATATATACTCTACTTACTCCTCTAGATTATATTCCATGCCAGGACTGACATGTCCTAAAGCCAGCAGTCAGCATTTGCACACACAGACACAAACACACACAGAAACACACACAGAAACCAGAGACTCCGCCTCTTACTGGCGGTGAGACTGTACGTCTGCCTTATCGCAGTGTGAAATTGCTTTGGAATGGGTCTGATGCTAGGCAGAGGACAGCCACAGATGTTTGGCAAAGAGTCTGTGTGTACGTGAGCCTTTTATGTGTGCTTGCGTGATTGTGTGTTTGTAAAGTGTTTGTGATGTGTGTGTGTGTGTGTGTGCATATGTGTGTTTGTGGAGCACTTGGCTGCACAGAGGGTGGGCTTGGCTATTCCCATTAGTCCTAGTGGTGACTCCGTTTCTGTCCAACCATGCACAAACACACACACACACACATCCTACTTGTCCCCAGATGAAGGGTTACACACGGTCTGACCAATCTCAGGGAAAAACAACACAAAAGCTGCTGCTTCATTTGACCCTTCTCTGAAACGCCACTGATCTGATCTGAACTGACAGGTGTAAGCAGTGGGGTGGAACCACAGATTTTGCCCATCCATATGTGTGTCAGTTAGTTAGACTGGTTGTGCGTGACCCTTGACCCCTGGGGCTAAAGCTCTGGAGGTGCACCATGCTTGGACTCACCGAGGAGGCTGTGAAAGAGGTGAGCAGGTACTGACCCTTCTCATAGGTGTCTGGAGAGAGGAAGACATGAGATGGATTACTGTGAGATGGAGGGAGGGCGGGTAGGATAAAGAGAGAGAGCGAGATAGTGGGAGAGACAGCTAGTAAGAGATACAGAGAGAGTGTGTCAGAGAGTATGAGAGAAAGATAGGGAGAGACAGAGAGAGTGTGGGAGAGCGATAGTGAAACATACAGAGAGAGAGAGAGAGTGTGAGAGAGACAGAGGGAGACAGAGAGGGAGACAGAGAGAATGTGTGGGAGTGAGAAAAATAGTTGGAGAGAGGGATAGTGGTTGCATCATGAATTGTGACATATTAATAAAACAGGGAAGAGAATTGGAGGAAGATTGAGACCGTACATGAAGCAACAAACAAAGTATAAATGTGAATGACAGAGAAAGGTAAAGAAAGAAGTATAAAGAGGAGAGGAGGAGGGAGGGAGAAGGAAAGGGTGAGTATTATTTAGGGAGAGAGGGCTGAAACTGAAGAGGAGAGAGAAGGGGGAACAGATCGAGACAGATGGGAGGAGAGAGAGAGAGAGAGGTAGAGAGAGAGAGGAGATAAAAGAGTGATTGATGGAGAGCATATTTACAGGCAGAGACGAGGGGCATTATAGTAATAGTTTCTGTCACTCCTCTTCTTTGCCATCCCCCTTCTCTCTCTCTCTCTCTCTCTCTCTCTCTCTCTCTCTCTCTCTCTCTCTCTCTCTCTCTCTCTCTCTCTCTCTCTCTCTCTCTCTCTCTCTCTCTCCCTCTCTGACACTTTCACACATGCTCTTTCTCTCTCTTTCTCTTTCTTTCTCTTTCTTACTCAATACAAATAACCCTTCTAACAAAAGATACAGTCACAAACACACTTCAAACAGTCCAGTACTCACCAATCCCCTCACCATCATCCCAGAACAGTGAACCTTGAGCTGTCCCACTGTCGCTCAGGGCAACGATTAGCCCTAAAGGATTCCTCCGACTAGGACAGAGGAGAAAAAGAGAGAAAGAGTGAGGGGGGGAGGGAGAGGGAGTGAAAGAAAGAGAGTGAGAGATGGAGCAAGAGAGGGGGAAAGATGGATAAATAGAAAGAGAGGGGGGAGAGAGAAGGTGATTGCAGACTGCTGAAGGACAATGGCAAGTGTAGATCAGCTGCAGTGCACTATGGGAGTTTATTTATATCTCTGTCTGAGGACAGTTCATATGCACGCTTCCTTGGTAAGCTAACCCCAACTACAGTCTAATGAAGGCCACTCCACAGAGAACTAACACACACTCACACACATACAAACACCACACACCTGTAGAATGTGTTGTTCTCTGGTTTCTGCCAGGGGAGGATACAGCCTCCCCTCACATGAAGGTTGATGTGGTTAAGAGGGGTTGGCATGGTTACCATCTGGCCCCTTATCTTCACATCTGTTGCCTGAGAGGAGGAGGAAGAAGAGGAGGAGGAGGAAGAGGCGGAAGAAGAGGAGGAGGATGAGGAAGAGGAGGAGGAGGAAGAGGCGGAAGAAGAGGAGGAGGAGGAGAGGAGGAGGAGGAGAGGAGGAGGAGGAGAGGAAGAGGAGAGAAAAATGTTTCTCCTATTTCACATACTGCTCATTGTTTGAATGAATAAAGTTCTAACTACAGGGTATATGCATTATTTTGTATAATGTGTGTGTGTGTGTGACTCACCGTGTGGAAGTCATACCAACGAGCATCGGGGACGTATCCCTTCACCTCCCTGACCCCCTGTCAATAAAGCACACAGCTTCAGGACAAACTCACTACTTATTATTCTCAGTTCAACAGGAGAGGACTCCTGAATGGGTTTATTTGTAGGTGCATCTGTGAGTGTGTGTGAGTGTGTGTGTGTGTGTGTGTGTTACCAGATCCAGAGCAGGGGTAATAAGTAGAGCTGGACCCCAGAGGAACTGCTTATGGATGTCCCAGGTCTGTCTGTCATTCACAAACCTGGAACAATATCGCAAACACTTATACATGCGAGTAATTGATCTGTGTGTGTGGTGTATGTGTGTGTTCCTGGGTGTATACTGTCTCTACATGAGTGTGTGTGTGCATGTGTGTGTGTGTGTACTCACTCATGCAGCAGTGGTCGAACCACAGTGCTTCCTTGTGTGTGAGCTTCAAACATGAGTGTGTAGAGGTAGGGAAGGAGTGTGTAGCGGATGTTTAACACGTCACGAGAAGCCTCAGAAAATGCATCATCCCAGGCAACCGGGTCTTGTCTCTGTAAAACACACACACGCATATACAGACACACACACACACAAACACACACCGCAAAGATTGTAAGAGACATGCTAACATTGAACCCCTGCTACAGTGAATGCACATATGTAAACCTAATACACTCAAGTGCTTCAGTCGGTCGTGTTGTGGTGGTGTGGTTATGGAGACATGATTAATGCATGGTCTCACTTGTGTTGGAGTGAGAACATGAGAGAGGGCAGGAAACACACTTTGGTGTTCCTCAGCAGAACTGGGACGTACTCTGTTCAGATATAGCTCAGTTTATGGAACATACTGTAATGAGGACAATAGACTCGCACACGCAGGCATGCACACGTGCGCGCACACACACACACACACACACACATAAGCACGAGCAAAGCAGTTTCTCAAATACAGTTGAGCGCAAAGCAGATGTGACCCACTGGAACCAGTTATACTGGGGCTGTGTGTGTTTGTGTGTGTGTGGAGGGGTGTCTGTCTTTCAAGTGCACAACAGAAAAAAGCTCAAATGAGGCTGAAGAATAAAAGCAAAGGAGGAGCAGGAGAGAGTGGTGGGTTGCCAAAGCTGCAGCCATAAGGGCACTGGTGTGTTTAATGGGCTCAGGTACAGGAGGAAGACAGCACCGATCCATTATCTGGTGAACCATGACTCGTCTGATTTGATCATTTCATACCCAGGAGAAAAAACTGTCCACTATTATAATCGTGTAGAGACTGGGGAGTCTCTGTCTGCCTCGCTCCTCACTTAGCCAAAACACTACATCCTGTCTGCGAATGCTGGGTTGTTATGGCAGGTAAGTGTGTGTGTATGACTGTGTGTGTGCATGAGTATGTGTGTGTATGCATGTACAGTATGCGTGTGTGTGTTTGAGGGTCAGCTTGTACCCTCAGTGTGGACGTCCTTAGCCCACAGCTCTATAATTAACTCACTTAATTGAAGGTGCAGGGTGGCTACTAATCTCCTCCCAGCTTAGTGTGTGTTTGTGTGTGTGTGTGTTTGTGTGTGTGTGTTCTTGTTGGATAAGGGCAACATAAAAGGGGAAGGAGGGAGAGAGAGAGAACAAGAAAAGTCACCACCTACTATATTCTAAAATGTGTTTAGAAAGTTTTTGGTTTCCGGTTGGCGTATTAAGCAGTCAAGACTTTGGCAAGGTCAGCTACACTATGACTTTGGGTAGCTTCATGTGTCATACCTGGAACTGGATTCAAAGTGGGACTTCTTCTGGAAACTTCATTGACCTCAAAATTCTTGTTCCCTCGCTGCCTGTTTGTGTGTGTGTGTGTGTGTGTGTGTGTGTATGTGTGTAAAAGAGAGAGTGCCATTCTGTGCAGAGGCAGGACAGAGAAACTGTAATGAGTATCATATTTCTGTATAAGAGCGATGAGTAGGTTCCAGTTACCCAGCAGACCCAATGGATACTTCTAGAGGCTGAAGGTGTGTCTGTGTGAATGTGTGTGTTTGTGAGAGAGAGAGTGGGTGTGTGGATCTGTGTGTGTGTGTGTGTGTATAGGGTGGGCGGGCAGAGGGAGTGTCACTGGAGCTATTTTGATTATAAAAACATGTGAACCCACACCATGAAAGACACACACACACACGTGCCGAGTCATCAATTGATCCATTGCACAAAAAGACAAACTTACACAGACACAGTTACATAATGGTGACTTCACATAAAGTAAAACACAAAAACACACACACACACAGCTGGGTTATGACTCAACCATAACTCTGCTGTTTGCGCTTCCTAGGAGATATTTCAGGGAAAGCAGGTGAAGATACGAGACCTGATGAAGAGGAGTGTTAGTGTGTGTGTGTGTGTGTGAGAGAGAGAGAGAGAGAGAGAGAGAGAGAGAGAGAGAGAGAGAGAGAGAGAGAGAGAGAGAGAGAGAGAGGGACCAGTCCTCTGACCCTGAGACATTCTGGATGGGTGATCGGCCCGAGCAGTCTGCTGTAACACAGCAGAGGGAACACCCACTCTCCAGATCAACACACACACATGCACAAACACATGCACACACATACACACCTTTTCTGAGATTGCAAACATGTCTTTCTCAGTCTCTCTCTCTCTTTCTCTGTCTCTGTCTCTGTGTCTCTCTCTCTGTGTCTGGTGTGTCTGGACGTCCTCCAGACACACCTATCCCCTGCCTCCCCCCTCTCTCCCTCTCCCTCTTTTCCTCCCTGCCTCTCCCTCCCCCTCTCTCTCCCTCCCTTTCTCCCTCCTTATTTCTCCCTCCCCCTCTTTCCCTCCCTCTCTCCCTCTCTCCCTCTCTCTCTCCCTCCCTCCCTCCCTCTCTCTCTCCCTCCCTCCCTCCCTCCCTCCCTCCCTCCCTCCCTCCCTCCCTCCCTCCCTCCCTCCCTCCCTCCCTCCCTCCCTCCCTCCCTCCCTCCCTCCCTCCCTCCCTTACTGCATCTTTCCCTGTCATCCAGCTTCCACTAGTTCCCTTTCACTCACCCTTCAAACTGTCACTAGTTTACATGGGAACATGCAGTCACCTGTAACTGCCTCTCTTTGTACACACGTCTCACAACCCCCCCCCCCCCCACCCCCTGCCTATCCCACCTCCTTGTCTCCTGTGGAGTGTACTTTTCGCTCAATTTTCTCCTCGTTTGAACACCCATTTGCGAGCCATTACTAAATGATTGTGGTTGTGTGTATGTGCGGTGTGTGTGAATCGGTGGGCCTTAGATCACCTTGAAATTCAATTATATCTCACTTCGCACACACATACACACACACCCCGCCACTCTGTGGGTGTCGTATTCCAACTCGCGGGGGTGAGGAAATCTAGCTCCGCCAGATCGATCGCCGGACGCCCGTTATTGGATTCTGTCAGATGGGTTCCAACACTCGCAAAGGTCACCGTCGCAGAGAACGCCACCGCCACACTACTCTGCAGAGCAAGTTCTAGTGAACACAAGGTGTGTGTGTGTGTGAGACTGACATATATAAAGAGGAAAATATAGAAAGAGAAAGACAGGTTGCGTGTGTCTGTCACAGACCCAGAGAGTGAGAGAAACAGAGGGAGAGAAACACAGGAATAGCTGGAGTGTGAGTGTATGGATGCAGGCGGGTATGTTTGTGCGGACGTGTGTGTGTACAGTGTGTAGGCTGACTCACAGGGTTGCCCTTGCCGTTGTGGTTGCGGGAGTATGGGTAGAAAGCTCCGAGCTGCATCCAGCGAAGACACATCTCATAATCAGCATGGTTGAAGAAGCCACAAATGTCTGCTCCAGTCTGTGAGAGGAGAGAGACAGAGAGAGAGAGAGACAGAGAGAGAGAGAGACAGAGAGAGAAAAAGAGAGAGAGAGAGACAGAGAGAAAGAGAGAGAGACAGAGAGAGAGCGAGAGAGACAGGGAAAGAGGATGATGACATGGAGAGAGGATGGGGAGATAATAGAGGGAGAGGGAGGGATAAAGGGAAAAGGAAGGAGACATACAGAGGGAGAGAGAGAGAGTCAGAGAGAGAATAGAGAGAAGATTGAGACAGATAGAGACAACCAACAACAGAACAGAGTTTACTCTGTTATCTATTTATTTTAATACTTTTTAAAGCGTTATACTACTTGACACCATGTCTATAAGTGGAGGAGATGACAGATTCCTGCGCTAAGAGACATGTGGGGTCATAGAAACTTACATAAGGAATGCCAAACAAACTGAACTCCATCATGCCTGCGAAACAGAAAGGAACTTACTCACACAAACACAAGCTTGTTTCTATGGTTTATGAGGACGTCAAACCTAGTGTTTGAAACACACACACACCTATAATGGATTTGAAGAGCTGATCCCAGCTGGCATTGTTGTCTCCTAGCCAATGACCCGACCATTTTCCTGAGGATGGATACGTTGACCGGGTCACCACAATGCCCCTCTTCCCTGTCACCTTCAGGAGGGCACTGAAAGGCAGAGGGTCATCTGCATTACCACACACACACACACACACTTCACTGATACACACACAAACACACATGCAGTGAACTGACCACACACATCCATACACAAATGTAGCAATCAACACACACACACACTCACTCATAGGTGGGTTTGGTGTGGGACCATCCATAGAGGTTGTGGACATCAAAGTGTTTGACTGGAGTGCCATCCCTCAGGAACTGTTCACTGTTCATAC
This sequence comes from Osmerus eperlanus, assembly GCF_963692335.1. NCBI lineage: Eukaryota > Metazoa > Chordata > Actinopteri > Osmeriformes > Osmeridae > Osmerus > Osmerus eperlanus. Next base: position 2,200,942 of record NC_085028.1, read on the forward strand.
ACAGAGTCTTGTGGTTCAGACCCCTTTCCTTTGACTCCAGAGCTTCACACACACACACACACACACACACACACACACACACACACACACACAAACATTAATATTATATTTATTGTATGTACACAGCACATACAATCTCAGTCTTATTACCAATGCAATGTGCGGTGGATGATTTTCTGCATGATTGGTGTGTGTGTGTGTGTCTTACGTGGCATATAGGGAGGCCGTTCCAAGAGTTGGTTTCCCTTACAGACCTCTCCCGCTGTTCCATGGACAAAACTAGCAGGCTCATTCATGTCCTTCAAAACACACAGACAGACCATCAAGGTTCAGTACCCTGGAGAAGGATAGTGTGCGTGTGTGTGTGTGTGTGAGAGGGTGTGTGCATGTGCAGCCGGGAAGGGTTCTTGGTCCTAGATCCCAGAGCCACTCACAATCCAGATCCCGTCAAACTTCATGGTGTTGTTGTAGAACTCTTCAATCTCCCGCTGCCACCACACTTCAGTCTGGATCCGGAAGAAGTCAGGGAAGGCTGCGAAGGACCTGTACTTCTGCATAAAGACAAAGAGACTGTTTCCTCACTGCTTATTGGATCCAAATCAGGAAGTATCATCCGGTCCTGCTCAATGATTGAATATCTAGCTTTACTGAGGAAGTGCCAGGTACCTGAACTTGGGTTTCCCAGTCGAGAGACTCGTTGACAGTGACATTAGGGAAATCAGGCCACACCTGGAGAGAACCACATATCAAGAGACAGAGTCATTGCAGCTTCCTCCCCATCCTCCTCTTCCTTCTCCTCCCTCTCCCCTGTCCTCCCTCATCACCTTTCCCCAGACGATTTCATTGCCAAGTTCCATGGGCCATCGGATGAAGACGTTGTCGGTGATGCCACGCTCAAAGGCGGGGTAGATGGTCTCGTTTCCTGAGATGGCGGGGTCCTGAATACACACACACACAAATACAAACACACACACACATTTTTCATCATTGTTTCTCCACACACACACACACACACACACACACACACTCACACACACACACACACACACACACATTCATCATTATGGTTTCTACACACACACACACACACACACACACACAAGCGTCATCATGGTTTCTCCCACACACACAAACACACCTACACACACAGACACACACAAGAAAGTGACCTCACCAGTATGAAGATGAACCTCATGCCCTCTGCCCTCATGCGGTCCACCAGGGCTGGCAGACCCAAGAACTGGCTGTCCAGGACAAAGTCTAGCTGCCGCTCCATGTAGTCGATGTCTGCATACTGCACATCCTGTCAGGGTTCAAGGGTCAGGGGTTACCTAGGGAAAGCTGTATTGAGGAGTTTGTTTTGGTTGAGCTGATGTGGGGAATGCTATGTTTATTTGTGTGTTGAGGAGTGTGTGTGTTTTGGTAGTGCGTACATAGGGAATGCCTGCTGCAACCATGTCTCTGTAGAGGTCTGCTATCTCTGTGTCATTGGCGTATCCATAGCGACAGAGCTGGAACCCTAGGGACCAATAGGCAGGGAGCACGGGACGGCCAATGAGCTGAGAGGAGAGAACAAAAACAAGGCAAGAAAGTTTTCTGGGAGAGAAAAAGGGACGGCTGCAAAGTGTGTGAGTGTGTGTGTGTTTGTATATGATAGTGTACCAGTGTGTGTGTATGAGTCTATGTGTGTTTGTCTAAGGTTGTGTACCTGTGTGTGTGTGTGTATGTGTTTAGATTGGCTAGATGAGGGGGCAATGAAGCGAGGAACTCCCAGCTGCTACAGTCCATCAACAAGGGCCTAGAGCCAGACAAAACACACACAAATCACACACACAAACACACGCACGTACACACACGTGTACACATGACAAAACACACAGGCTCAATCTTCCAACAAAACACACAGTCTTAGGCAGGCACACACACATAAGCATACACGCACACACTAACTCACCGCAGTGTACTCCTGGACCACGAGTTCTGGGGTGGGTCCCAGGACCATGTAGAAGTCCAAGATGCCCCCAATTGTCCGGTAGGTGAGTGCTGGGGTGGGCTGGAATGTCACGTCTGCAACATACTACTAGGTTAGCCTTTACACCAGGACACATACACTGGACACTACGCTTACCACCCTAGCGACAGGGTTTGTGTTTATTTGTGTATGTAGATGATATGTAAAGTTTCTAAAGGGGAATTCAATGACAAAATAGGGAAGAGAGAGAGAGAGAGACAGAAACTGAGAGAGAAAATTGCCACCAATTGTGCTAACCTCAACATTTCAAGGTAAAATGTCAGAAGGAACGACAACCTGCTGTGTATTCTCTCAGAGTCATCTGTCTCTGCAGGTGACGCGTGTGATTGTGTGCGTGGGTGTGGTTATGGGTGTGTATGATTTTCAGATGCAGAGGAGTTAAGAAAGGTGCTAAATGCATGTGGCGTAGTCTTCAATTCTGTCAGAGGAACATATGGTAAAATATGAGCTTCACACATTCATGCATAAATATACTTGCATAAGTCTATGCATGAGAACTGACATGTGTGTGTGTGAGAGTATGTGTCTGAAATACTGTGTGACGTGCTGTGGTAAGTCAGTGTGTATGTGAGAGTGTGTGTGTGTGTTTGTGTGTAAGTGTGTGTGTGCGTGTGTGTGTGTGTGAGAGAGCATGTGTGTGTCAGTATGTGTGTGTGAGTATATTTGTGTGTGTGTGTGTCCGCAAGACAATATGACATGCTTTGGTAAGTCAGTGTGTGTGTGTGTGTGTGAGAGAGAGAGAGCATGTGTGTGTGTGTGTGTGAGAGAGAGAGAGCATGTGTGTGTGTGTGTGTGAGAGAGAGAGATCCTCACCCATGGCGTTGCTGTTGAGAAGCAGAACTCCGTGTGCGTGGGCAGAGGGCTCCAGTCCCATGTAGAATGGATGGACCCCATAACAGTTCATCTTATACTGTAAATAAGGTCGAATGGGTAGGGCATGGGAGAGATGGTGGGAAGGAGGGAGCGAGGGACAGAATGAAAACAAGTTTGCAGATGTGTTAATCCATTAAGAAAGGCTGGTATGCTGTGTGTGTGTGTGTGTGTGTGTGTGCGCGTTCCCTTGGGTTTTCTGCAGGGCTGGATAAAGAATGATGGATAGACACATCCTTACAGTTGAACCTGTGAATGGTACATCATCATCCATAATCATCCTCTGTCCTGTCACATACCAGTGTTGATGTGTGAAATCATCCCTTCCAGGAGCGGTCCAGTTTGTGTGTGTGTGTGTGTGTGTGAGGCACTCGGATAGGGCGCAATAGTGTGTGTCGAGAAGGAAAGGTCATTAGCTTGTCCACTAACAAAGTCTGACAACTAATGACAGAGTGTGGCTACTAACACAATCTAATGCACACACACACACACACAATGAAATGCAGTGCAGTTAAACACACACACACAGACTCACACACACAGACTCTCTCACAGTGAAATTGTGAGAGTCGGAAGAATGGAGCAAGCACACAGTATAACCCTGTGGAGTTGTCATGACAGCTCAGCAATAAAGCATGATAATGCTGATGGGAGCAGTCCATTGCACACACAGACTGCCTGGACACATCACTGAGATGACTTCATAAAAGCACTCCTCGCCACTGGCCTGCCAACGTACGGTAACATCTGATGTCACCTCAGCAATGTCTTCTGTGTTTTTACTCACCCTTCTGATCGGATTAGTTTGATAGCTCTGTTCTTCAAAATAGTGGACTGCAAATGGGGTGGGCGTGTGGTTTGTGTGGGTGTGTTTGTGTGTGTACATTTCTGTTTATGTGCAGGTGTACACGTGTTTATGTGCGCACGTTTGCATATTTATTTGTGCATTGCTAACGTGCATTGTGCGTGTGTTTGTGTATGTACCCCAGGGGGCTGATCCTTGGCGAACATTCCCCAGGTGTTGTAGTTAAGGTTGTGCCTGTAGGTGTTGTGCTCCGTCTCCCCAAAGCCGTAGACGTACTCAGACGGCAGGCGGGTGGAGATCTGGATAAACATATCCGAGAAGGTGAAGCCTGGCACTGCCGAGTCCCAACTGAGGAGGAAGGGGATGAAGAGAGAGAGAGAGACAGAGAAGGAGTGAGAAGACAGAGAGAGCGTGAGTATCAAAGAGCGAGGGGGAGATAGAGAGTAATTGGGTGAAGAAGAGAGAGAGCGAAAGAGTGACAGAGAGAGCGAGGAGAGAGAGAGATGGAGAGAGAGAGAGAGAGAGAGAGAGAGAGAGCGAGAGAGAGAGAGAGAGAGAGAGAGAGAGAGAGAGAGAGAGAGAGAGAGAGAGAGAGAGAGAGAGAGAGAGAGAGAGGAGGGAGTAAAAGGGGGAGAGATAGGGTGTGAAAGAACGAGAAGAGAGACAGAGAGTTTGTAAGTTTGCCAAATTAAAGGTTTGCTCCGGCTAGGCTCTAGTCAATGCACTGTGGCTGTTTGATGATGTCATCAGTGTGCGATGGACCCTCACATTTTGGTGCCTGTGCTCTTCCTGTAGACCCGTATGCCAAAGGGGTTAGCGTTGAGCTCCACCTTGTAGAGTCTGTTGGCCTCGTCCGTTTCCGGATTTGGGGGCACGGAGAGGGCACAGGAACCTCAAACCGTTTGTTAGCAGGGTCGTAGATCTGGAGGGGGGGTGGATACAATCCTAATTAATTTTGGCTTTCATTCCTAATTCATAGCGAGCTTTCCTCTCTCTCTCTCTCTCTCTCTCTCTCTCTCTCTCTCTCTCTCTCTCTCTCTCTCTCTCATCTCTCTCTCTCTCTCTCTCTTCTCTCTCTCTCTCTCTCTCTCTCTCTCTCTCCTCTCTCTCTCTCTCTCTCTCTCTCCCTCTCTCTCTCTTTCTTACCTTGAACTTGAGCAGGTAGGAACTGAGATAACGTATCTCCACGCGGAGCTTGTCGATGTCGGGGGAGTCTGGCCGGCCGCTGCTACGATACATGGGGTTGCGGGTGAGGTCAAGGGTCAGTCCCATCCTCGTTCTCGGTGACCGTGGAGGTGGTGTAGCCGTAGTCTTCCGGGTAGTAACACCATGGAACACGGTCTATGTGGGAAGGCTGGGGGGAGAGACAGAGAGGGAAAGAGGAAGGGAGAGTAACAGTGAGAGAGAGAGGGAGAGAGAGAGAGAGGAGGAGGGATAGAAAGAGAGAGCACGTTTACATGGTGACAGGCCTGCGCTTGTCTGGCTGCAGTAAAGAGAATGTGTCTGAATGAGACACCGTGCAGGGGGTGAAACCACTGAGTTATGACGTGTGAGAGCGTATGTTTGTGTGTGCGTTTGGCCACGTCTGCTTGTGGCCACGTGTCTATCTGTGTCTGCGTGTGGCCAAGCCTTTCCATTGTCTCCACGTGTGCGCGTGTGTGTTCGGGACCCGTGTGCACGTGCTCCTCTCCCACCCACCCTCCAGATGCATCCCCTGGACCGACACTTGGCCTCGTCGCTGCCCTCCTCGGGGTAACAGTCGAAGCGCTGGTGGTCAGCCTGGACCTGGTCCCAGTTGACTTTATACGTCTCACCCAGCTGCAGAGCCAGGCCCCGCAGGGACAGCACCTGGGGGGGGGGGGGGGGGGGGGGCGGGGGGGGGATGACACAAAGAGAGAGAGTTGCATGTGCGGTGTCACTTTTGCGTGTGACCATCAAAGTCACCATTCTCATTTTGCAGTTGGAGTGTGTTGGACAATCAGTCCTGATAAGGTGCTTAGATTGACAAGGCCATGGCAGCCTATCCAATGCCTACTGTATACGTTGAAACCTGTGTCTCATCCTAACCTGGTATTTAGACTCAACATCCCATTAACCTTCACACTGCAATTGAGTCTGGTATAACGGCAAGAGTCATTGTGTGCACGTGTGTGTGTCATAACAGGGAGACCTTGAGAACATATACATTCTGATTAAATATGCACGAACATGTGGGGGTTCAAATGGATACCAGAATGCACACACACACACACACACACACACACTGGCTCTCCTCCATGAGAGCATCTTCATACATCATATACCATGGGTCACATTCTAGCCTTGGTGTGTCACTGTATGAGACATGCACACATACACACACACACACACGCTAACATTCATACTCTGGCATAAATCGCTATCCACTGTAACGTGAAAAAAGAAATCCTGTCATATTTCACACTTCCAGACTAACCTTGAGAAGTAACCGTCTCTTCCTCTACCTTATTGAAACAAATGGCATCAATCTGTGCTCTCAGCCAGCCATTAGACTGTGAGCCAGTCAGGGCCTGTCTCCGAGCCTTCCTCTGCTGCTGTTGCAGAGCAAGAGAGGGGGATGGAGGGAGGGAGTGGAAGAAGGGGGGGATGGAGGGAGGGAGTGATAGAAGGGGGGGATGGAGGGAGGGAGTGATAGAAGGGGGGGGATGGAGGGAGGGAGTGATAGAAGGGGGGGATGGAGGGAGGGAGGGATGGATGGATGGAGGGAGGGGAGAGATAGTAGGGGGAATGGAGGGAGTTGGTAGAACGGGGGGGATGGAGGGAATGATGGAAGGAGGATGGAAAGAGGGAGAGATAGAAAGAGGGATGGAGTGATCGAAGGGGGGGATGGAGGGGGTGATGGAAGGAGGATGGACGAGGGATAGGGGTCTCTCCATTGCTATTGTCTGTGGCAGCCTGTCTTTGGTGAAATGTGCTCATACTCTCTTAATCACGCGTAAAGTTTGAACATGTCATTGTGTGCTGAGTTTGAGACGAGCATGTGTGCGTGTGTTACCTTCTTGGCTGTGTCGTACTGGAAGTTTGCAGCAGGCAGTTGGGTGGTGTTGTTGTTGTGGACTACAGAAACAGAAAGGGGTGGGGCTGATACACCCAGAACAGTGATGTTCTCAAACACCAGGTTGTTGGGGTCCTTGTACCCAGAATGCATCACTTGCATGGTCAGTATGCCCTGGAGAGGGGGTGAGAGAGAGAGAGAGAGAGAGAGAGAGAGAGAGATGAGAGAGAGGAGAGAGAGAGAGAGAGAGAGAGAGAGAGAGAGAGAGTGAGAGAGAAAGAGAGAGAAAGAGAGACAGAGAGAAGAGAGAGAGACAGAGAGAGAGAAAGAGAGAGGGAGACCAGGCTTAACATACAGTATACCAAATCCCCAATGCCTAGGTACTGTATAGTCACCAACCAGGCATCAACATTCATAATACATGTTAAAAACATACATAAAACATATGAGGGAATGTTGCACTTGTTTGAAGCTGATCTCAATTGCTTGGGCCACTGGCTCAATGGCCATATAACATTACCGAACTGTGGCTCGGGTCTGAGACTAATCTTCTGATATCTTGATATCAAGTGCTGGATGGATAAAAACGTTCTCCAACTTAATGACAGTAAGACGGAGGTGATTCTATTTGGTACCCCCAGATCAATTGATGATTCATCTAAAAAAAATGGGCCCCTTGTCAACCAATGTGCACTCCCATGCTAGAAATGTTGGTGTTATCTTTGATTCAGCACTAAAATTTGACAAACAAATTAATTCTGTTGTCAAAGGTAGTTTCTTTCATTTAGGGCTATTGCAAAACTAAAATCTTTCCTCTCTTTCAAGGACTTGGAAATTGTTATTCATGCACTTATATATCGTCTCGAATTGATAATTATAATTCTCTGCATTATGGCATTTGTCAATCATCATTATCACACCTGCAGCTTGTCCAGAATGTGTCTGCTAGAATGTTGACTGGTACCAGGAAGAGGGACCATATCTCCCAGATATTGGCCTCTCTTCACTGGTTGCCAGTCAAATATAGAATTGATTTTAAGGTGTTGTTACTAGGTTTTTAAAGCTTTACATGGATTGGCTCCATTGTGTATCTCAGATCTTCTTATGCTGTATCACTCTTCCAGGTCCCTTAGATCATCAACCCAGCTCCTTTAAGCCATTCCACAGACTCGGATGAAAACAAAAGGTGATCGTGCCTCTTCAGCAGTAGCCCCTACTCTGTGGAATAAACTGCCAATTTTTATCAGGTCATCCCCCACCACCAAGACATTTAAGTCTCGTCTTAAAACCTATTTTTATTCTTTGGCTTTCGGGTCAGTTTAGGGTCACTCGTGCTTAATGTAATTGTGTTGTTTGTCTGTTGTTCTTATTTATTGTTGTTTTGCCCTATTTGATGATTTTTTACAGCACTTTGGTCGGCATTGGCTGTTTTTAAATGTGCTCTATAAATAAAACTGACTTGACTTGACTTCTGGTTGAAAATGATGGAAGCTTCAAAAACTGTGTTTAAGTGTTGAAGTGACTTACATAAACCACGGAGAACTGGTAGTGGATGTGATTGCCCGATTCAACAGTTTCTGTAAAAGGTCAAGACAAGATGAATCATTTTCCCTCATTGCTACTGTGTTTCTTTGTTCATGACTCCATCAAATCACCTCTCTGACAGCCCTGTGGCTGTTTAAAACGTTATAATTCTCGCACGCACATAGACACACGCACGCATGCACAAACACGAATAATACCTCGAGAGTCTCCATCATCCCAGAATAGCTCTCCTGCTGCTTGATTATTGTCATCGAGAGCCACGATCAAACCCATGGGGTTTCGCCGGCTGTGGGAACATGAATACACACACACACACACAAGGAGGCACAGAGACACACTCTACTTTTAGGAACACAACAAAAGGAGAGATGACGTATTTTGTTCTTTGACGTTTTTGCATTTGTGAGCGTTCACATGTGTTTATGTGTGTGTGTGTGTGTGTTTGTGGGTGGATATGTGGGTGGGTGTGTGTGTGTGTACCTGTATGTGGTGGTGACATCAGGTTTCTGAGTAGGAAGAATTGCTCCACCTCTGATGTTGTAAACCAAGCTTGTCCGCGGGCAGGGTACATATCAACATGCTGCCTGCGTGCTGTCACCTTCTCCATCTAATTGGTCAATGCGTGAGCAGTGAAAACGCTGTTGTTAGAGGATTGTGTGTCTCTCTCTCTCTCTCTCTCTCTCTCTCTCTTCTTCTCTCTCTCTCTCTCTCTCTCTCTCTCTCTCTCTCTCTCTCTCTCTCTCTCTCTACGGTAGCTCAGAGACCGTAAGGAAGACAGATTCCACACCACAATTAATTTTCAGAACCCTCAGGACAAATTTCTTCGGACCAGGACAATTTAAAGCTTCCCCTACCTCTCTCGTGTCAGCATGTGTGTGTGTCTCAGTGTAAGTGTTAGTGAGTGTGTGTGTGTGTGTGTGTGTGTGTGTGCGCGTGTGACTATGCTGTATTTGTGTGTGTATGAGGGAGTTACTGGAGCGTCTATAAGCAATTTCAGATCTTATCTATACTTTACTGTCAGTCTTAAGGGGAGCCCCTCCCCTCCTCCTCTTTTCCTCTCCTCCTCCCCTCCTTTCTTCTTTCAAGTCCTTTTCTCTGTAAATCTACACCCCTGTCCCGCCTCCCCAATCACAGGGGACCAACCAGGAGAAGGGCCAGCGGCGAGGGGAACAATCTAATCGCCTATCTAATCAGACCGCTCTTTACAGCTCCGCACAGCGCCCCAAATAAGGTCCCACAGGAAATCTGCTCTCTTTTATCTCTCCGACGGCAGATATTCTGTAGCTTTCACCTCGCCTCTCTGTTCTTACACTTCTATCTCTGTGTCTAATCTCAAACGAAGGAAATACCCCAAAGATTCACAATGTTGGTTCGGATAGGTGTCTCTGGACTTCCTTCTCCCTTCAGGAAGAAAACAATCCATTTACACTTTCAAGTAAATGCCTTAATCGGGACACTTTCTTGCAAACTATCTATCATAAAGTGAGCTGTGTTTGCTAACATGGCATTGAAATTGAAATGACTGCACTGTTGCAGTTATACAACATCCAGTCAGGTACAATAATTGAAGACAACGAATTTAAGGGAGGATGACAAGCAGGAATGGTTGGGGAGGAAACAATAAATGGTAAACTGGTAAACTGGAAATGCAAATCTCACCGTCTCGTAGTCGTACCACACAGAGTCTGGAATGTAGGCTCTGACATGTTCCACCCCCTGTCAAGGTAAAGGTTAAACAATCACGTCAGAAATATAAAAAAGAATAGAAAAAGAATGTGGAAAAAATATTGATCCATAATAATAAAAACACACAGCATCAAACAAATGGTGTTTTCACAAAGTTTCTGTGATCTGGATGTTGAATGTGGTGACATGTAAGAGTTGTTACTTAGGAAAACCAGTTAGCATCAATCAAATGACAATGGATTTTCATGGATTGAGGGGGACAAACGAGAGCAATCAATAACACAAATATTTTTATAAACAATGATCAATCATCAATAACTGCGCCCCCCTTTTCAAGAGGACCCACAGAGATATGGAATCTGTTTGCTGACCCCCTTCCATCCCATTCACCCAAATACTGACACAGTCTAAAAGTTTGTCTTTCTTTCTTTCGCATTAGCAGTGAAGCTATCATTCAATGTTCCGAGTAATGAGGATGGCTAGCATTAGCCGTTATGCTAATGGTGACTGAAGCAGCAGTGTCCTCATTTAGAGAGACGCAAAAAAGACTTGCTGAGGGTAGATCAGAGTGGCAGAGCGCCACTACATATTCCTAAAGAAGGTTTAACTAAGGTTGATCAGGTGTTAGGGCTTACAAAAAGGAGAGTGAAAGGGAAAGAGAGAGAGAGATGAGGAGATCACAGGGGTCTGGGAGAGCAGCTGATTAAGAGAATGCAGATGAGACGAGGGAGCCAGCGTTTGATGAAGGGAGGAGAAAAAAGAATTGTATGATGGACGTAACGGGGTAAAGGAGGAGAGGAGGAGGTACGGGCCTTGGCCCAGGGGGGACGAGAGGGGCAGTGCTTCCCAGCTTCGCCATGCAGGCTGGAGATGAAGGTGGAGAGATCTGACAGATAGGCCTCAGACATGATTAGAGAGATGGAGAGTGTAGTGGGTGAAGAGAGAGAGAGGGGGGGCAAGGAAGGAGGGAGAGTGTAGGGGGAGAGAGGAGGAAAGAGAGAGAGGGACAGTGTGGGGGGAGAGACACAGAAAGGGATGGAGAAAGAGTGCTAAGGAGAGCTAAAGCGAGCTAAAGCGAGCTAAAGCGAAAAAGAAAAACAAGCCCCAGTACCAGTGAAAAAGAGAGAAAGTCAGGTGAAGTGAAAGTTAGACTGAGGGAAGTAAAAGTAAAATAGAAAAGTAAAAAGGCAAACCTTTCTGATCAGAAGATTGTGGTTGGGATCAGACCCTTAGCTCACCTCAACACCCTCCCCTTTCTCCCTTTCTCCTTTCTCCCTCTCTCCCTTCTCTCCCTTTCTCCCTCTCTCTCTCTCCTCTCTCTCTCTCTCTCTCTCTCTCTCTCTCTCTCTCTCTCTCTCTCTCTCTCTCTCTCTCTCTCTCTCTCTCTCTCTCTCTCTCTCTCTCTCTCTCTCTCTCTCTCTCTCTCTCTCTCTCTCTCTCTCTCTCTGCTTACAAAGGAAACTTTCTTTGACAATTACACTCTGATGAAAGTTATTATAATACCCCAGTCCCACTCTGCATCCATTTCACTCTGGTTTTCTATAATTCGCAAGGGGCCATGCTAAATTGCTTATTAATCAGGCCACTTTAACATGACCGCAATCTATCTAGTCACACACACACACACACACACACACACACACACATGTACATACGCACGCACACACACACTATCTATCTGCACTTCTAATCTCCCTGTAATGAGGTCAGCGCTCTCATTAGAAGTGAGAGAAAGGAGGAGGGGTGTGAAAGACAGAAGAGGAAGACAGAGTGAGAGAGGGAGGAGAAAAACTAAATCCCATGTCATGCTCCCATCCCAGCGGAGGTCAACTACTGTGCATCTTCACGTGTGTCTCTTCGAATGCATGTGCCTGATGTCTGTGTGTGTGTGACAAGAAGACAGTGTCTGTGTGTCTGTCTGTGTGTGTGTGTGTGTGTGTGTGCCAGTGAGCGAGGAAGACAGACAGAGGGAATGAGAGAGAGCGTGTGTGTATATGTGTGTGTGTGTACGTCAGTGCAAGAGAAAAAAAGAGAACGAATGTGTGGGTGTGTGTGTATGTGCGTGTGCGTGTACTGACCGGGTCTAGTACAGGAGTGATGAGCAGATGTTTCCCCCAGAGAAACTGGCGATCCACAGTCCAGGTGTTACTGTCTGAGTAGAACCTGAGGGAGGGAGAGAGAGAAAGAGAGACAATGAAAAAGACAGAGAGAAGGAACAAGAGCGAGAGACAATGAAGACAGAGAGAGGGAGACCGAGCGAGAGAACGGTTGACATCAACAACAAGGCACTGTGTGCGTCCACAAGCAGTTGGTTCATATGCACAACAGGCGGTGCATGTGGACGGTGGAGTCCGTTGAGCCTGCTAGCTCTGATGACATGCCACTGACACGCCAGGGAGCTGTGACTCACTCATTCATCACCGGCCTGACGACAGTTTCTCCTGTGGTGTGGGCCTTGTAGAACAAGGTGTAGAGGTAAGGGAGCAGGGTGTAACGGATGTTTAGGTAGCGCCTGGATGATTCCACCAGTCTGGAATTGGCACCATATATTGCAGGGTCTTGGGGCTGGAGGTGGAGGTGGAAGAGGAGAGGAAGGAGGCAGAGGTGGAGTAGGAGGTGGAGGAGGAAAGGAAGTAGGGAGGAAGGGAAGGAGAAAGAGGGAGGAGGAGATGGATGAGGATGAGAAATAGAAAGAGGCTTTATTGGCATGACTAGGAAAGATGCAGAAATCATTGAACACAATACACATCTATTTGATACACATTATTTCACAAAAGTTCAACTTGTTTCTTGTCATACATTGCAGTGTTCGACATCAAGTATGTGTTAAGTGGAACAAAAGAAAGAAAAAAAAGAGGAAAAAAGGAGTGAAAGAAAATAGAAAGAATGGAGCAAAAGAGCACATCAAGAAAGATGAATAAGTTCGACAATAGTGAGGGAAAGAAAGAAAGTAATGAAGGGGCTAAAAAGAGAGTGAGAGACTCGCTGATGGAGGGAAATAAAGCTGAGAGAATAAAGAGTAGGGCCGACTGATGGCAGCGAGCAAGTGAGCGCGGCAGAGAGAAAGAGCGAGAGAAAGGAAATAGAAGTAGGTTTTAATCCCATAATTGTGGAGTCTGAGAGGATGATTAGCAGCTGAAGGGCCTTCCTCCTCTCATCAGGCTAATCATTCATGCCCTGAGTGTGTCTGTGTGTGTGTGTGTGTGTCTGTCTGTGTGTGTGTGTCTGTGTGTGTGTGTGTGTGTGTGAAAGGGAGAGAGTCGGTGTGAGAGTATGTGTATGTGTGTGAGTGTGCAAATATGTGTGAGGACACGTGTGCTTGTGTGAGTGTGTGTTGTTTGTGCACTTGTGCATATGAGTGTGGACTCTGCCCTTCTGATGAGAGAAGTGATTAGGGCAATGCAAAGGTCACACATTTGCCAACTCATTTACTGGTAATCTTTTTTTCTATTCATCATCATTTTCCTGTCATCTCGCATGCAGCATAATGCTCTGTATCTCTTCTTCCCCCTCTCTCTGTCTCTCTCTCTCACAGTCTGTCTCTCTGTCTCTCTCACTATATCACTCTGTCTGTGTCTTTCTCTGTAAGTATACATCTTTGTCAGTTTGTAATTAACCTTACTAATAAAAAAGCTTGACTGGGTTAGGCTCATCTAGAACGGTACCTTGTAACCTTGGGCGTTGTGGTTCCTGCTGAAGGGGTAGAAAGCCCCCACCTGCATCCACCTGCGACACAACTCCTCCGATGGTTCATCAAAGAAACCGCAGATGTCTGCCCCGATCTGAACCCACACACAAACACACACAGACACATTCATGAATGACAGTTGCCCGTTTTAACTTGAAGAATGGGCAGCACAGGCCACAAGACCCACCATATTAAACTGACTGTATGACAAAGTGATGTTGACATCCTACCATGGAAGGGAAAAGATAACATCACAAACAATCCCGGGCTTAACTGTGTGTTCGAAGATTCACAGTGGCCAGTATTGTCCTAAATATGTTGTCCATGACTGAGCCTGCACATTTACATTTAGTCATTTAGCAGACGCTCTTATCCAGAGCGACTTACAGTAAGTACAGGGACATTCCCCCGAGTCAAGTAGGGTGAAGTGCCTTGCCCAAGGACACAACGTCAGTTGGCATGACCGGGAATCGAACTGGCAACCTTCGGATTACTAGCCCAATTCCCTCACCGCTCAGCCACTTGACTCCCTGCACATGTCCCTTTGTGGGAGAGGTGCATTCTACTGTTGCTATTCATTACTACTAGGCTGTAAGGCTGGGTGTCAACCTGTTCCCACTTCTCATATGCTAAAATCTGGAGTTGCTCGACAGGGTCTCAACTTTATGGCTCTCACACCTCATTGTGTAACTTCCTGTAGCATCCTGCTAGTCATATGCTGACAAGTAAGGGTCAAGATTTGGTTTGATTGGTTGTTCTTGTGTATAAAAGGAATTGCGAAGCATTGTTCAGTGGATTCTTGATCTCCTAAGACCTTCTCCTCAGCTCTGGCTTGTACTCCTTCTCCTTGCGCACCTCTTACTGTCTCTCTGATTTAAAATAATCATGGTAGCGCAGGTAAGAGTTAATCTTCATTTTGTAACATGTTTGCCTTGTAATTGTTTTCATTCATTTGCAATGTTATTAAATATTTATTTAATTTAACCTTATTTTGACCATTCTTGCTCTGATTTAACCCATAGAGTCAAATAACTGGAATTCCATTGGTATTGGCATTATTTGGTTCATGCTAATACACTGTTTAGTTTCCCATCTTCCTTTAATTTCCCATAAGGGAATTAGTTTTGTTTTTTTGGCCGATATTTAACCCCCTACAGGCCACTTACATGTTCAATAGGGAAGAAATCAAACCAGATCCCATTTACCTGGTTTTCAGGGGTTTTGGTACGGTCAGTTTGTGTGTCTGTGTGTGTATGTCCTCGTCAGTTTGTGTGTCTGTGTGTGTATGTCCTCGTCAGTTTGTGTGTCTGTGTGTGTATGTCCTCGTCAGTTTGTGTGTCTGTGTGTGTATGTCCTCGTCAGTTTGTGTGTCTGTGTGTGTATGTCCTTGTCAGTTTGTGTGTCTGTGTGTGTATGTCCTCGTCAAGGAATTGGAAAACCTCTACAACAGAGTCCCTTTAGGACCGAGGTTGGCTACTCCAAATCTAGATGGCTGACACAGCTGGTGAAGTGTGTTTTGTGTGTGTGTGTGTGTGTTTGAGTGTGTGTGACTCCCTATTGGCATTTTTCCCCTGTTTGAACTTTGTGTTTTGTCTGTTCTACCACGGTAGAACACCAAGCCAAGCTCCTCTCAGCCACACAATCACCATCTCACCACAAATCGTTCTCCACCACCCTCATCTATGTTGCAGTGTGTGGACCTGAGTGCTCCTCTCCCAAAATCAATCAGTGTCTCATTTGATGAAACACCACCGATGAGCCTGCCACTCCTGAGAAGGTAAACTAAAGAACTAAAAGTAAAGCTCAAACTAAACCACCCTCCAATCCATAAAAAAATATGAATCAAATTATCTTTCAAGAGACCTAGTGAAATATTCATAGAGGCATTCCAACAAGTTTAAAATTGAAATCGAAACCAATTAAACAAAGCCAGGACAAGCCAATAAAGACAGTCGAAATCAATACAAAATATCAGCCAACCAAAATAGACTCAATATAAATGGATGGGTAGACCAGCCACTGAGAGAGCAGGTGAGACAGAGTTGAACCACTCACGTAGGGAACGCCAAACAGGCTGAACTCCAGCATGCCAGGGATGGCCCATTTGATGTCGTTCCAGTTGGCGGCGTTGTCGCCCAGCCAGTGGCCCGCGTATTTACCCACTCCTGGGAAGGAGGAACGGGTCAACATGAGGGTCCGGTTCCCCCCAAACACCCTCTTCAGAGCCCTGAGAAAGAGAGGGAAAGAGAGGGAAAGGAGAGCATGCAAGTAGTGAAAAAGTAAATGTGGAGTGAGAAGGAGAGTAAGGACGAAAGAGATATGGAGTGAGAAGGAGAGGGATAGGGGAGGTAGAAGGAGAGTGAGCAGAACAGGCAAAGGTGAGAAAAGGGGAGGGAGAGAGAGAGACAGAGATAGAAAGAAGGAAGAGAAGGTAGAGGAGAGAGAGAAGGAGAAAAAAACGAAAAGGTTAGGGAGAAAGAAAGAGAGGAGCGTGGTTTAGAAGAGGGAGTGAAATGGAAAGCATTGTGGATGTCATTTGTAGTCGCGATTGTTCTGTTTGGTTTGCTGAATCGAACTACCATTGATTTTTATGATAATGCCAAAAGGCTAATGATGTTGTACCAATGCTGTATCCTGCCAAGAGAGTTTTACACAGAGGAGAGAAAACAACTGTGGAAGAGAAAGAGACAGAAAAAAATCTGAGAAAGAATGGAGTGTGACTCAGCAAATCAAGACCTCCCTGAACACTTGCGACTCGTGTGTGTGCATGTGTGTAGGTGTGTGTGTGGGGGGTGTGCGTGTGGCAGGGGGGGTTGTTACTGAGAAAGAAAGTGTGAGAGTGAATGACGTAAAAATCTAGATAGAAAAAGAACTTCACTGAACTTCACTCAGTAACTAGGCCCAAGGCTACAGAAGATGTAGCCTAACTTCAAAACCAGTGGACTGAACTCTGAACTCTCCATCCTGAGAAGCTTATGCAATGTTGTTCATCTGAACTCACTTCTCTGAAGCCAGCACCATGGAGTAGCCATAGAGACTGTGGACATCGTAGTGGTTGCCCCAAGTCTGTTTGGCGTCCATGCACAGAGTTTTGCTGTACATCAGGTCATCCAGAATCCCTACGGACAGACACGAGAGGGATAAGGATGAAGAGAGGGATGACAGGGGGACAAGGAGAGGGAGAAGGAGAGGAAGAGAGAGAGACAAGAAGGGAGACTGAAAGATGTTGGGAGAGAGATAAAACAATGAAATTGTTGGAGAAAAGAAACATTTACTATTTTGCACACTCACTGGGGGTGTAAGGAGGGTAGTTGAGGTTGTTGTCAGCACAGCCTTTGTTCGAGCCCTGCTTGAAGTTTGCCACCTCGTTCATATCCTAGCAGGTGACAGAACATCAGGAGATGGAAGCCATGTTAGGGACCTCTCAAGAACCAGACGAATGAAACATCCAGCTCATTTGTCAACATCGCTGACATTCAAGGCACGTGCACCGCAGTGTGAGATACTTCCATGCAGGCTCTCCTCAGAGTTATTGGATTGTGATATGTGTATTACATATTCAAAAGATCGATGGCTGCGCGTGGGCATGAGAGGCGAGGCGGACTCACGATCCAGAGGGCGTCGTGCTTGACCTCCCTGTAGAACCTCTCGTACTCGTCCTCCCACCACTCGATGCAGCCAGGGTTGGTGTAGTCAGGGAACACCGTCTCCCCCGGCCAAACCTGGGGGTTGGAAGACGGGTGTAGAAGGGGTGGTGGGGATGGAGGGAAGGTAGTGGGGAGGTGGAGGAGGGGTGGGGGGTTGAGGGTTGGTGGTAGAGAGGCGTAAGAGAGGTGGGGGAGGTGGTGGGGAGGGTTGGGGGGTGGGTCGATAGGGTGGTTTGGTTACTGAGAGGAGGATGAGGATGGAGGGGCAGTCGTGATGGTCATTGTAATGACGGTGAGAGGGTGATGCATTCAAAGCCACAGAAAGAGAAGAGAGGGGATCAAGGACAGATGGTAGGGATCGAGCGAAGCGAAAAGAGACCGGGAGCAAGGGAAAGAGAAGAAGAGAGCGAGGATACAAACGATAAGAGGACAGTGGAAGGAGATAGGGAGGGTAGTCGGAAAATAGAGGGAGCGAGTGTAGGAGAAGGAGAGAGAAATGTGAAAGTAGAAAAGGGGACAGTAGAGGAGAGAGGGATGAGAAGAGAGGAGAGCAGAAATCGATAATGCAATAGAAATCTCCAGACGTGGTGTTGTTAGAAGCTGTTGATAATGACATGCTTTGAGAGTAATGATTAATCCACAGATAGAGACATGAGAATGCTAGACAGGTACTGGCAGTGCTGTGTGTGTGTGTGTGTGTGTGTGTGTGTGTGTGTGTGTGTGTGTGTGTGTGTGTGTGTGCGCGTGTGTGCCTCTGTGTGTTTATGACCTTGTATAACAAGCTAAAGATTAAATCTCAAGGTCCAGTAAAACACTATGGTTACCATTTTACCTTTTATTTCATTGCTCTTCTGCCTTTACACCCAAGAACAGAGAAAGCCCATGAATCATGTTCACACACAGACACAAACACACAATCACAGGCACATACAGTGTGGGCATACACAAAACACACACACACTCAAGCAAAGGAACAAAAACATGGGCACATGGGCATACACAAGCACGTCAACACACACGCACATACACATGCTATTAGGATTGACCTCTCGTGGGATCAGATTTACAGCGCTGCCTGTTCTAAAACTCAAGGTCAAAGTTAATTGATTGTCAGACATAGTTTCCATCCTTCTCTCCATGTCTGTCTTTTCATCCTTCTATCTCCATGCTCTCACTCCCTCCGTAGCCCTTCACCCATGCTCCTTCTTTCTCTCTTTTTCCTCTTCCAACCATCACCCTCTCCCCTCCTCACCATTGACTCTTTTTCTTCACAGTGTTATCATTCTTCATAAACACTGGAGTTCTCTATGAACATCTGTGATCCGGATGTTTTACCCAACCTCCATTTTCGTAGATGGAGGCTTCCAGAAATAGCTGTTCCTTTCATCCTCTTCTCCAATTACCCCACTAATGTATCTAATAAATACAAGACTACTTCTGCCTGCACCACCAGCACCATCAGCCCCACTTCCCCACTCCAATTCAGAGGCATTCTTTCTGTTTTCACAAGCAGAACACACACATCCCAACACACACTCGCACACATCCCAACACACACACATGCACACAGATATGGAACGGGTGTAAGCACAGTCTGTGATGCAGAACAGTTTGAGATTAAACATTAATGTGAAATCGATGCATATGTTTGACCCGATAGAAAACCATAAAAAAGCGATTAGCGCAACGCCTGGCTTAATCGCAGAGCTAATCACAAGAGACTTTGTAACCCGTGTGATACGTTGTTTACCACGCTCCGAGGGGTCCATAATACTTTCCCTGTAGACAGCACTCAATACAACAGAGGACTGACACAAATGATGACACAAACACACATACACACCCACACACTAACTCAGATATATTTTCTAACACCCACACAAACATACTCTCACACATACACAGCTCACCTCTCCCACTAAAGGTGTGGTCCCATCATCTTCAGTGACCCAAGCTTTCTTCTGGGTTCCTCTGTCATATGACTCATAAGGCCCGTTGATCCTTCTACTGGTGGCCACTGCAGGGTCCTGAGAGACATCACTGGCAGTTAGGACCCGCACACTTCACACACACCTCACGCACACCTCACGCACACCTCACGCACACCTCACGCACACATTTAGTCATTTAGCAGACGCTCTTATCCAGAGCGACTTACAGTAAGTACAGGGACATTCTCCCCGAGGCAAGTAGGGTGAAGTGCCTTGCCCAAGGACACAACGTCATTTTGCAAGGCCGGGAATCGAACCAACAACCTTCTGATTAATAGCCCGACTCCCTAACCGCTCAGCCATCTGACTCCCACACCTCACACACACCTCACGCACACCTCACACACGTCTCACACACATCTCACACACACCTCACGCACACCTCACACACACCTCACACTCACCTCACGCACACCTCACACACATCTCACGCACACCTCACGCACACCTCACACACGTCTCACGCACACCTCACACACATCTCACACACACCTCACACACATCTCACACATACCTCACACACATCTCTACAGCCTCCCACATGTGCATATGATCACTGGTGAATTCATTTTAACTGGCCAAAAAAACATGCAGCGTCTGGCATATTTTTGAACATTCATCTTGTAGAACATGATGGTTTCAACAAGTATCAAGAAGTTGTTTGGACTGTGTGTGTGAAGTGCTTTTAACTCACAATTTGCACTGTATGAAGAATATGAACTTCATTATTCAGAGATTGTGTAGGCTGTGTTTGAGCTTGCGGTGTTTGACTCACCAATATGAGAATGTATCTCTGTCCTTTCTCATGGAGATAATCAGCAAACTGAGGAAGCTCTTTGAAATTAACCAGATCATAAGTGAAGTCCTTCTTATCCTCCATGTAATCTATATCAGTGTACTGGATGTCCTGAAAGGAGAAAGGAAAAGGAGCTAACTAGTTTCAAGGGCACTTTAAAGCTTTCATCCTCTCAAGTTGGACTAGATCAGGTCGGTTAGGTCCCTTCACACTTACATGACATTCAAGTTCATTTCATTCAACATGTCACACCACGATTAATGCTTCTGTGGAGCCTTAGTGTGAATTCTACCGTCTGTGCCCAGGCTGTGCAACATCCTTGTCTTTGCTTGACCTAGATATCCCTGGACGTGCCATGCTTTCTGGTTGCGCAGTGACTCCAGCCCAACTCTGGCGGCATCTTATCACACATTCAAAGCCTACAGTATGTTAATATGTTAGCATCTTGGCATGACTCAAACGCATTAAATGCACATTTACATCCAAGTCTGAATTGGATGTATTTAGAAGGGCTTTCAAGTGGGGCTCAAACACATTGGTTCACGGCTGCCTTCCCAATGCATGACTTAAACGCGAACGCTCGAAAATGTGCATCTTAATGACGAATTTAAAGTACCCTCTTCCTCACCCCCCGCAAACCCCCACCTGCACACAAATATATTAGCATCTTACTCTATCTAATAAGCGCAGGCCCAAGATTAGCAACTTAGCATCACTCCCAGGCATCTGCTGTAGTGTTAGCCTGCTGGCGAGCCTGCGAGTGTTACAGACCTTGATGTGAATGCCTGCGACTTGGCTAACGTGCAGCAGAACCTTGGGAGGATTTGAAAGTGCGTGCACATTCTGTTTCTGGTCTCGGGCCCTGATTTGCTCGTCTGTCAGTCCCCCCCGCCGCCGCCCCCCCCCCCCCCAGCACCTCCCCACCCCCGCCCCCTCACCCCACCCCCCTCTCTCTTTCTTTCTCGCTGGAACAGATGGTTAGGCCTTCCTGCCAGTGCCTTCACTAATGTTGTCGGGTTCCAGACGTATTAGGGTAATGTGATAATGCCCTCTGTGGTCTATCTGATGCCGATCAAACGTGTGGCACCATACATCTCCAGTGAAACCAGCTGTCATCTTGTGTCTTTTGGGGCAGGAGGGAGTGAGGGATATCTAGATACTCGCAGTGCGGTTTGATGCATTTCTTGATCCAGCCTCTGTTGGAGCATGCCTGTCTTATATCTTAACCACAGTCAATGTTGTTACCAAAGGGAGGGGTGGGGGGAGCGTGTATGGGGTGTTGCAGTGCGGTGGACCGCTTGTTTCCGGAGTTCCGTGGTCAAGTGTTACGGTGTGGATGAAGTCTCTCTGGGTGAAAGGATCGCACCAGCTATCAGACTTTCTCCTGGTCCAGATCCAAAAAACCGGCCTCAACATTTCACAATATGTTTTTTTCATCACGTTGAAAACCTTAGCCCTTACCGCCCCACCCCGATACACACACACACACATGCGCTATCCGGGCATGTTGATCTCTGGCAGCTTCATATCGCTGAAGGAGAGCTGCCAGGTGGAATTGATGGACAATGATAACAAGTCGGTGATAGCTGGATTAGCTCACGCAGTCCCACTGCTAACACTGTGGGATCAACTGATAACACTCCTAGCACAACCATGTTTCCTGTGTGTGTGTGTGTGTGTGTGTGTGTGCGTGTATGTGTGGGCGGATCATGACTGGATGAACGGACCCTGTTGATCAGCATTGACTCAAGTCTCTTTCGCTATCATGAGATTCTTGTCAGGCTTCTTGTCATTCTTGTCATAACCAAGCTGTTCAAACCGCATTCCTCCTCTGCCTACCGAAACAGTGTTCTGTGTTCCTGCTGTTCCCCAAGGACTTACATATGGGATACCTATGGCGCGGTTCCTCTCCACTGTTCTCTTGACCTCGTCCAGACTGCCGTAGTCCCACCGGGACAGTTGGAACCCCAGGGACCAATAGGGAGGGATCACTGGCCGCCCCACCAGCTGCACACACACGACACACACACACACACGACACATAAACACACGTACACACACACATGACACATAAACACACGTACACACACACACACACAGATAGATATCATAAAAAGGACATTGTAAATAAAGAATTGATGCAGAGATGCATACAAACACACATACAGACACAATACACAAACATGCACAAATAGGTAGGGTCATAGGTAGGGTCTCACCAGAACAAACTCCTGGACGACCTCTTCTGGTGTGTCTCCAAACAGGATGTAGAAGTCCAGAACTCCACCAATGGTTCTGTATGTCACGGCTGGTGCAGGCTGGAGGGTCACCTCTACACCAGGTCACACACACACACACACACAAATCCACAAATAAATGGCTTTGACTCATTTCAAAATGAAATCAAAGCCATTTATTTGTGGATGAGTGTGTGTGTGTATGTGTGTGTGTGCGCCCGTGTGTGTGTGTGCTTTTCAATTTACCCATAGCATTGCTGTTCATCAAAAAGACACCAAAAGACTTTCCAGTCTCATCTTCCAGGCAGAGAAAGAATGGATAGTGCCCGTAGAGGTTGTGTGTTCCCTAGG
Source organism: Osmerus eperlanus (assembly GCF_963692335.1). Taxonomy (NCBI): domain Eukaryota; kingdom Metazoa; phylum Chordata; class Actinopteri; order Osmeriformes; family Osmeridae; genus Osmerus; species Osmerus eperlanus. The sequence continues at coordinate 2,223,624 of NC_085028.1, forward strand.
GGAATAGAGGAAGAGAGAGAGAGTGAGAGAGACAGAGAGAGAAAGAGAGAGAGAGAGAGATCGAAGTTGAGGGGGCGACTGCACTACCTAATCAGCTTACAAGACATTCAATTATATGCCCTTTGGGGGGGAGGGTACAATGTGCACATGCTGTGAACACACACTAGTAACCCCTTTTCCATTATTACACAAACGTAAACACACACTCATTTACTCACTCACACAGTAATACGAAGTGGCAGACCGACTGGGACAGTAAAATTCAAGGCAGCGTAAAAATGTAGATCATTGTGTGTTTGTGTACTGTATGTGCTGTATGTGTGTGTTTATATGACTGTAAAGTATGTGTGTACAGAATGTATTTCAATGTGTGTGTGTGTGTGTGTGTGTGCGTGCATGGGTACGTCTCTGTGTGTTTGTGTGTGTGTGTTTTCCTCCTCACCCCATTAGGAAACGAGTCTCTGGCAAATAGGGGCCACGTTCTCCAGTTGGTGTCATGGCGATAGTTTTGATGGACGTGTTCCCCCAGCCCATAGATATTATGGGATGGCAGCCTGGCAGAAATCTGCAGGTACTGATCAGCAAACACCAGCGGCCCCATAGTGGTGTCAAACCTGTGTGTGTGTTTGTATGTGTGTGTGTTTTAGTGTGTGAATTGAGGAAAAGACAAGAGAAAAAAATAAGGAGACATTCCCTGACCGTGACACACACACACACACACCAACATACACACACACGTACAGTTACGTTTTGACAGGTTATTGGTAGAGAGGAAAACATTGTGAGGTGTGGTGGAAAAACATGGATGATAGGACAGGCTTTCACGCTTTAACAAGCACACGTGTGTGTGTGATATTCCACTGCCACTCAAAACAAGATAACTTAAAATATAGCCTCTCTACTCTTTCTATCTCAGTCCATCCACTTCCAGTTCCCCATAGAGAGTATCTGACCAACAGTCCCACCTGTGGAGGTTTCCAACTAATCATTTTTATCCACAAATCTCATGGTAGAAAATTGCAAAGTTAATAGGTTCAATTGCAATGACTGGATTGTGTTGAGCTGACTGGGTTCCTTTCCAAATAGACTTCATTTCTACACAGAACGACCCATAGACATGCGGTTAGAGTGCAGAGTGATACGATCATAACAATTATCTACGCGGGCAATGATTCTATGTGTAGCACGCTCTGTTCACATGGCCTTACCACCCCTCTGCCTCTGTCTCTCTCTCTCTCTCTCTCTCTCTCTCTCTCTCTCTCTCTCTCTCTCTCTCTCTCTCTCTCTCTCTCTCTCTCTCTCTCTCTCTCTCTCTCTCTCTCTCTCTCTCGATATAGTGTGCCACAAATAACAAAATGCTTCATCTGAACAATATCAGTTAATCAATCTCCAGATAAGACCAGTTTTTAGCAGTACTGATGTTCTTATCTTGGAGACTGGAAGGATCGATTGATCAAGTTTTTTTTTTTTACCTTGTAGATCATGTGATGATCACACCCACACACACCCACACACACACCAATCACAGACACGCACTTACACCAACTTGTTGGTTTCCTTCCTGCGTACTTTCAGCCCAAAGGGCTTTCTCACCAGCTCCAGGGTGTTGCTAAGGGCATCAGACGGCTGCTGGTTGGGGATGTTGACATGCTCATGGGGCACCTCGAACCTCTGCCTCTTAGAGTCTGTGATCTGGTGGGGCCACAAACCACGTGGGCACAGGGGTCAGAACAGGGTGTGTGTGTCTGTGTGCGCTAGTTAACATGTGTGTACATTTCCATACCTTGAATCGAAGTCTCTTGTTTGACTGCATTTCGGCATGCAAGGACAGCTCTTCGATGTCAGCACCAAACAGGGAGGGGGCAGGGTTTCTGGTCAGACGGGCATCCAGTCCTCCAATGAAGAAGAAGAAAGAGAAAGTTGGACAGAGAAATTGTAAAGAGAAGCGATTGATTTAGATTTGAAACATTCCGAGGCTTAAGCCCAAACAGCTAAAGAGGTCTGAAGGCATGTAAACAGGTTTAAAACCAGTATTTTATTTTGGAAAAAATGATTTCTTGAAGGTAATGGAAAGTTTGTATCTCGAAGATTGTGTCAGAAATGGTCAAATATTGCAGTTTACTCCATGGCAATACCTGAACGGGTATAAGCAAGCTACAAATAGAATGAGGGGTTTACTGTTGTGTTTATCATGTTTTGCCAAATGCCATACATGTTTCTGACGATATGAATCAAGCCCTGGGTTGAGTAGGAGAAATGTGGAAAACTTGAAATGTAAGAGGACGATGGGGAGGAGGAGGAGGAGGAGAATGTGGAATGGTGGAAGGATTATGAGAAGGATTTAAGGTTCTGTTGGATTTTTCCCTTATTGCAAACCTTTTACTGATGTCGTTGAGAGGTTTTCTATGTTTACATTCTAGGTTCTCTGTTTTTATGTTCGGTTTGTTGTTCATTTTCGTTTATGATTTTCACCTGCTGCTCGTTAGAGCAAGCTATTTTTTTCAGGTCAGTTTCTTGTGTTCTTTGTGAGGTATTGTTTTGTGTTTTCACAATGTACTAAGCCTTCTACTAGTATTTCTGATAGCCATTCTGTGTTTTGACTTACTGAGCATATTTTGACTTAGTCTTGCTTGTACCTTCACTCTGGTTGTTATATACCAGCCTTGATATTCAGCCTGATCACAAGTCAATATTTTTGCCTCATTCTTGTATACTTTGACTTGTATTTTCTTGCTATGAGGAGTAGAACGAGGAGGATGAGGAGTAGAAGGACAAGGGTGTGAAAGAGGATGAGGAGGAAGGTCAGAAGGATGGAGATAAGAAGGAAGAGGAGGAGGAGGAGAATCAGGAAGAAGAGGATAGGTAAATGGGGGTTCTTACTGTAGGGGTTAGGGGTGTCTTCAGCAACAACAGAGTATCCATGATTGGTTGAGAAGTAACACCACGGAACGTTCGTCTGGTCCAGTGGGCTCCAGCAGCACCCTCTCTCTTGGCATTTCAACTACAGACAACACCATCATCAACACCATTAGCACCATCACCATCAGCACCAGAATCATCAACACTATCACTACCATCACCATTAACACCATCGCCATCATTGTCACCATCAGCACCATCATCACCACCACTATCATCATCACCATCATAATCATCACAACCATCATAACCGCCACCATCACAACCATCACCGCTGTCACCATAATCATCATCATTCTTATAATTTTCATCATCATTATCGGCAAGAGGCATCCTCTATCATGTTCAATTGTCCAAATGTCCAGCTATGAGACTACAGGTCTCCGTGGATACGTACCTTAGAGGCCCCAGCGTCAGGGAAACAATCGACCCTCTCACCCAGCGGGATGATGGGACATTGTGGAGCACCCCCTATGACCTCTGTCACATGGTAGACAACAACCAATCAGTTGTCAGTCAGGAGAGGGTACGACCAATAGCAGCTCATTTGCCAATAAAGAACAATGATTATAAAGATGATGTCATTGTCATCATGACATCATACCCCCAGAATGTTTGTGTGTTATTGACCAAGGACAGAGAGCAGACATGAGCAAGAGTGTGTGTGCATGTCTGTGTGTGTCTGTGTACAAGTGTATAAGTGCGCAAGTATGTCTCATTCTGACGGAGGATTGAGAATGACAGCAGTCAAAACATGTGTATCAGTGTCTCATCCTCTGCCCCCGGACAACCTCTGTTCTCCTTCATGTAGTCCATCCCCTGCTTTTCAACAACTCCCCTCATCTCTCCTCTCTACACCTCCCTCATCTCTCCTCTCTACACCTCCCTCATCTCTCCTCTCTACACCTCCCTCATCTTTCCTCTCTACACCTCCCTCATCTCTCCTCTCTACACCTCCCTCATCTCTCCTCTCTACACCTCCCCCATCTCCCCTATGTCCCCCATCTCTCCTCTCTACACCTCCCTCATCTCTCCTCTCTACACCTCCCCCATCTCCCCTATGTCCCCTATCTCTCCCCTCAACACCTCCCCCATCTCTCCTCTCTACACCTCCCCCATCTCTCCCCTCAACACCTCCCCCATCTCTCCTCTCTACACCTCCCCCATCTCCCCTATGTCCCCCATCTCTCCTCTCTACACCTCCCTCATCTCTCCTCTCTACACCTCCCCCATCTCCCCTATGTCCCCTATCTCTCCCCTCTACACCTCCCCCATCTCCCCTATGTCCCCTATCTCTCCCCTCAACACCTCCCTCATCTCTCCTCTCTACACCTCCCCCATCTCTCCTATGTTCCCCATCTCTCCCCTCAACACCTCCCCCATCTCTCCTCTCTACACCTCCCCCATCTTCCCTATGTCCCCCATCTCTCCCCTCAACACCTCCCCCATCTCTCCTCTCTACACCTCCCCCATCTCCCCTATGTCCCCTATATCTCCCCTCAACACCTCCCCCATCTCTCCTCTCTACACCCTCCCAATCTCTCCCCCCGACACCTTCCCCATCTCTCCACTCTACACCTCCCCCATCTCCCCCATCTCTCCCCTCTACACCTCCCCCATCTCCCCTATCTCTCCCCTCGACACCTCCCCCATCTCTCCCCTCTACACCTCCCCAATCTCTCCCCTATCTCTCTCCTCTACACCTCCCCTATCTCTCCCCTCTACACCTCCCCCATCTCTCCCCTCTACACCTCCCCCATCTCTCCCCTCTACACCTCCCCATCTCCCCTATCTCTCCCCTCTACACCTCCCCCATCTCTCCCCTCTACACCTCCCCATCTCCCCTATCTCTCCCCTCTACACCTCCCCCATATCACCCCTCTACACCTACCCCACCTCACCCCTGTACAACTCTCCCATCTTCCCCGTTTCTCCCCTTTACACCACCCCCATCTCAACAATCTCACTCCTCTATGACCTCCCCCTATATCCCCAATCTCACCCCTCTACGACCTCCCCCATCTCACCCCTCGACGCCTCTCCATCTGGGCGCTCTACAACCTCCCCCATCTCACCCTTCCACAACCTACCCCAACTCTTCCAACTCACCTCCCTACGACCTCCCCCCTTGCCCCTCTACACCCTCCAGCACCCCTTCACAACCTTCCCCAGCTCTCCCTGTCATTACATGCTTCACTGCTCTCACTGGCTCATTTTTCGGATATTTACGAGACAGTTTGTGTATCTGTGGCAGACATTGTGTTATATATTGGTGGCCAATTAGTGTGTTTCTTGGTGTGTGAGAATGTGTGTGCCTGTGTGTGTCTGCAGGCCCGTGTGTGTGTGCAGGGACACTCACCATCTTTAATGACCGCAGGTTCACCGGTGGCCAGTAGAATGATGAGGGCAAGAGCGACCACACTCACCAGCACAAACAACACTATCAAGGAACACTCCAAGCCAGAGAACTTCTTCTTCCCCATCTAACACACAAACACACACACGTACACACAGGCTATGTTATTATTGTGATCACAAAAACGATATTCATTAGCAGTCTCTAAATGACAAGAAGTTCACACAAGGCAGAGTTTTTCTCTCCTTGGCTAATTAGGCCCTTTGGCAGGACAAAAAAGACCACACACACTCATGCACACACACACACACATACATGCACATACACACACATACATGCACATACACACACGCCTTAGATTGTATATATACCCTTGGCACAAGCTAAGTTGTTGATACAAAAGTTTTGGTAGTTTGACAGGTTGAGGTGAAAGAGGCCAAAAGGAAGGAGAGAGGAGAAGAAATAGGAGGAGGAGGAGGAGGAGGAGGAGGAGGAGGGTGGGTGGGTGTGTGGTGGGGGGGGTTTGTTTAGTGGCCAAAAACTGTAGCCAGAGTTGAAATCTCAACCATTATATACAGCACCCTCCCATCCCATCATCCAGCTCAAACCATTAGGCCCCAGTCCTAGCGCTGTGTGAGACGTAGACAAAGTGAGTGTGTGTGTTGTGTGTGTCTGTGTCTGTGTGTGTGTGTGTGTGTGTGTGTGTGTGTGTGTGTGTGTGTGTGGATTATCGCCAGCTTGTTTAATGTGGTGTGAAGAGCAAGCGAGGGCACACAAACAGACAGCCGGTGAAAGTGTTTGCCCTCATGCGTCATAAATGAATTACAGAGCACGAATAACTGCTTTACACACATCATATATAACACACTCCCACCAACCCACACTTACAAAGCATATTGAAACATTTTACATTGTGTGCATCCATAAAAATAATGAAATAAGGATTTCTGAGGAAAATCTTTCTGCGCAAATTATTGCCCATTTCATCAGCTGTTAGACACGTCTTCCGACAACTCACCAACATTTCTTAAATTCCATACAAGTGTGGAATCTACACATACATCTGGGTCCATCTAACACTTTCACACACAAGTATGGCTGTACAAGGCTGCCCATTCTAAATGTTTGAATACCTGTAGAAAAGATCCTTCTCAAACCACCCTCATATAGACAATACCACCAGTACAAGACAGGGTCAAAGTCTATCAGCCAGAAGACAGTCAGACTATCTCTGCCTGGATTTCACTCAAAAAACAGACTTCTGAATTGTGTGCACTTTCAAGTACTTGGTATCAAGTGTTTGCATCTCCATAAACAGGAACATGGACATGGACTATCTTTTGAATCTGTCCCTTTGCAACGTATTTTACAATAAATGATGACCTAACTTTGACCATGTGTGGTTGCATATTTTCAGAATGTGTGGAAAGATTCACAAAGGTGAACAAGCGTACCGTGTTCCTTCTTGTCGTTGTATGGATTGGTCACTGCTTCTCGTCAGTTTAGATCATGCCTTTGACTGTTCTCCACGGTTAGAAGATTTGAGCTCCAGTGTAGCCTGGTTGCAGATGTGTGCGAACAACTGCTAGCGTGATCACTCATGCATGTATTTATGTCTTTCTTTGCAAGGAAGGAGTGGGTCTTCTGTGAGTATATGAGGGAGGGTGAGTATGTGAATGATGCAGTTTGTGTGTGTGTGTGTTTTACAGCCCCCCCTCTGAGCTCGGAGGCTATAAAACGTGAGATAAGCATGTACGCCAGTGTTTGTGCATGTGTGTGTGAGAGAGAAAGAGAGATTGTATGAGTGTATGTGTTTGTGTCTACATGTGTGTTTGTGTTAATAAGAGAGGGCGTGTGTGTATGTTGCCACAGTTCATCCGGGGAGTTCATCCAGTGTGTGATTTCTGCAAGCAATGACATTAGGTATCAGGCCTAACACAAAACTTAAACCCTAAAGCAGGGGCGTCGTTAGACCCTTTTTACTGGGGCACATGCCCCAATATAAATCTGCTGTGCCCTAGTAAAATCTAAAGTTTGAGTTTTAACAATTAACTTTATTAGTCTGTGCATTTATTTAGATTTATAATCCCGGGGAAAATAAATGCAGTATCCCAATCAAAGCTTGTAAAATCAAAATGTGTTAACCGAAAATACAAACCGATGCCTGCAGAATTCCCTGTCAGCACGCTCTTCTGAGCTTGCCAAATAGCCACTGCAGCACGCACACAAAAGTCCAGGTGTCGGACTCTGCACACAAGTCAGAATTGAGGTAGGCTAAGAAAACATTACAAAACTAAAGAAAGTTTCTAATTTTGACTAAAACATAAAAACAATATTAGGTGAAGCTCAAAAGCAGTATTTGCGCTCAAATGATAGCGAAAAAATTTGCGTGCATGCATTAACTATTGATGTCCCTGCCAAAGCTGATATTAAACTTGCGACCTTGAACTGTTGTATAGTGGGTTAAGCAAGGGGAGTTTCTATAGCCTAGTAGTGCATTGTGCGCAGCAAGCTTGAAAGAAGATATGAATAGGGGCCTGTGCCCCAGTAGAGTTTTATGTCTATCAATGCCTCTGCCCTAAAGTCAACATCCTAGTCATTCACAAGCAATCTCTCTCACGCCACATGACTATATAATAATTTATTCAGATCAAATCTTTGCAAAATCAGTTCTGTTATCATTTGATGAGATTCATAAAAGTTTACAACATCTGTTTATTAGGCCCTGGCATGTTAAAAGATATGTGATATTGAACAACAGACAGTAGATGACCAAGAAGTTTATGGTGCATCATGGTTTTATTATAACTGCAGTGGACATTATAATAACATAAAGTAAAGACTGTTGTAGGATTAGATAAGACCGCATGAACATTGTGTAACAATGTGCTCAATTGTGTGTGCAAAATAGTAGCGTTCCTGTGACTCAGCAGTCAGAGGTGACGTTTTCTTCTCTTCTGTTTTCATGCTGTTTGGCCTGCATGCAGGGCCATCAAACAGAATCCTGTTGATAGGTTTGAACTGAAACCAGAAGACAGGAGCTCTTGCTGGACTTAGCTCAGAGAGCTAATGCAGTCCTCAATGGGTCATCTACACAGACAATATGGAGGAATGACTGAGACAGATGTCCACACACATTCATACGCACGCACACACACACACACACACACACACACACACACACACACACACGCACACTCACACACACAGAAGAGAATGCCGCCTCTGCTAATGGGCTCATCTCACTGGACACCATCCTCTCCTCCAACACAAGAGCCCTGATTGCTCTATACTGTACGATCGAAGAGTGAGATGAGGTCCAAGAAATGTCTATATGATTGTGTGTCAATTCCTGATCATTGTGTCCACTCGTTTCCCCCTCTCTCTTTCTCTCCCTCCAAATTCAATTCCACTCAGTCCTTTCCAATTGCAGGCCCTCAGAATGCAGCTCAGGACCATTCCACTGGCCCAAACTGGAATTGGCAATTCAGTCCTGGGTATTGATCCAGTCACTTTACACCAGGACTCTTATCACTGATAGCTGCCAACCAAGTGTGTGTGTGTCTGTTTGTGTGTGTGAGTGTACTGACACAAACGGCCTTAAATTAGGCCGTTTGAGGAGACTAAGACAATGCACTGAGGCGATGCACTGTGTGTGTGTGTGTGTGTGTGTCTATGCATGTGTGTGTGGCCTTGTGTGAGTGTGTGAACAAGTGAGAGAGTAAGAGAAAGTAAAAGAGAGAGATAGCCAGAGATAGAGAAAGAGAGAGACAGAGCGACAGACAGAGACAGAGAGAGAGAGTGAATGGACTACTAGTGGCAATTTCATATAAAGACTTCACTTCACATAACAGTTAAGTGAACAGAAGAACTGTGTCAACATTAATCTTCATATCCAAAAGGTCCCTGGGTTGATCATATTTCAACTGCCATGGTCAGTATGTCTTACAGTAACAGCTTTGCCCAACTTCTTGTGGCATAGCACAAATATGACATAGACGTCCATAAAAAAATGTGAACAAGGTAAAAACAGCTCAAATGGTTGAAGGCATCAGCTGTCTTTATTGCCACCTCCAGCCCAATCCCCTTGGGTGACTGTGGTGGCTGTGCTCCAGCTGTGTGAGGTCTGGATGGAGGTCCAGGCGTTGAGGACTGGCTTCCTCATGAGCTCCCAGAGATGCTTACCAGCCCTGGGGAGAAACAGTGTGGAGAGGTTTGGCACACACACATATACACACACACACACACACACATACACTTATGAATGAAGGGATACTTGTGCGCATGCACACACTTGCAGAATGGAAAACACACACACACACACAGCAGGGGTCTGCTGTCACCTACCTGAGGGAAACAGCTTCCACCCCTACTGTGCCTGCTGTCATTTGTGGCTGGAACACTCTCAAACACAGTACTTTTGCTAACACGCCACGCTTAACACACACAACGCTTAACACACACACACCACGCTTAGCACGCACACCATGTTTAACCCACACTTAACACACACCAATGCTTAACACATCACGTTTAACACACACAACATGGTGAACACATACACACTCCACACTTACTGCAACATACAATCACACCTTGCTATACACACTGACTGGCAGCATGCCACACACCGACACAGAATTGTGTGAAACATTTTGAGTTCTCAGCGTTGATATCTGATTCTACCCTACTGCGGATTAACAATGTAAAACATTTTACTTGTGTGTGGGTGTGTGTTTGACGGTTTGAACCCCAAGTTCATGTCAAGGTAATTATTCATAAGCTCTGGTGTAAAAAGGGTCAAAGTAACAATCAACTCTTCCTATCTGGACTCTGACCAGCAGCAGCAGTGTTAGAAGGTATTGAACCTTCAGTGAACTCTACTCATGATCGTAGAATGCTCCAAATGCTTTTGAAGTTATATGTTTTCAGTTTGGTTTGTAGAATATAGCTCTCTCTCTCTCTCTCTCTCTCTCTCTCTCTCTCTCTCTCTCTCTCTCTCTCTCTCTCTCTCTCTCTCTCTCTCTCTCTCTCTCTCTCTCTCTCTCACTCTCTCTCTCCCTCTCTTCCTGACATTGTCTCTCTATCTCTCCGTCTCTCTCTCATTGCTCACTGTTACTTTGAGCATTAGTGTACTTTGGCAGCTAATTATCTCATGCATCACATGCTGACAAGGGAAGTTAGAAGTGAACACACACCACAAAGAAAGCCCTCAAGCATAAACACACACACACCTATTAAAAATCCATTGAAAGTACATTTTTCTCTTTCCACTCTCCCATCAAAACACCAGCTGTTGAAGTTCACTTAAGGTCCGACTATTACGGCTCCTTAAAGCTTCTTCCTGAAAGCTAATCTCCTCCCTCTTCATGCCCTCCACCCCACCTCTGCGAATGCCCTCATCCGTGAGAGAAGGCGTGTCAGGGCTAGGGTGTCAGAGGCGAGTCAAGAGTGAACCAGGCTTACATCATCCATGCACTCGTCTGAAAAGTGAGGCTGCGTGTCTCCAGACTCCTCCTCCAGGCAGTGCCTCCATGCTGAAGGGAGGGGAGCAGCGACCAGTGCTAGAAGCTACTTCCAGCCACCAAAATGGCAATGCCGTTCAGATCGGATTTCCTTGTTTAGCACAAGAGCCCTCGAACCTTCACAAACATGTCACCCCCAAAGAGCATGACACACACGTGCCCCCCCGCACCCCACCCCCCCCGCCTCCCTCTATTCAACACACACACACACCCTCCTGCTGACTTTGTGTCAG